>NC_091350.1:8459290-8556790 GCF_038502225.1 Cherax quadricarinatus
TGAACCATGGGTTCCCACCTGCCCAACTTCCCCACCTCTACCTACCTGATGAACCATGGGTTCCCACCTGCCCAACTTCCCCACCTCTACCTACCTGATGAACCATGGGTTCCCACCTGCCCAACTTCCCCACCTCTACCTACCTAATGAACCATGGGTTCCCACCTGCCCAACTTCCCCACCTCTACCTACCTGATGAACCATGGGTTCCCACCTGCCCAACTTCCCCACCTCTACCTGCCTGATGAACCATGGGTTCCCACCTGCCCAACTTCCCCACCTCTACCTACCTGATGAACCATGGGTTCCCACCTGCCCAACTTCCCCACCTCTACCTACCTTATGAACCATGGGTTCCCACCTGCCCAACTTCCCCACCTCTACCTACCTGATGAACCATGCGTTCCCACCTGCCCAACTTCCCCACCTCTACCTACCTGATGAACCATGGGTTCCCACCTGCCCAACTTCCCCACCTCTACCTACCTGATGAACCATGGGTTCCCACCTGCCCAACTTCCCCACCTCTACCTACCTGATGAACCATGGGTTCCCACCTGCCCAACTTCCCCACCTCTACCTACCTGATGAACCATGGGTTCCCACCTGCCCAACTTCCCCACCTCTACCTGCCTGATGAACCATGGGTTCCCACCTGCCCAGCTTTCCCACCTCTACCTACCTAACCTTTGATATACCTTTGATGAATCTCGAGTCTCACAACTCTAGGAGCCCTGGAGGTACCTGGAGCCCTGGTCTCCGCTCTACACGCTCAGTGCACGACGCTGGTACAGGCGACGGTACCTGGAGGGCATTCCGGGGATCAACGCCCCCGCGGCCCGGTCCACGACCAGGCCTCCCGGTGGATCAGGGCCTGATCAACGAGGCTGTTACTGCTGGCCGCACGCAATCCAACGTACGGACCACAGCCCAGCTGATCCGGCACCGTCTTTAGGTATCTGTCCAGCTCCTTCTTGAAGACAACCAGGGGTCTTCCCGTAATGCCCCTTATTGCTGATGGGAGGCTGCTGAACAGTCTTGGGCCCCGGACACTTACTGTGTTTTCTCTTAGTGTACCAGTGACACCCCTACTTTTCACTGGGGGTATGTTGCACCGCCTGCCAAGTCTTTTGCTTTCGTATGGAGTGATTGCTGTGTGCATATTAGGGACCAGTCCCTTCAGAATCTTCTAGGTGTAGATTATGATACATCTCTCTCGCCTGCGCTCCAGTGAGTACAAGTCAAGTGCTTCCAGGCGCTCCCAGTAGTTAAAGTGTTTGATGGAACTTATATGTGCAGTAAAGGTTCTCTGTACATTCTCTAGCTCTGCAATTTCACCTGCCTTGAATGGGGATGTTAATTACAGCAGTATTCCAGCCTAGAAAAAATAAGCGATTTAAAAAGGACCATCATTGGCTTAGCATCTCTTGTCTTGAATGTTCTCATTATCCATCCTATCAGTTTCCTAGCAGATGTGATAGTGGCATTGTTGTGGTCCTTGAAGGTGAGGTCTTCGGACATTACCACACCCAGGTCCTTCACATTACTTTTCCGCTCTATTGTGTGATTGGAGTTTGTAGTATACTCAGTCCTAGTTATTATTTCCTCCAGTTTTCCATAACGGAGTAGTTGGAATTTGTCTTCACTGAACATCATATTGTTCTCTGTTGCCCACTGGAAAACTTAGTTTATATCTTCTTGGAGCTTTGCGTTGTCCTCAATGGATGATACTCTCATGCAGATCCTAGTATCGTCTGCAAAAGATGATACAGTGCTGTGGTTTACATTTCTGTCTATGTCTGATATGAGAATAAGGAACAGGATAGGTGCGAGTACTGTGCCTTGTGGGACATAGCTCTTCACTATGGCAGCATCTGATTTAACTCTGTTTACCACTACTCTTTGTGTGCGATTGGTTAGGAAGTTGAAGATCCATCTGCCTACTTTGCCGGTTATCCCTTTAGCACGCATTTTGTGTGCTATTACACCATGGTCGCACTTGTCAAAAGCTTTTGCAAAGTCTGTGTATACTACATCCGAATTCTGTTTGTTTTCCAGTGTATCTAGGACCGTATCATAGTGGTCAAGCAGTTGCGAAAGGCAGGAGCGACCTGCTCTGAAACCATGTTGCCCTGGGTTGTGCAATTTTTGGGAGTCCAAGTGGTTTGCTATCCTGTTTCTTAGAACTCTTTCAAAGGTTTTTATGATGTGGGACGTTAAAGCTATTGGTCAATAGTTCGTAGCTACTGCTTTGCTGCCACCTTTATGGAGTGGGGCTATATCTGTTGTTTTTAGTGACTGTGGAATCTCGCCTGTATCTAAGCTCCTTCTCCATAGCATACTTAGGGCCCGTGAGAGGGGTTTCTTGCAGTTTTTAATGAACACCGAGTTCCACGAGTCTGGGCCTGGGGCTGAGTGCATGGGCATGTCGTCGAAGGCTTTCTCAAAGTCTACTGGAGTTAGGGTTATGTCATAAATCTGGCCTACACTGGCAGGGTTTTGAGGCTCATTCATGCAAAAATTGTTTGGATCGTCTATATTTAAACTGGTTAGTGGCTCGCTGAACACTGAGTCATACTGCAATTTCAGTATCTCGCTCATTTCTTTGCTGTCGTCTGTGTAGGATCCGTCTTGTCTGAGCCGGGCCCTATACTAGAAGTGGTTTTTGACTTGTTTTTGGCATATGAAAAGAAATATTTCGAATTTCTTTCAATTTCATTAATTGCTTTTAGCTCCTCTTGTCTCTCCTGGATCCTGTATGAGTCCTTTAACTTCAGCTCAATATTTTCCACTTCCCTGGTAAGCACTTCCTTCCGTGTATCAGATAATCTGGCATTCTTGAGGAGCTCAATGATTCTTCGTCTTCTCCTGTAGAGGGAGCGTCTCTCTCCAGTTTACTTCTTCTTTTCTTTTTCCTTATAGGAATATACCTCGAACATACTTCAGCTACCAGGAGGGTGATCTTTTCGAGGCATTGGTTAGGGTCCATGTAATTTAAGATATCCTCCCAGCATGTTTCATTTAGGGCATAGTTTACCTGATCCCAGATGATGTTCTTGTTGTTGAAGTTGAATTTGGTAAAGGTACCCTCATAACTGCATGCATCTTGCCGATCAAGACTCCTGTGCATGCAAGTCTGGACTTCGATTAGATTGTGATCAGAATTTGTTGTTTTTTATATTGTTATATTCCTTACCAGGTCCTCATTATAAATATATATGAATATAATACATCAGAGGAGTGAGTTTGAGATGAAGCAGGAAACTGTTGTTGTTGAAATGGCGGTACTGACCACAAGAATGGAAATAAGGAAACAAGCTTTTATTACGACAATGTTTCGTTGTGTAAAGCTTTACCAACACAGAGTGAAACGTTCTTCCAATACAAACATGCACTGCAACACTGTGTTTGTCTTCAGAACCTAGGTTCGTAAATGGGGTTTCAAACCCATTAACTACACAAGGGCCATTAAGGCTGCAAGTAACTTGTTCACCATTAGTCAAGATTACCTTAATACCCAATAAAAAGATTAAAATCTCAACCTATTTACACTACGGGACATACACCTCCAGGTATATATGTGTGTGTGTTGAGGAAGGTGTATTATGACTACGACCTTGAGTAGCGTGTCATACAGGCATAAGCAAGCACGCACACCACAACACAGCTCTGATTGAGATCCACGCACTTTCTGACTGACGGCCACGCACCTTCTGATTGACAACCACGTACCTTCTGATTACCCAATACTACTGTGTTCTTTATGACTGCACTTCCAGCGGGTCTCACTATGAATTAAAGAGGAACGCTGTCAAACAAAGGTGACCTAAAATACCACCAATAAGGATCAATAATAATAAAAAAAAATAATAATAATAATAATAATAATTTATTTCAGCATAATACAGTGTACAGAGATGGGTGACACTAGTTATGCATGCAGAAAGCCCACAGTTATGCAGAATATTTCGGGAAAAATACACCTAATATTTATAATCTATATAAATAGTTTGCTAGAAGGAGTTACATCAACCCGTCTATATTTGAAGTGAAAATAGGACGCAAAACACACAAACAAATATCAACATAGATTTCAGTTATTAATTACCTTGTCTAGCTAGAAAAGGAAGCCATCTCAAAGCATTAATATGGCTTCTTCACCTTTTGTCAATGGTTTTTAGTGACATGATACGATTAAAGGCAGCCCACGGCGTGTCCAAGCTCAAAGGCAGAAACATCCCTACAACAACTCTTGTACCGACGCATCATTAAGAGTAACAGCCGGGACTGTACATGAGGTAATCTATTTAATAATGACTTTTTAGTGAATTTCTTCCTTTACCTCTATTTGATAGACCTTTTTTTTTTTATCTCTGCTTGATAGTGATTTTTTTTTTACCCCATTTGATAGTGACATATTTATTTGATAGTTACTTTTTTCCTTTGCCCTTATTTGATAGTGATTTTTTACCCTATTTGATAGTGACTTTTCTCCTTTACCCCTATTTCATAGTGACATTTTTTCTATGTCAGTTTTAAATTTGCAAGAGCAACCTAAACTGGAATGTGAGCTGTTAACACAAACAAAAACACTATTTCTCAATAGCAAGTCTTTCAGAAACACGTGCAAAACCTGGGTATCTCTAGTACGAAACACGTGCAACACCTGGGTATCTCTAGTAAGAAACACGTGCAACACCTGGGTATCTCTAGTAAGAAACACGTGCAACACCTGGGTATCTCTAGTAAGAAACACGTGCAACACCTGGGTATCTCTAGTAAGAGACGTTTTGCTTGCATAACAACCTTGATCAATCTAATATACAGAGGCACGACGATATATTGGAGCCAGTGGAAAAGGTGGAGAGATGCAGTAGTTAAAGGTGGAGAGATGCAGTAGTTAAAGGTGGAGAGATGCAGTAGTTAAAGGTGGAGAGATGCAGTAGTTAAAGGTGGAGAGATGCAGTAGTTAAAGGTGGAGAGATGCAGTAGTTAAAGGCGGTGACAGATATGGGTAAGGCCCATTAGTGCAAGTCATGCCCACCTTAATAATTATAATAATAATAATAATATTTTTATTTCCACCAGTATATGTACAAGGTATACAGACCATAGCTGACATCAGTAACATACTATTATACAGAAAGCCTCTTGTTATGCAGAGCATTTCAGGCAAATTAGGTCAATTTTAATCACTAGGATGCGACCCACACCAGTCACTAACACCCAGGTACCAATTTTACTGCTAGGTGAACATGGACAGCAGGTGTCTTAAGGAAACACGTCCTAATGTTTCCACCCGTACCGGGAATCGAACTACGGACCTCTATGTGTGAGAAGAGTGGGTTGACAATCCAGCTAAATGAGCATTGTTCATTATTGTTACACAATTTTGATTATTGTTTATTTTTTATGATTATTGTTGATTATTGATATTTTTATTATCGTTATCTAGAGATGATTACTGTTGATCATTGTTACCCAGTGTTGGTTACTGTTGATCATTGTTACCCAGTGTTGATTACTGTTGATCATTGTTACCCAGTGTTGATTACTGTTGATCATTGTTACCCAGTGTTGATTACTGTTGATCATTGTTACCCAGTGTTGGTTACTGTTGATCATTGTTACCCAGTATTGATTACTGTTGATCATTGTTACCCAGTGTTGGTTACTGTTGATCATTGTTACCCAGTGTTGATTACTGTTGATCATTGTTACCCAGTGTTGATTACTGTTGATCATTGTTGCCCAGTGTTGATCACTGTTGATCATTGTTACCCAGTATTGGTTACTGTTGATCATTGTTACCCAGTGTTGATTACTGTTGATCATTGTTGCCCAGTGTTGGTTACTGTTGATCATTGTTACCAAGTGTTGATTACTGTTGATCATTGTTACCCAGTGTTGATTACTGTTGATCATTGTTGCCCAGTGTTGGTTACTGTTGATCATTGTTACCCAGTGTTGATTATTGTTGATCATTGTTACCCAGTGTTGGTTACTATTGATCATTGTTACCCAGTGTTGATTATTGTTACCCAGTGTTGGTTATAGTTGATCATTGTTACCAAGTGTTGATTACTGTTGATCATTGTTACCCAGTGTTGATTGTTGTTACCCAGTGTTGGTTACTGTTGATCATTGTTACCAAGTGTTGATTACTGTTGATCATTGTTACCCAGTGTTGATTATTGTTACCCAGTGCTGGTTACTGTTGATCAGTATTACCCAGTGTTGATTACTGTTGATCATTGTTACCCAGTGTTGATTATTGTTACCCAGTGTTGGTTACTGTTGATCAGTGTTACCCAGTGTTGATTACTGTTGATCATTGTTACCCAGTGTTGATTATTGTTGATAATTGTTACCCAGTGTTAATTACTGTTGATCATTGTTACCCAGTGTTGATTACTGTTGATCATTGTTACCCAGTGTTGATTACTATTGATCATTGTTACCCAGTGTTGATCATTGTTACCCAGTGTTGATTATTGTTACCCAGTGTTGGTTACTGTTGATCATTGTTACCCAGTGTTGATTATTACTGTTGATCATTGTTATCCAGTGTTGGTTACTGTTGATCATTGTTACCCAGTGTTGATTATTGTTACCCAGTGTTGATTATTGTTACACAGTGTTGATTACTGTTGATCATTGGTACCCAGTGTTGATTACTGTTGATCATTGTTACCCAGTGTTGATTATTGTTGATCATTGTTACCCAGTGTTGATTATTGTTGATCATTGTTACCCAGTGTTGGTTACTGTTGATCATTGTTACCCAGTGTTGGTTACTGTTGATCATTGTTACCCAGTGTTGGTTACTGTTGATCATTGTTACCCAGTGTTCATTACTGTTGATCATTGCTACCCAGTGTTCATTACTGTTGATCACTGTAACCCAGTGTTGATCATTGTTACCCAGTGTTGGTTACTGTTGATCACTGTTACTCAGTGTTGATTATTGTTACCCAGTGTTGATTACTGTTGATCATTGTTACCCAGTGTTGATTACTGTTGATCATTGTTACCCAGTGTTGGCTACTGTTGATCATTGTTACTCAGTGTTGATTATTGTTACCCAGTGTTGATTACTGTTGATCATTGTTACCCAGTGTTGATTACTGTTGATCATTGTTACCCAGTGTTGATTATTGTTGATCATTGTTACCCAGTGTTGATTATTGTTGATCATTGTTACCCAGTGTTGGTTACTGTTGATCATTGTTACCCAGTGTTGATTATTGTTGATCATTGTTACCCAGTGTTGGTTACTGTTGATCATTATTACCCAGTGTTGATTATTGTTGATCATTGTTACCCAGTGTTGATTACTGTTGATCATTGTTACCCAGTGTTGATTACTGTTGATCATTGTTACCCAGTGTTGATTACTGTTGGTCACTGTTACCCAGTGCTGATTATTGTTACCCAGTGTTGGTTACTGTTGATCATTGTTACCCAGTGTTGATTACTGTTGATCATTGCTACCCAGTGTTGATTATTGTTACCCAGTGTTGGTTACTGTTGATCATTGTTACCCAGTGTTGATTACTGTTGATCATTGTTACCCAGTGTTGATTGTTGATCATTGTTACCCAGTGTTGATTACTGTTGATCATTGTTACCCAGTGTTGGTTACTGTTGATCATTGTTACCCTGTTGATTGTTACCCATTGTTGATTACTGTTGATCATTGTTACCCAGTGTTGGTTACTGTTGATCATTGTTACCCAGTGTTGATTATTGTTGATCATTGTTACCCAGTGTTGATTACTGTTGATCAGTGGTACCCAGTGTTGATTACTGTTGATCATTGTTACCCAGTGTTGATTATTGTTACCCAGTGTTGGTTACTGTTGATCATTGTTACCCAGTGTTGATTACTGTTGATCACTGTTACTCAGTGTTGATTATGGTTACCCAGTGTTGGTTACTGTTGATCATTATTACCCAGTGTTGATTACTGTTGATCATTGTTACCCAGTGTTGATTATTGTTGAACATTGTTACCCAGTGTTGATTACTTTTGATCATTGTTACCGAGTGTTGATTACTTTTGATCATTGTTACCCAGTGTTGGTTACTGTTGATCATTGTTACCCAGTGTTGATTACTGTTGATCATTGTTACCCAGTGTTGATTACTGTTGATCATTGTTACCCAGTGTTGGTTACTGTTGATCATTGTTACCCAATGTTGATTAGTGTTGATCATTGTTACCCAGTTTTATCTGGAGAGAGTTCCGGGGGTCAACGCCCCCGCGGCCCGGTCTGTGACCAGGCCTCCTTAGGTCAGTGTCCCAGGATGCGACCCACACCAGTCGACTAACACCCAGGTACCCATTTTACTGATGGGGAACATAGACAACAGGTTGAAAGAAACACGTCCAATGTTTCTACTCTGGCTGGGAATCGAACCCAGGCCCTCACCGTGTGAAGCGAGAGCGTTAACCACCAGGCCACCAGAGCCCCAGTGTTGATTACTGTTGATCATTGTTGCCCAGTGTTGATTACTGTTGATCATTGTTACCCAGTGTTGATTACTGTTGATCATTGTTACCCAGTGTTGGTTACTGTTGATCATTGTTACCCAGTGTTGATTACTGTTGATCATTGTTACCCAGTGTTGATTACTGTTGATCATTGTTACCCAGTGTTGATTACTGTTGATCATTGTTACCCAGTGTTGGTTACTGTTGATCAATGTTACCCAGTGTTGGTTACTGTTGATCATTGTTACCCAGTGTTGGTTACTGTTGATCATTGTTACCCAGTGTTGGTTACTGTTGATCATTGTTACCCAGTGTTGATTACTGTTGATCATTGTTACCCAGTGTTGGTTACTGTTGATCATTGTTACCCAGTGTTGATTACTGTTGATCATTGTTACCCAGTGTTGGTTACTGTTGATCATTGTTGCCCAGTGTTGGTTACTGTTGATTATTGTTACCCAGTGTTGGTTACTGTTGATCATTGTTGCCCAGTGTTGATTACTGTTGATCATTGTTACCCAGTGTTGGTTACTGTTGATCATTGTTACCCAGTGTTGGTTACTGTTGATCATTGTTACCCAGTGTTGATTACTGTTGATCACTGTTACCCAGTGTTGGTTACTGTTGATCATTGTTACCCAGTGTTGATTACTGTTGATCATTGTTACCCAGTGTTGATTACTGTTGATCATTGTTGCCCAGTGTTGGTTACTGTTGATCATTGTTACCTAGTGTTGATTATTGATCATTGTTACCCAGTGTTGGTTACTGTTGATCATTGTTACCCAGTGTTGGTTACTGTTGATCATTGTTACCCAGTGTTGATTATTGTTACCCAGTGTTGGTTACTGTTGATCACTGTTATCCAGTGTTGATTACTGTTGATCATTGTTACCCAGTGTTGATTACTGTTGATCATTATTACCAAGTGTTGATTATTGTTACCCAGTGTTGGTTACTGTTGATCAGTGTTACCCAGTGTTGATTACTGTTGATCATTGTTACCCAGTGTTGATTATTGTTGATCATTGTTACCCAGTGTTGATTACTGTTGATCATTGTTACCCAGTGTTGATTACTGTTGATCATTGTTACCCAGTGTTGATTACTGTTGATCATTGTTACCCAGTGTTGATTACTGTTGATCATTGTTACCCAGTGTTGATTACTGTTGATCATTGTTACCCAGTGTTGATTACTGTTGATCATTGTTACCCAGTGTTGATTACTGTTGATCATTGTTACCCAGTGTTGATCATTGTTACCCAGTGTTGATTATTGTTACCCAGTGTTGGTTACTGTTGATCATTGTTACCCAGTGTTGATTACTGTTGATCACTGTTACCCAGTGTTGATTATTGTTACCCAGTGTTGATTACTGTTGATCATTGTTACCCAGTGTTGATTACTGTTGATCATTGTTACCCAGTGTTGGTTACTGTTGATCATTGTTACCCAGTGTTGATTATTGTTACCCAGTGTTGGTTACTGTTGATCATTGTTACCCAGTGTTGATTACTGTTGATCATTGTTACCCAGTGTTGATTACTGTTGATCACTGTTACCCAGTGTTGATCATTGTTAACCAGTGTTGGTTACTGCTGATCATTGTTACTCAGTGTTGATTACTGTTACCCAGTGCTGATTACTGTTTATCATTGTTACCCAGTGTTGATTATTGTTGATCATTGTTACCCAGTGTTGATTACTGTTGATCATTGTTACCCAGTGTTGATTACTGTTGATCATTGTTACCCAGTGTTGATTACTGTTGATCATTGTTACCCAGTGTTGATCATTGTTACCCAGTGTTGATTATTGTTACCCAGTGTTGGTTACTGTTGATCACTGTTACCCAGTGTTGATTACTGTTGATCATTGTTACCCAGTGTTGATTATTGTTGATCATTGTTACCCAGTGTTGATTATTGTTGATCATTGTTACCCAGTGTTGGTTACTGTTGATCATTGTTACCCAGTGTTGATTACTGTTGATCATTGTTACCCAGTGTTGATTACTGTTGATCACTGTTACCCAGTGTTGATTATTGTTACCCAGTGTTGATTACTGTTGATCATTGTTACCCAGTGTTGATTACTGTTGATCATTGTTACCCAGTGTTGGTTACTGTTGATCATTGTTACCCAGTGTTGATTATTGTTACCCAGTGTTGGTTACTGTTGATCATTGTTACCCAGTGTTGATTACTGTTGATCATTGTTACCCAGTGTTGATTACTGTTGATCACTGTTACCCAGTGTTGATCATTGTTACCCAGTGTTGGTTACTGTTGATCATTGTTACTCAGTGTTGATTACTGTTACCCAGTGTTGATTACTGTTTATCATTGTTACCCAGTGTTGATTATTGTTGATCATTGTTACCCAGTGTTGATTATTGTTGATCATTGTTACCCAGTGTTGGTTACTGTTGATCCTTGTTACCCAGTGTTGGTTACTGTTGATCATTGTTACCCAGTGTTGATTACTGTTGATCATTGTTACCCAGTGTTGATTACTGTTGATTACTGTTACCCAGTGTTGATCATTGTTACCCAGTGTTGATTACTGTTGATCATTGTTACCCAGTGTTGATTATTGTTGATCATTGTTACCCAGTGTTGGTTATTGTTGATCATTGTTACCCAGTGTTGGTTACTGTTGATCATTGTTACCCAGTGTTGATTATTGTTGATCAT
Organism: Cherax quadricarinatus; assembly: GCF_038502225.1. Taxonomy (NCBI): domain Eukaryota; kingdom Metazoa; phylum Arthropoda; class Malacostraca; order Decapoda; family Parastacidae; genus Cherax; species Cherax quadricarinatus. The sequence continues at coordinate 8,470,487 of NC_091350.1, forward strand.
TGTTACCCAGTGTTGGTTACTGTTGATCAATGTTACCCAGTGTTGATTATTGTTGATCATTGTTACCCAGTGTTGATTAATGTTGATCATTGTTACCCAGTGTTGATTACTGTTGATCATTGTTACCCAGTGTTGATTACTGTTGATCATTGTTACGCAGTGTTGATTACTGTTGATCATTGTTACCCAGTGTTGGTTAATGTTGATCATTGTTACCCAGTGTTGATTACTGTTGATCATTGTTACCCATTGTTGATTACTGTTGATCATTGTTACCCAGTGTTGATTACTGTTGATCATTGTTACCCAGTGTTGATTATTGTTACCCAGTGTTGGTTACTGTTGATCATTGTTACCCAGTGTTGATTACTGTTGATCATTGTTACCCAGTGTTGATTATTGTTACCCAGTGTTGGTTACTGTTGATCAATGTTACCCAGTGTTGATTACTGTTGATCATTGTTACCCAGTGTTGATTATTGTTGATCATTGTTACCCATTGTTGATTACTGTTGATCATTGTTACCCAGTGTTGGTTACTGTTGATCATTGTTACCCTGTTGATTATTGTTACCCAGTGTTGATTATTGTTACCCATTGTTGATTACTGTTGATCATTGTTACCCAGTGTTGGTTACTGTTGATCATTGTTACCCAGTGTTGATTATTGTTCATCATTGTTACCCAGTGTTGATTACTGTTGATCATTGGTACCCAGTGTTGATTACTGTTAATCACTGTTACCCAGTGTTGATTATTGTTACCCAGTGTTGGTTACTGTTGATCAATGTTACCCAGTGTTGATTACTGTTGATCACTGTTACTCAGTGTTGATTATTGTTACCCAGTGTTGGTTACTGTTGATCATTGTTACCCAGTGTTGATTACTGTTGATCATTGTTACCCAGTGTTGGTTACTGTTGATCATTGTTACCGAGTGCTGATTACTTTTGATCATTGTTACCCAGTGTTGGTTATTGTTGATCATTGTTGCCCAGTGTTGATTTCTTTTGATCATTGTTACCGAGTGTTGATTACTTTTGATCATTGTTACCCAGTGTTGGTTACTGTTGATCATTGTTATCCAGTGTTGATTACCGTTGATCATTGTTACCCAGTGTTGATTACTGTTGATCATTGTTACCCAGTGTTGATTATTGTTACCCAGTGTTGGTTACTGTTGATCATTGTTACCCATTGTTGATTACTGTTGATCATTGTTACCCAGTGTTGATTACTGTTGATCATTGTTACCCAGTGTTGATTATTGTTACCCAGTGTTGATTACTGTTGATAATTGTTACCCAGTGTTGATTACTGTTGATCATTGTTACCCAGTGTTGGTTACTGTTGATCATTGTTACCCAGTGTTGATTACTGTTGATCATTGTTACCCAGTGTTGATCATTGTTACCCAGTGTTGGTTACTGTTGATCATTGTTACCCAGTGTTGATTATTTATTGTTACCCAGTGTTGATTACTGTTGATCATTGTTACCCAGTGTTGATTACTGTTGATCATTGTTACCCAGTGTTGATTACTGTTGATCATTGTTACCCAGTGTTGATTATTGTTGATCATTGTTACCCAGTGTTGATTATTGTTGATCATTGTTACCCAGTGTTGGTTACTGTTGATTATTGTTACCCAGTGTTGATTATTGTTGATCATTGTTACCCAGTGTTGGTTACTGTTGATCACTGTTACCCAGTGTTGATTATTGTTACCCAGTGTTGGTTACTGTTGATCATTGTTACCCAGTGTTGATTACTGTTGATCATTATTACCCAGTGTTGATTATTGTTACCCAGTGTTGGTTACTGTTGATCATTATTACCCAGTGTTGATTATTGTTACCCAGTGTTGGTTACTGTTGATCATTATTACCCAGTGTTGATTATTGTTACCCAGTGTTGGTTACTGTTGATCATTATTACCCAGTGTTGATCATTATTACCCAGTGTTGATCATTATTACCCAGTGTTGATCATTATTACCCAGTGTTGATTATTGTTACCCAGTGTTGGTTACTGTTGATCATTGTTACCCAGTGTTGATTATTGTTACCCAGTGTTGATTACTGTTGATCATTATTACCCAGTGTTGATTACTGTTGATCACTGTTACCCAGTGTTGATTATTGTTACCCAGTGTTGATTACTGTTGATCATTATTACCCAGTGTTGGTTACTGTTGATCATTGTTACCCAGTGTTGATTATTGTTACCCAGTGTTGATTACTGTTGATCATTATTACCCAGTGTTGATTACTGTTGATCATTGTTACCCAGTGTTGGTTACTGTTGATCATTGTTACCCAGTGTTGATTATTGTTACACAATCTGGATTACTGTTGATTTTTTTGTGATTACTGTTGATTACTAATAATTATTTTATATTGTTACCCAGTGTTCATTATTGTTGACCATTGTTATACAGACTTTATTAGTGTTGATTTTTTATTATTGATTATTGATAATTATATTTTATTATTGCTGATTATTGTTACCCAGTGTTGATAATCGTTGCTTGTGTAACAATAATCAACACTGTGCAACGATAATGTTGATTACTGTTGATTATTTATCATTATTGTTAATTATTGTTGATTTATCGTGGGTCAGATCTGCTTCCACTTGTGAGGTCAACTGCAGTGCTCCACTACTTCCACTTGTGAGGTCAACTGCAGTGATCCACTACTTCCACTTGTGAGGTCAACTGCAGTGGTCCACTACTTCCACTTGTGAGGTCAACTGCAGTGGTCCACTACTTCCACTTGTGAGGTCAACTGCAGTGGTCCACTACTTCCACTTGTGGAGTCAACTGCAGTGATCCACTACTTCCACTTGTGAGGTCAACTGCAGTGGTCCACTACTTCCACTTGTGAGGTCAACTGCAGTGGTCCACTACTTCCACTTGTGAGGTCAACTGCAGTGGTCCACTACTTCCACTTGTGAGGTCAACTGCAGTGGTCCACTACTTCCACTTGTGAGGTCAACTGCAGTGGTCCACTACTTCCACTTGTGAGGTCAACTGCAGTGGTCCACTACTTCCACTTGTGAGTTCAACTGCAGTGGTCCACTACTTCCACTTGTGAGGTCAACTGCAGTGGTCCACTACTTCCACTTGTGAGGTCAACTGCAGTGGCCCACTACTTCCACTTGTGAGGTCAACTGCAGTGCTCCACTACTTCCACTTGTGAGGTCAACTGCAGTGATCCACTACTTCCACTTGTGAGGTCAACTGCAGTGGTCCACTACTTCCACTTGTGAGGTCAACTGCAGTGGTCCACTACTTCCACTTGTGAGGTCAACTGCAGTGGTCCACTACTTCCACTTGTGGAGTCAACTGCAGTGATCCACTACTTCCACTTGTGAGGTCAACTGCAGTGGTCCACTACTTCCACTTGTGAGGTCAACTGCAGTGGTCCACTACTTCCACTTGTGAGGTCAACTGCAGTGGTCCACTACTTCCACTTGTGAGGTCAACTGCAGTGGTCCACTACTTCCACTTGTGAGGTCAACTGCAGTGTTCCACTACTTCCACTTGTGTGGTCAACTGCAGTGGTCCACTACTTCCACTTGTGAGGTCAACTGCAGTGGTCCACTACTTCCACTTGTGAGGTCAACTGCAGTGGTCCACTACTTCCACTTGTGAGGTCAACTGCAGTGGTCCACTACTTCCACTTGTGAGGTCAACTGCAGTGGTCCACTACTTCCACTTGTGAGTTCAACTGCAGTGGTCCACTACTTCCACTTGTGAGGTCAACTGCAGTGGTCCACTACTTCCACTTGTGAGGTCAACTGCAGTGGTCCACTACTTCCACTTGTGAGGTCAACTGCAGTGGTCCACTACTTCCACTTGTGAAGTCAACTGCAGTGGTCCACTACTTCCACTTGTGAGGTCAACTGCAGTGGTCCACTACTTCCACTTGTGAGGTCAACTGCAGTGGTCCACTACTTCCACTTGTGAGTTCAACTGCAGTGGTCCACTACTTCCACTTGTGAGGTCAACTGCAGTGGTCCACTACTTCCACTTGTGAGGTCAACTGCAGTGGTCCACTACTTCCACTTGTGAGGTCAACTGCAGTGGTCCACTACTTCCACTTGTGAGGTCAACTGCAGTGGTCCACTACTTCCACTTGTGAGGTCAACTGCAGTGGTCCACTACTTCCACTTGTGAGGTCAACTGCAGTGGTCCACTACTTCCACTTGTGAGGTCAACTGAAGTGGTCCACTACTTCCACTTGTGAGGTCAACTGCAGTGGTCCACTACTTCCACTTGTGAGGTCAACTGCAGTGGTCCACTACTTCCACTTGTGAGGTCAACTGCAGTGGTCCACTACTTCCACTTGTGAGGTCAACTGCAGTGGTCCACTACTTCCACTTGTGAGGTCAACTGCAGTGGTCCACTACTTCCACTTGTGTGGTCAACTGCAGTGGTCCACTACTTCCACTTGTGAGGTCAACTGCAGTGGTCCACTACTTCCACTTGTGAGGTCAACTGCAGTGGTACCCTACTTCCACTTGTGAGGTCAACTGCAGTGGTCCACTACTTCCACTTGTGAGGTCAACTGCAGTGGTCCACTACTTCCACTTGTGAGGTCAACTGCAGTGGTCCACTACTTCCACTTGTGAGGTCAACTGCAGTGGTCCACTACTTCCACTTGTGAGTTCAACTGCAGTGGTCCACTACTTCCACTTGTGAGGTCAACTGCAGTGGTCCACTACTTCCACTTGTGTGGTCAACTGCAGTGGTCCACTACTTCCACTTGTGAGGTCAACTGCAGTGGTCCACTACTTCCACTTGTGAGGTCAACTGCAGTGGTCCACTACTTCCACTTGTGAGGTCAACTGAAGTGGTCCATTTTTTTATGTATACAACTTGAAGGAAGTTGACACGAGTTCATCCACCTGAGTCATTCTTACTGAAGACGTTTCGGTCCTTGAGGTTGAAGCCACCAAAAGTCCATAGAACGAAACGTTTCCAATAAATGTGTCGGGAATATATTCGTGCCTATCTTTCTCTACAGGTTTATACCAGTGTAGAGTCTACACCAACTGCTACACCACCTGTTTGTAAGATGATAGGAAGACAGGTGGTTGGAAGTGGAAGACAGGTGATTGGAAGATAAGTGGAAGACAGGTGATTGGAAGATAAGTGGAAGACAGGTGATTGGAAGATAAGTGGAAGACAGGTGATTGGAAGATAAGTGGAAGACAGGTGATTGGAAGATAAGTGGAAGACAGGTGATTGGAAGATAAGTGGAAGACAGGTGATTGGAAGATAAGTGGAAGACAGGTGATTGGAAGATAAGTGGAAGACAGGTGATTGGAAGATAAGTAGAAGACAGGTGATTGGAAGATAAGTGGAAGACAGGTGATTGGAAGATAAATGGAAGTCAGGAGATTGGAAGATAAATGGAAGACAGGTGATTGGAAGATAAATGGAAGTCAGATGATTGGAAGATAAAAGGAAGACAGGTGATTAGAAGATAAATGGAAGACAGGTGATTGGAAGATAAATGGAAGACAGGTGATTGGAAGATAAATGGAAGACAGGTGATTGGAAGATAAATGGAAGACAGGTGATTGGAAGATAAATGGAAGACAGGTGATTGGAAGATAAATGGAAGACATGTGATTGGAAGATAAATGGAAGACAGGTGATTGGAAGATAGGTGATTGGAAGATAAATGGAAGACAGGTGATTGGAAGATAAGTGGAAGACAGGTGATTGGAAGATAAATGGAAGACAGGTGACTGGAAGATAAGTGGAAGACAGGTGATTGGAAGATAAATGGAAGACATGTGATTGGAAAATAAGTGGAAGACAGGTGATTGGAAGATAAGTGGAAGACAGGTGATTGGAAGATAAGTGGAAGACATGTGATTGGAAGATAAGTGGAAGACAGGTGATTGGAAGATAAGTCGAAGATAGGTGATTGGAAGATAAATGGAAGTCAGGTGATTGGAAGATAAGTGGAAGACAGGTGATTGGAAGATTAATGGAAGTCAGGAGATTGGAAGATAAATGGAAGACAGGTGATTGGAAGTTAAATGGAAGACAGGTGATTGGAAGATAAAAGGAAGACAGGTGATTAGAAGATAAATGGAAGACAGGTGATTGGAAGATAAATGGAAGACAGGTGATTGGAAGATAAATGGAAGACAGGTGATTGGAAGATAAATGGAAGACAGGTGACTGGAAGATAAATGGAAGACAGGTGATTGGAAGATAAATGGAAGACAGGTAATTGGAAGATAAGTGGAAGACAGGTGATTGGAAGATAAATGGAAGACATGTGATTGGAAGATAAGTGGAAGACAGGTGATTGGAAGATAAATGAGACAGGTGATTGGAAGATAAGTGGAAGACAGGTGATTGGAATATAAATGGAACACAGGTGATTGGAAGATAAGTGGAAGACAGGTGATTGGAAGATAAATGGAAGACAGGTGACTGGAAGGCAGGTATTTGGAAGGCAAGTAATTGGGGGGCAGGTAATTAGAAGGCAGGTGACTGGAAGACAAATAATTGAAAGACAAGCAATTGGAAGGCAGGTGATTAGAAGGCAGGTGACTGGAAGACAAGTAACTGGAAAGCAGGTGATTGGAAGGCAGGTGATTGAAATGCAGGTAATGGGAAGGCAGGTGACTGGAATGCACGTAATGGGAAGGCAGGTGATTGGGGGAAATGATTGGAAACTGCTGATCAACCTAAGAGAAAACACTAACAGCTTACTAAGCTGACCCTTGAAGCAGGTTTTCAGCACAAGCTGAACACGCTACGTCACTTTGGCGTCACCGTTGCCATGGTTACCTGGTCAGGGTAGCTGTTGTCATGGTTACCATTCCCCCGCCATCTTTATTGCTCCATTAATCCCCTCCCCCATTCTTCCCCTACCCCTCCTTCCCCCTCCCGACCTTCCTCTTGCACCACTGCCATTCATTACCACCTGTGCCAAGATATCTTATTAATGAAAATAAGATATATATATATATATATATATATATATATATATATATATATAGATATATATATATATATATATATATATATATATATATATATATTTATATATATGTCGTGCCGAATATGTAAAACTGGTCAATTAGCAAGAACTCATTTAAAATTAAGTCCTTCCTAAAATTTTCTCTTATTCGTTTAAAGATATATTTTTTTCATTAATGTTAATGTAAAAAATTTTAATTTTTCAACAAAAGAATCTTAGAAAACTTACCTAACCTTATTATAACAAGAACAATTTATTTTAGCCTAACCTAACTAAATATATTTTAGATTTGTTTACAATAATTTAATACTAAACAAACACAATGAAATATTTGTTTTCGTTAGGTTCAGAATGATTTTGGCGAAATTATTGCATACACAAATTTTCGTTTGTCCTATATGGCAAGATGAACGTTGCTATTTAAGCCAAGATCGCAAGTTCTGCCTATTCGGCACGACACATATATATATATATATATATATATATATATATATATATATATATATATATATATATATATATATATATATATATATATATATATATATATATGTCGTGCCGAATATGTAAAACTGGTCAATTAGCAAGAACTCATTTAAAATTAAGTCCTTTCTAAAATATTCTCTTACACGTTTAAAGATATATTTTTTTCATTAATGTTAATGTAAAAAATTTTAATTTTGCACCAGAAGAATCTTAGAAAACTTACCTAACCTTATTATAACAAGAACAATTTATTTTAGCCTTATCCTACTAAATATATTTTAAATACGTTTACAATAATTTAATACTAATCAAACACAATTAAATATATTTTTTTCGTTAGGTTCAGAATGATTTTTGCGAAATTATTGCATACTCAAATTTTCACTTGTCGTATATGGCAAGATGAGCGTTGCTATTTAAGCCAAGATCGCAAGTTCTGCCTATTCGGCACGACATATATATACATATATATATATATATATATATATATATATATATATATATATATATATATATATATATATATATATATACACACACATATATATATATATATATATATATATATATATATATATATATATATATATATATATATATATATATATATATATATGTCAGGTCTATGAAAGATGAAGTGACTCATAGAACTGACGAGGGGAAAAAGGTGAGTGGTGCACTGAGGACTCTGTAGAGACAAAGAACTTTATCCATGAAAGCAAAGAGGTGAATGTGTGAGAGTATAGTTATACCAACGCTCTTATATGGGTGTGAAGCATGGGTGGTGAATGTTGCAACAAGGAGAAGGCTGGAGGCAGTGGAGATGTTATGTCTGAGGGCAATGTATGGTGTGAATATAATGAAGAGAATCCGTAGTTTGGAGATTAGGAGGTGTTGTATTTCCAAAAGTATTATCCAGAGGGCTGAGGTGGGGTTATTGAGATGGTTTAGACATGCAGATAGGATGGAACGAAACAGAATGACTGTGAGAGTATATAAATATGTAGTGGAGGGAAGGCGGGGTAAGGGTTGGCCTAGGAAAGGTTGGAGGGAGGGGGTAAAAGAGGTTTTGTGTGCGAGGGGCTTGGACTTCTAGCAAGCGTGCGTGAGCGTGTTAAATATGAGCAAATGGAGACAAGTGGTTTTTAGGACTTGACTTGCTGTTGGAGTGTAAGCAAGGTAACATTTATGAAGGGAGTCAGGGAAACCGGCAGGCCGGAGTTGATGCCTGAAGATGAGAAGTACAGTGTCTGCACTTTGAAGGAGGGGTGTTAATGTTGCATTTTTTTAATTGTAGTTTAAGTGCGTCTCTGGCAAGACAGTGATGGAGTGAATGATGAAAGTGTTTCTTTTCCGGGCCACCCTGCCTTGGTGGTAATAGTGGTTTCTAAAATTTTTGAGTATTAGGACCTCCTTTTAACTTTATTATTTTTTTACCTGATTCTTATATGCTAATGGCTGTATTTTAGGCTGGGATACGTAAGAACCTCCAGCGTTGCTTGGCTAGAGTAATGTTTACTGCCAAGCTTAAGACTCCTCGCGATAACTTACCGGACTCGTTGCGATAACAGAGCGGCCGGTCATAACAACGGTAAGAGAATATATATACAACGAGAGGTGTATTTTTCTCAGTGTATATACGCTGAGTTTATTTTAATCCCTATTTTAAGGATCAAAGCATTCCTGACGTGATGAACAGATTACATGCAGCCTTAATTAAGCGTTGCCCAAGATGCTATGCAATCTATGGTCTTTCAGTTTGTTGTATGTCCTATGCACTAATACTGAAATTTAGATCAGCAGTTACATTTGTATTAACCTCCACAAACGTTATAGCAGACTGCTTTATTTAAACTTCCGACAAATTGCTTGCTAAAATTCCAGTAGTAGTTATATATAATGTTATAAGTTTAATTTAAGGCCGACCGAAATGTTTTGCATAGCGAGGGTATTCTATATAGAATGTCAATAATGTAAATTTTTCTGAATCATTTGTAAACCATACTTTACAGAAATAGTTTATCATTAATGACACTTGTAGATGATAGGCTTTCACAAGGCAGCCAGACAGCTGACGGGTAAACGTGATCTACTCCATTAGAAACTTGAGGGGCACGTAACCTCCCCCGTCTTCTCATAACATATTCATTTTTCCACTATAATCTACCTTGTCCATAATTACTATCGCATTTGCTTTGTCTGTTTCGTAAAGTAAAGTATAGGATCTCTCCTTGTGTTACAGAGGAAAGCTTACACCTCTGTAACATTATTGTCCTCAAAGATTTGTGAAGTTATACCATGAATTAAGGAAAGATCCCAGACTTCACCTTACGAAACAAAGCAAATGTGATAGTAATTATGGACAAGGTAGATTATAGTGGAAAAAGGAATATCTTAGAAGACGGGGGAATTTACGTGCCCCTTTAACCTTCTCTTGTGCACACACACACACCCACACACACACACCCACACACACACACACACACACACACACACACACACACACACACACACACACACACACACACACACACACACACACACACACACACACAACTCTTCCAAGAGGAATATCAATACCTGACATAATCATTCATTAAATTAACTGAATGTCTCCGGTGCTAGGATAAACTGAGAGGAATTTCCCAACCATACAGTGCAGTTAAGGATAGTGCAACATTTGAGGGCGTACTTGCTTTCACAGCTAACACCAGCGTTAGAGAATTTCAGGATAAGATACAAGACTCAGAAGCTGGAGCTCGACCTTCTCCCCCCCCCTCCCGCTAGCGCAAGTAGGTAAGTACACCGGTGTACCAATACAACACGCCACACACTGTACACACTTGTGTAAACTTTGAAGCAGAGAGAGAGAGAGAGAGAGAGAGAGAGAGAGAGAGAGAGAGAGAGAGAGAGAGAGAGAGAGAGAGAGAGAGAGAGAGAGAGAGAGAGAGAGAGAGAGAGAGAGAGAGAGACAGACAGACAGACAGACGGAGAGGCAAACAAAATGGTATTTTGTTTTGTCATATTACTATGAACGACTTGTATTCCCAGGAACGCAAACGACAAAGATACATCATAATTTACACCTAGAAAGTTTTGGAGGGATTGGTCCCACATCTGCACACTAAAATCACTCCCTACGAAAACAAGGGGCTTGGCAGACGGTGAAAAATATCTTTAATAAATGTAAAGAGAACAAGACTCCTTAAAACCCTTCGTACATAAAGGGAATTATTAACAGACTCGAGCTGTTTTCAAGAAGGAACTTGGTAAGTTTCCTAAGTCACCCTTAATCGGACGGGCTGTGGTCCCTAAACAGGACTGCTTGTAGTCTTGCACCAACAACCACACTGATCTGGCCGTCAACCAAGAAACCTGGTCTGGGATCAGGTCGCGGGGGCGTTGACCGCTGAAACACTCTTCAGGTAAATAACAGTCTTTCCGATGGCTGACACGAACACTGCATAAAAAATACACCAGATGATGTGATAATTAAGCCTCTCAACAACACTAAAAAAATAGAAGTATACTTTTGTGAGTTAAGTATATGTTTACCCAACACAGTGGACAAGAAACTCAGACGTTAAATCTGTAATTATTGTGACGTGTACACACACAATGGCTGATCAAGTGGACATGAAATTTAATAACCTCGCTTATTATATAAAGAAGCCTGTGCCATTATTATTATTATTATTATTATTATTATTATTATTATTATTATTATTTGAAAACGCTAAATCCTTATGAGTCACATAACTCGAACCACCAAAGTCAATGTGTACTCCGGATGAAATGCTGGCTGTGATACAGTCAAGGCTAAAATGCTTCATAGCTTTAAGAACAGATACGATACACACACACACACACACACACACACACACACACACACCACTGGACAAGCAGAGACGTTTATCTTCACAGCTGACACATTCTCACAAATTTTTGTCCACTGGTGACGCAGCAAATCCCTCCCCTCCCCCACTTCCAACGTCACGCCCCCCCCCTCCCACAACGACAACCAATACCCACCTACCCACTAGTGAGAGCAGATTCACAATCACAATATCCAGGGTTCGATTCCCTGGTAAGGAAAAACATACGAGCTACTTTCCTTACACCTACTGCCCCTACCCAGCTTACTTTAATAACAGATACCTGTATGCTTAAAAATTCGCAAATTATTTACAAACATTATCTCTCAGTCCACAGAACTCGAATCTGTACACTCTGCATCAAATTATGCAGTACTTAAGCTATTCAGCCAAACCCCATCTGGCTGAGGGGCTAAAGTACTTAATATTTTGATGCAGAGTGTGCAAGTTCGAATGCTACTGTGGACTGAGAGGTGCCTACGTATATGTTAGCAGATTGTTACGAGTCATCCAGAGAAAGAGAAGAAAATCCAGTCCTGCAGGAATGTCGTATACTGTGTAAGAAAATACTGCAGTCTAAGAAACTCCAGTAATACTGCTGTACATCAGTATCATTACGTGGAGTCGCTTCTGGAGGTCACCGTCCCCGCGGCCCGGTCCCAGACCACGCCTTCTGGCGGGTGACCTGATCCCTCAAGCTGTTAGTGCCTGCCGCCCGCAGTACAACGTCTGCACCACAACCCAAATGATCAGGAACTATTTTGAGAAAGCTTTCGAGTTTCCTCTTGAAGACAGTTAGGGATTTGTTGGCGATCCTTGGTGAGACCTGGTCACGGACCGGGCCGCGGGGGCATTGATCCCCTAAACCATCTCCATGTATAGTCCAGGTATGTATGAAGGGAGAGGATTGAAGAGTCGTGGTCCCTTAACATTTACTGAATTACTCATCGCTTCCCTGCTTTTTATTTGAGATATCGTGCACCATCTGCTAAGCCTCTTGTGTTCATCAATAGTAATTTCAATGTGAAGGTTTGGTACTAATCCCTCCAGTATCTTCCAGGTGTAAATTATGAAATACCTTTCGGTAAGGAGACAGTTCTAGGGACTTCACAATACGGGGGTCTTAGTGTGACTGACTAATCCACCCGAGATTTGAAAACCACTGGCCTACACCGGCACCTTGATGTTACTGTGGGGAGACAATGTGTATGTTATGCTACTTATACCTATATTCATAGTCTAACTTAACAATCTAAATTACAATCTTAGACTAGGTGCTAAACTTACTAGCAGCCTACACTAACTTGAAATTAAGGCAGCATAGCTGCCACTCATTCAGGTCGCTTGTGGCTGAGAGGCAACGGTTACATTCCCTCCACTTGTAATAGCTGTGATTCTTGGCTTCTAGCTCTTTATAACAGAAAAAAAAAACATTAGTTTTGTGTTTTCATAGGGCTTGAGTCCTGGAGGTAGGAGAACAGTGGCTGCACTCTGAGGGGGTGGCACTGCTGAAGTTCAGATTATCTAAGCTGTGATGTCAACAAGCTTCTGGCAAGACACAATGAATGTGTTTCTTTTTTCGCGTCAACCTACTTTGGTGGGAGACGGCAGGTGTTAAGTGATTTAAATATACATACATAAATACACATATAATATATATATATATATATATATATATATATATATATATATATATATATATATATATATATATATATATATATATATATATATATATATATGTCGTGCCGAATATGTAAAACTGGTCAATTAGCAAGAACTCATTTAAAATTAAGTCAGTTCTGGTCTCCGTATTACAAAATGGACATAAATTCGTTAGAAAACATTCAGCGTAGGATGACTAAATTAATACATAGCATTAGAAATCTTCCTTATGAAGAAAGATTGAAGACTCTTAAGTTACATTCACTTGTTAGACGAAGAATGAGGGGACACCTGATCGAAGTGTATAAGTGGAAGATAGGTATTAAAAAAGGGGATATTAATAAGGTCTAGAGGATGTCTCTCCAAGAGAGAACCCGCAGTAATGGATTTAAATTAGATAAGTTTAGATTTAGAAAGGACATGGGAAAGTATTGGTTTGGAAATAGGGTAGTTGATGAGTGGAACAGTCTACCTAGTTGGGTTATTGAGGCTGGGACTTTGGGTAGTTTCAAATCTAGGTTGGATAAGTACATGAGTGGGAGGGGTTGGATTTGAGTGGGACTTGCACATCAGAGCTTATTTCTTGGGTGGCATTGAAAATTGGGTTGGGCAAATGTTTTGTTAGTGGGATGAATTGTAAAGGACCTGCCTAGTATGGGCCAGCAGGCCTCCTGCAGCGTTCCTCCTTTCTTATGTTCTTATATATTTTTTTCATTAATGTTAATGTAAAAAATTTTAATTTTGCACCAAAAGAATCTTAGAAAACTTACCTAACCTTATTATAACAAGAACAATTTATTTTATCCTAACCCAACTAAATATATTTTAGTTTTGTTTACAGTAATTTAATACTAAACAAACACAGTGAAATATATTTTTTTTTCGTTAGGTTCAGAATGATTTTGGCGAAATCATTGCATACACAAATTTTCACTTGTCCTATATGGCAAGATGAGCGTTGCTATTTAAGCCAAGATCGCAAGTTCTGCCTATTCGGCACGATATATATATATATATATATATATATATATATATATATATATATATATATATATATATATATATATATATATAGATTATATATATATATATATATTTTTTTTTTTATTATCACACTGGCCGATTCCCACCAAGGCAGGGTGGCCCAAAAAAGAAAAACTTTCACCATCATTCACTCCATCACTGTCTTGCCAGAAGGGTGCTTTACACTACAGTTTTTAAACTGCAACATTAACACCCCTCCTTCAGAGTGCAGGCACTGTACTTCCCATCTCCAGGACTCAAGTCCGGCCTGCCGGTTTCCCTGAACCCCTTCATAAATGTTACTTTGCTCACACTCCAACAGCACGTCAAGTATTAAAAACCATTTGTCTCCATTCACTCCTATCAAACACGCTCACGCATGCCTGCTGGAAGTCCAAGCCCCTCGCACACAAAACCTCCTTTACCCCATCTCTCCAACCTTTCCTAGGCCGACCCCTACCCCGCCTTCCTTCCACTACAGACTGATACACTCTTGAAGTCATTCTGTTTCGCTCCATTCTCTCTACATGTCCGAACCACCTCAACAACCCTTCCTCAGCCCTCTGGACAACAGTTTTGGTAATCCCGCACCTCCTCCTAACTTCCAAACTACGAATTCTCTGCATTATATTCACACCACATATTGCCCTCAGACATGACATCTCCATTGCCTCCAGCCTTCTCCTCGCTGCAACATTCATCACCCATGCTTCACACCCATATAAGAGCGTTGGTAAAACTATACTCTCATACATTCCCCTCTTTGCCTCCAAGGACAAAGTTCTTTGTCTCCACAGACTCCTAAGTGCACCACTCACTCTTTTCTCCTCATCAATTCTATGATTCACCTCATCTTTCATAGACCCATCCGCTGACACGTCCACTCCCAAATATCTGAATACATTCACCTCCTCCATACTCTCTCCCTCCAATCTGATATTCAATCTTTCATCACCTAATCTTTTTGTTATCCTCATAACCTTACTCTTTCCTGTATTCACCTTTAATTTTCTTCTTTTGCACACCCTACCAAATTCATCCACCAATCTCTGCAACTTCTCTTCAGAATCTCCCAAGAGCACAGTGTCATCAGCAAAGAGCAGTTGTGACAACTCCCACTTTGTGTGTGATTCTTTATCTTTTAACTCCACGCCTCTTGCCAAGACCCTCGCATTTACTTCTCTTACAACCCCATCTATAAATATATTAAACAACCACGGTGACATCACACATCCTTGTCTAAGGCCTACTTTTACTGGGAAAAAATTTCCCTCTTTCCTACATACTCTAACTTGAGCCTCACTATCCTCGTAAAAACTCTTCACTGCTTTCAGTAACCTACCTCCTACACCATACACTTGCAACATCTGCCACATTGCCCCCCTATCCACCCTGTCATACGCCTTTTCCAAATCCATAAATGCCACAAAGACCTCTTTAGCCTTATCTAAATACTGTTCACTTATATGTTTCACTGTAAACACCTGGTCCACACACCCCCTACCTTTTCTAAAGCCTCCTTGTTCATCTGCTATCCTATTCTCTGTCTTACTCTTAGTTCTTTCAATAATAACTCTACCATACACTTTACCAGGTATACTCAGCAGACTTATCCCCCTATAATTTTTGCACTCTCTTTTATCCCCTTTGCCTTTATACAAAGGAACTATGCATGCTCTCTGCCAATCCCTAGGTACCTTACCCTCTTCCATACATTTATTAAATAATTGCACCAACCACTCCAAAACTATATCCCCACCTGCTTTTAACATTTCTATCTTTATCCCATCAATCCCGGCTGCCTTACCTCCTTTCATTTTACCTACTGCCTCACGAACTTCCCCCACACTCACAACTGGCTCTTCCTCACTCCTACAAGATGTTATTCCTCCTTGTCCTATACACGAAATCACAGCTTCCCTATCTTCATCAACATTTAATAATTCCTCAAAATATTCCCTCCATCTTCCCAATACCTCTAACTCTCCATTTAATAACTCTCCTCTCCTATTTTTAACTGACAAATCCATTTGTTCTCTAGGCTTTCTTAACTTGTTAATCTCACTCCAAAACTTTTTCTTATTTTCAACAAAATTTGTTGATAACATCTCACCCACTCTCTCATTTGCTCTCTTTTTACATTGCTTCACCACTCTCTTAACCTCTCTCTTTTTCTCCATATACTCTTCCCTCCTTGCATCACTTCTACTTTGTAAAAACTTCTCATATGCTAACTTTTTCTCCCTTACTACTCTCTTTACATCATCATTCCACCAATCGCTCCTCTTCCCTCCAGCAACCAATTTCCTGTAACCACAAACTTCTGCTGAACACTCTAACACTACATTTTTAAACCTACCCCATACCTCTTCGACCCCATTGCCTATGCTCTCATTAGCCCATCTATCCTCCAATAGCTGTTTATATCTTACCCTAACTGCCTCCTCTTTTAGTTTATAAACCTTCACCTCTCTCTTCCCTGATATTTCTATTCTCCTTGTATCCCATCTACCTTTTACTCTCAGTGTAGCTACAACTAGAAAGTGATCTGATATATCTGTGGCCCCTCTATAAACATGTACATCCTGAAGTCTACTCAACAGTCTTTTATCTACCAATACATAATCCAACAAACTACTGTCATTTCGCCCTACATCATATATATATATATATATATATATATATATATATATATATATAAATGCTGAGACTCGAACTCTCGACCTTTAATTAATACGCCACCCTGGTAGCCTGTTAAAATTCGAGACGCCCCAATCTACTGAACCTTCAATGTCGCAAGGGGCTTGTAACCCTTTCTCCTGTATAAATTACTAAATGTAAAAAGAAGAGAAACCTTCATTTCTTCTTAATCAGGTCACCCTGCCTCGATGGTAGAAGCCCGGTGTTTATATATATACGTGTATATATATATATATATATAATTGACAAGGGGAAAAAGGCGAGTGATGCACTGAGGAGTCTGTGGAGACAAAGAACTTCATCCATGAAAGCAGAGAGGGAAATGTATGAGAGTATAGTTATACCAACGCTGTTATATGGGTGCGAAGCATTGGTGGTAAATATTGCAACAAGGAGAAGGCTGGAGGAAGTGGAGATATTATGTCTGAGGGCAATATGTGGTGTGAATATACTGCAGAGAATCCGTAGTCAGGAGATTAGAAGGAGGTGGAGGATTACCAAAACTATTATCCTGAGGGTTGAGGAGGGATTATTAAGATGATTTGGACATGTAGAGAGGATGGAACGAAATAGAATAACTTCGAGAGTGTATAAATCTGTAGTGGAGGGATGGCGGGGCAGGTGTCGGTGTAGGAAAGGTTGGAGGGAGGGGGGCAAAGGTTTTGTGTGCGAGGGACTTGGACTTGTAGCAAGCGTGCGTGAGCATGTTAGGAGCAAATGGAGACAAATGATGGCGCTGTTGGAGTGCTGTTGGAGTGTAAGCAAGGTAACATTTATGAAGGGATTCAGGGAAACCGGCAGACCGGACTTGATTCTTGGAGGTGGGAAAGTACAGTGTCTGCACTCTGAAGGAGGGGTGTTAATGTTGCAGTTTTATAACTGTAGTGTAAGAGCGCCTCTGGCAAGACAGTGATGGAGTGAATTATGATGGAAATTTTTCTTTTTCGGGTCACCCTGCCTTGGTGGTAAACGGTCGATGCGTTAATAAAATAATAAAAAATATATATATGTAGTGCCGAATAGGTAAAACTTGCTATTTTGGCTTAAATAGCAAAGGTATTCTTGCCGAATAAGGCAAGCGAAAATTTGTGTATGCAGTAATTTCGCAAAAATAATTCTGAACCTAACAAAAAAAATATAGTATTTCCTTTTTTATTTATTTATTTATTTTTATTTATTTATTTATTTATTTAGTAATTTAAGCATACATACAGAGGTACAAAAAATACAGGTAAGAGCAGCATGCCAAAGCCACTTATACTATGCATAGCATTACGGGCTGGCTTAAAATTAACTTAAGATTAACTAAGCAATGATGAAATCAGTGATAAAACATTATTGAAAACAGATAACTATAAAGCACAAATGAGTATTACAAAGACAGGTCATATGGTTGCATGCATTGTTGTTCATTCAGTAGAATGGAGTATTCTGTTAGGTAGTGTATTTAAAAAAAATAACAAAGTTAGGTTTAACATTTGTGTGATATAATTGTGAGTAACATTTAGGATATACAATTTATATGGTTCAGTTATTCAGTATTTATTTGGTTTTGAGTGAGTAAGTGATCTTTGTTTATTATTAAATTATTGTAAACTTATTTACAATATATTTAGTTGGATTAGGCTAAATTAAATTGTGCTTGTTATAATAAGGTCAGGTAAGTTTTCTAAGGTTCTTTCGGTACAAAATTATTATTTTTTTACATTAACATAACTGAAAAAAATACATATTTAAACGAATAAGAGAAAATTTTAGAAAAAACTTAATTTTAAACGAGTTCTTGCTAATTGACCAGTTTTACATATTCGATAGACACACACACACACACACACACACACACACACACACACACACACACACACACACACACACACACACACACACACACACACACACACACACACACACACATACACATACACATACACACACAGCATACGGGCGCCTGGCAAACCTGAAAATAGCGTTCCGATACCTTAATAAGGAATCGTTCAAGACACTGTACACTGTGCATGTTAGGCCCATACTGGAGTATACAGCACCAGTCTGGAACCCACACCTGGTCAAGCACGTCAAGAAGTTAGAGAAAGTACAAAGGTTTCCAACAAGGCTAGTCCCAGAGCTCAGGGGAATGTCGTACAAGGAAAGGTTGAGGGAAATCGGACTGACGACACTGGAGGACAGAAGGGTCAGGGGAGACATGATAACGACATACAAGATACTGCGTGGAATAGATAAGGTGGACAGAGATAGGATGTTCCAGGGAGGGGACTCTGGGGGGACAGACCAGATGGGGACACCAGCAAGGAATACACCAACAAGTGTTGGACGACATACATACAGATGAGGAGGAGGTGAGGAAACTGCTAAGGGACATCGATACCTCAAAGGCAATGGGACCGGACATTTCCCCGTGGGTCCTTAGAGAGGGAGCAGATATGTTGTGCGTGCCACTAACCACAATCTTCAACACGTCCCTGGAAACCGGGCAACTACCTGAGGTATGGAAGACGGCAAATGTAGTTCCCATTTTTAAAAAAGGAGACAGAAAAGAGGCACTAAACTATAGACCTGTGTCATTGACGTGTATAGTATGCAAAATTATGGAGAAGATTATCAGGAGGAGAGTGGTGGAGCACCTGTAACGGAACAAGAGTATAAATGCCAACCAGCACGGATTCACGGAAGGCAAATCCTGTGTCACAAACCTTCTGGAGTTTTATGATAAAATAACAGAAGTAAGACACGAGAGAGAGGGGTGGGTTGATTGCATCTTCTTGGACTGCAAGAAGGCCTTTGACACAGTTCCTCACAAGAGATTAGTGCAGAAGCTAGAGCATCAGGCGCATATAACAGGAAGGGCACTGCAATGGATCAGAGAATACCTGACAGGGAGGCAACAACGAGTCATGGTACGTAATGATGTATCACAGTGGGCACCTGTGACGAGCGGGGTCCCACAGGGGTCGGTCCTAGGACCAGTGCTATTTTTGGTATATGTGAACGACATGATGGAAGGGTTAGACTCAGAAGTGTCCCTGTTTGCAGATGATGTGAAGTTAATGAGGAGAATTAAATCTGATGAGGACCAGGCAGGACTTCAAAGAGACCTGGACAGACTGGACACCTGGTCCAGCAAATGGCTTCTCGAATTTAATCCTGCCAAATGCAAAGTCATGAAGAAAGGGGAAGGGCACAGAAGACCACAGACAGAGTATAGGCTAGGTGGCCAAAGACTGCAAACCTCACTCAAGGAGAAAGATCTTGGGGTGAGTATAACACCGAGCATGTCTCCAGAAGCACACATCAATCAGAAAACTGCTGCAGCATATGGACGCCTGGCAAACCTGAGAACAGCATTCCGATACCTTAGTAAGGAATCGTTCAAGACACTGTACACCGTGTATGTCAGGCCCATACTGGAGTATGCAGCACCTGTTTGGAACCCGCACTTGATAAAGCACGTCAAGAAACTAGAGAAAGTACAAAGGTTTGCCAAAAGGTTAGTTCCAGAGCTAAGGGGAATGTCCTATGAAGAAAGATTAAGGGAAATCGGCCTGACGACACTGGAGGACAGGAGGGTCAGGGGAGACATGATAACGACATATAAAATACTGCGTGGAATAGACAAGGTGGACAAAGACAGGATGTTCCAGGGAGGGGACACAGAAACGAGAGGCCACAATTGGAAGTTGAAGACACAAATGAGTCAGAGAGATATTAGAAAGTATTTCTTCAGTCATAGAGTTGTAAGGCAGTGGAATAGCCTAGAAAATGACGTAGTGGAGGCAGGAACCATACACAGTTTTAAGAAGAGGTTTGATAAAGCTCATGGAGCGGGGAGAGAGAGGGCCCAGTAGCAACCGGTGAAGAGGCGGGGCCAGGAGCTAAGACTCGACCTCTGCAACCACAAATAGGTGAGTACAAATAGGTGAGTGTACACACACACACACACACACACATATACTACAGGCCTAGTGTCTAATCGACATGTGCCTAGGACAAAATGGTAACTAACACTCACATACACTCACACACACACACATACATACACTCACACACACACACACACATACATACATACACTCACACTCACACACACACACACACACACACACACACACACACACACACACACACACACACAGAATGTTCCAGAGAGGGGACAGAGAAACAAGGGGTTACAATTGGAAGTTGTAGAGTCCTATGAGTCAAAGGGATGTTAGGAAGTATTTCTTCAGTCACAGAGTTGTCAGGAAGTGGAATAGTCTGGCAAGTGATGTAGTGGAGGCAGGAACCATACATAGCTTTAAGACGAGGTATGATAAACCTAATGGAGCAGGGAGAGAGGATCTAGTAGCGATCAGTGCAGAAGCAGGGCCAGGAGCTGAGTCTCGACCCCTGCAACCACAATTCTCGCCGAACACAGGTGTATTTGTGGCAGTGAAGCAGCAGACCGATTCGGGTACCATGGTCTTGTGTGCCGTAAATCAGAGGGAAAGATTGCAAGACATGAGGAGGTTAATAACATTATCAAGAGGAGCCTCACAACAGCTGGATGCCCAGCAGTAAGGGAGCCACCCCAACTATGCAGATCTGATGGCAGCCAGAAGCGTCCAGATGGTATCACCCTTCAAGCCTGGACAGATGGGAAGCAGGTGGTGTGGGACTATACATGTGCATCTACCTTGGCTGATACCTATCTCCAATACACCAGGGAGGAAGGAGGGGCAGCTGCCAGCTTCAGGGAGTCCCAAAAGTCTAGAAAATATGGAGAACTTGCCCATCATTATATGTTTGTTCCCATAGGCTCAGAGACCCTTGGCTCATGGGGAAAGAGTGCATCTAATTTCCTTAAGGAGCTGGGAAAAAGACTCATCAGGGTAACTAGGGATCCCAGGGCAGCTAGTTTTCTGTTCCAGCGGCTCAGTGCGGCTGTTCAAAGGGGTAATGCCTGCTGCATTTTGGGCACACGCCCCAGCTCTGAGGAGCTGGATGAGATTTTCGCCTTATAATCGGTGATACACACGTAACAACATGTACCGTATATGCCACCTTTATATTAACAATGTATCTCTTAAATCTTCTGTGCCATATTATGTAATAAAATATTCCTATTGGTAAAAAAAAATAGTTATATATATATATATATATATATATATATATATATATATATATATATATACATATATATATATATATATATATAAATATATATACAGTGGACCCCCGCATAACGATCACCTCCCAATGCGACCAATTATGTAAGTGTATTTATGTAAGTGCGTTTGTACGTGTATGTTTGGGGGTCTGAAATGGACTAATCTACTTCACAATATTCCTTATGGGAACAAATTCGGTCAGTACTGGCACCTGAACATACTTCTGGAATGAAAAAATATCGTTAACCGGGGGTCCACTGTATATATATATATATGCAAAACAACCACTGTGAAAGAGTAGTGAAATTCCAAGCGCTTTCGTGACTACTCACATTGTCAAGGAACTATGAAAGTAATACATCAAAGGAAGGCAATTAAAGGGCTAAGAGTACACCTCACAGTCAACCCCCACAACAAAGAAACACCTGAAGCGCGACAATACCGGACTCATAAGAAAAGAGGAACACTGCAGTAGGTCCGCTGGTCCAACTAGACAGGTCCTCACGACATCCCACCAACAAAATATTCTACCCAAGAAATAAGGTTTATTATTTGTCATAGTTCCTTGACAATGTGAGTAGTCACGAAAGCGCTTGGAATTTCACTTCTCTTTCACAGTGGTTGTTTTGCATATTTTAAAATCACCTGTTTACTGTGATCTTATGGCATATATATATATATATATATATATATATATATATATATATATATATATATATATATATATATATATATATGTCGTGCCGAATATGTAAAACTGGTCAATTAGCAAGAACTCATTTAAAATTAAGTCCTTTCTAAAATTTTCTCTTATAAGTTTAAAGATATATTTTTTCATTAGTGTTGATGTAAAAATTTATAATTTTGCACCAAAAGAATATTAGAAAACTTACCTAACCTTATTATAACAAGAACAATTTATTTTAGCCTAACCCAACTAAATATATTTTAGATTTGCTTACAATAATTTAATACTAAACAAACACAGTGAAATATATTTTTTTCGTTAGGTTCAGAATGATTTTGGCGAAATTATTGCATACACAAATTTTCACTTGTCCTATATGGCAAGATGAACGTTGCTATTTAAGCCAAGATCGGAAGTTCTGCCCATTCGGCACGACATATATATATATATATATATATATATATATATATATATATATATATAATATGATGGGGTCCACCTCTGGTGTAAATTGTGGGACCCATAGCCTCGGAGAAGTGGATAAAAAGGCTTCAAGGAAGAATATTTGGATTTCTTCCTGAAGCCATTTGAATATTCCACTTCCCCTACCACCCCATCTTTTGAACTATTTTTTTTTTTTTTTTTACCAATAGGAATATTTTATTACATAATATGGCACAGAAGATTTAAGAGATACATTGTTGATATAAAGGTGGCATATACGGTACATGTTGTTACGTGTGTATCACCGATTATAAGGCGAAAATCTCATCCAGCTCCTCAGAGCTGGGGCGTGTGCCCAAAATGCAGCATGCATTACCCCTTTGAACAGCCGCACTGAGCCGCTGGAACAGAAAACTAGCTGCCCTGGGATCCCTAGTTACCCTGATGAGTCTTTTTCCCAACTCCTTAAGGAAATTAGATGCACTCTTTCCCCATGAGCCAAGGGTCTCTGAGCCTATGGGAACAAACATATAATGATATATATATATATATATATATATATATATATATATATATATATATATAATACAAAGGGGATCTTAATGTAAATAAACAATGCTACCTTATTTGACTCTGATTCTCCTAATTTCAATTCTTATAATTTATCACTGTCTATAAGATTTTATTCGGCTTCATTTCAGCGGTTAAATTTTATAATTGTTTTATAAAGTAACTTGTGTGTAAATTAATCTATAATAACCCAATTAAATCCAATGTTACAGGAGCAACAAAACAGCAGTCTGTACCAGCATCTGTAACATCCTCATTACAGCTAATTTGTGTAGTAGAAAGTATTTCCCGGGAATGTGTGGCAATCCCTTAGGGTAGGGTTTCCAGGTAGTGCCAGGGGGTGACGTCATGGGTGGGTACGTGCCCAGGGTATCCTGTTATTGGGGGTGATGACTTGCCACTTATACCCTTGAGTTGAACTCGCTGGTGAAGTGTGTCCGTGCACTCTCCCTTTGTTACTCCAATGTCTTTCACGTACTCTAAACACTAAGTACAATAACAGGTACCTGTTGCCCCTGTTCACCTAGTAGTAACTAGGTACCTGGGTGTTAGCCCACTGTTGTGGGTGCACAATTAAATGTCGCTCATCTCTGTACAAACATTGTACCATGCTGAAATAAAATTTATTATTATTATTATTATTATTATTATTATTGGGAAGAGGATCAGAAGATCCCAAAGAAAATAAGCCTAATTCTTTGGGTTAACGAACCGAATAAAATGAAGACGTAGCAGCTTTTTTTCTTCTCTTCTTGATGCATATTAAGACTTATTTTAGAAGCAGTACTGGTAAGGGATGAGCTCTATCGTCTTCAAGACAACAACAACAGTCTTCAGCACCACAATAAACATCAGCTGGGCATTACATCACACCAGCTCTGTGTTACGTCGACTGAAGACGACATCATCACTGACCGTCTTGCCCATCACCAAGACAACATTGTAACGTTTTACAACACCAGCACACCGTTATACCCGCACACAGTACTAGTGTTGTATGTCTACATCAACACAGTACTAGTGTTGTATGTCTACATCAACACAGTACTAGTGTTGTATGTCTACATCAACACAATACTAGTGTTGTATGTCTACATCAACACAGTACTAGTGTTGTAAGTCTACATCAACACAGTACTAGTGTTGTATGTCTACATCAACACAGTACTAGTGTTGTATGTCTTCATCAACACAATACTAGTGTTTTATGTCTACATCAACACAGTACTAGTGTTGTATGTCTACATCAACACAGTACTAGTGTTGTATGTCTACAACACAATAATAGTGTTGTATGTCTACATCAATACAGTACTAGTGTTGTATGTCTACATCAACACAGTACTAGTGTTGTATGTCTACATCAACACAGTACTAGTGTTGTATGTCTACATCAACACAGTACTAGTGTTGTATGTCTACTTCAACACAGTACTAGTGTTGTAAGTCTACATCAACACACAGTACTAGTGTTGTAAGTCTACATCAACACAGTACTAGTGTTGTATGTCTACATCAACACAGTACTAGTGTTGTAAGTCTACATCAACACAGTACTAGTGTTGTATGTCTACATCAACACACAGTACTAGTGTTGTAAGTCTACATCAACACAGTACTAGTGTTGTATGTCTACATCAACACACAGTACTAGTGTTGTATGTCTACATCAACACAGTACTAGTGTTGTATGTCTACATCAACACACAGTACTAGTGTTGTAAGTCTACATCTACTGGTAAAAAGTGTACACACGTGTACTCGCCTAATTGTACTCAACTAATTGTGGTTGCAGGGGTCGATACTCAGCTCCTGGCCCCGCCTCTTCACTGATCGTTACTAGGTCCTCTCTCTGCTTCCAGAACTATATCATACCTCGTCTTAAAGCTGTGTATGGTTCCTGCCTCCACTACTTCACTTGTTAGGCTATTCCACTTCCTGACGACTCTATGGCTGAAGAAATACTTCCTAACGTCCCTCTGACTCGTCTGAGTCTTCAGCTTCCAATTGTGACCCCTTGTTTCTGTGTCCCCTCTCTGGAACAACCTGTCTCTGTCTACCTTATCTGTTCCACGCAGTATTTTGTATGTCGTTATCATGTCTCCCCTGACCCGCCTGTCCTCCAATGTCGTCAGTCCGATTTCCCTCAACCTTTCTTCGTAGGACATACCCCTGAGCTCCGGAACTAGCCTTGTTGCAAACCTTTGCACTTTCTCTAATTTCTTGACGTGTGTGTGAGTGTGTGTACTCATCTAGTTGTACACACCTAGTTGAGGTTGCAGGGGTCGAGTCCTAGCTCCTGGCCCCGCCTCTTCACTGGTCGCTACTAGATCACTCTCCCTGAACCGTGAGCTAAATTTATCATACCTCTACTTAAAGCTATGTATGGATCCTGCCTCAACTACATCGCTTCCCAAACTATTCCACTTCCTGACTATTCTGTGGCTGAAGAAATACTTTCTAACATCCCTGTGATTCATCTGTGTTTTCAACTTCCAACTGTGTCCCCTTGTTGCTGTGTCCCATCTCTGGAACATCCTGTCTTTGTCCACCTTGTCAATTCCTCTCAGTATTTTATATGTCGTTATCATGTCCCCCCTATCTCTCCTGTCCTTCAGTGTCGTCAGGTGTGTGTGTGTGTGTGTGTGTGTGTGTGTGTGTGTGTAGCAGCAATTACCTACTAGTTGTCAAAGGCACTTGCCGATAGAGATTTAGCCTGTTTCTTGTGTAGTAGTTTTGTGTGTGTGTGTTTGTTTAGGGCTTCTAACTTTATTGACAAGCTAAGAGATGTTACCTATATCAGCTCTCTCTCTCTCTCTCTCTCTCTCTCTCTCTCTCTCTCTCTCTCTCTCTCTCTCTCTCTCTCTCTCTCTCTCTCTCTCTCCATGAATCCCAGTTGACTAGAACACACAGGTGTCCGCTAAATTCCAGGTCACTCATGTTACAGCGGGTTTAGTGTGGCTTGTTGCCCGCACTCACTTGCCTCAACAGTTATAGTCACTTGTCATGCTGATATTTATAGAGGGCATGTAAGCCCGGGCGGTATGTACTCACCAAGGCATGTTAAGTTGTACTCACTAAGCTGTACTCGCTTAGATGAATACGTGGAGATAAATGGCATAAAATACTGACACGATGGAAAAATAGACACAAATGCAGTATAATGCGATCCTTTATTACGTTTCGCCCACACAGTGGGCTTTATCAAGTCAAAAAAACAAATCTGTGACTTGATGAATCCCACTGTGTGGGAGAAACGCAGTCAATAGCGAATGACATTATACAGCATTTGTGTTTACTTTTTTCCAGAGATGAATACATACTGGAGAGACTACTGGCTCCTTTGACATGTTTCTGACCTTGCATTCTCTACCGTACCTGATCTAGAAGCTGGTCTGGGATCCCTCATTTAGAAACTACAATATGGCAAAATGACAGGGAAATGAGTGGGTGAATTATAAGAACTTTCAAAATAAGGAGAGCAACGCTATGGTGGTACTTTTCAAATCATGTGTCTTCTCAGTGCTTGAAGAGTGTCCTAATCACACGGCGTTCTTCAAGGTGAGAAAGAGCAAGAGCGAGAGAGAGAGAGAGAACGAGATACAGCGGAGCTGGGGCTCCACACCAGTGCGGCATAACTGTAGCTAGCTAGCTCAGTAAATGCATCAACATGGAAAACTAGTTAGCACCTAACTAGGCTACAACATCAACATGGAAAGCTAGTTAGCACCTAACTAGGCTACAACATCAACATGGAAATCTAACTAGCACTTAACTAGGCTAAAACATCAACATGGAAATCTAACTAGCACTTAACTAGGCTACATCAACATGGAAATCTAACTAGCACTTAACTAGGCTACATCAACATGGAAATCTAACTAGCACTTAACTAGGCTAAAACATCAACACAGAAATCTAGCTAGCAACTAAGTTAATACACAATCAACAGATGGAACAAGAGGACACAATTTCAAAGAGGGAAAATAAAGCTGTTACGAAATAACACAATCAAGTATTTCTTAACAGTGGTAAAAATACGAGACTGGGATCCCAGAAGAGGCAGTAAACACTACAGACCACTGAAAATTAAAGTGGAAACCTGAACACTGAATAAGGACAGAATAACTCTGTCGTTTGTAATAATAATAATAATAATAATAATAATAATAATAATAATAATAATAATAATAAATAATAATAATAATAATAATAATAATAATAATAATAATAAATAATAATAATAATAAATAAAATAATCATAATAATAATAATAATAATAATAATAATAATAATAATAATAATAATAATAAATAAAATAATCATAATATTAATAATTAATGTAGCGTTGTCACTTAAACATTATTAATACTATTACTATTTTTTTAGTCATCATACGATTGTGGTAACACAAGTGTTACCAGACCCGGGAGGGAGGCGGAGGAGCCTCGACTACTGTGCTGGCGATAGTGGCAAGCCAAGGTCACCTACAGCAGAGCTACGTTAAATCTACACATTTCGCTGAGCGAAATGTTGTCTGATCTGCTCTGAGTGCGCGCGCGCGCGTTTGTGTGTGTGTACTATAATGGTTGCAGGGGTCGAGTCACAGGACACTTCACGGTTATGACCGGTTATTTACACCCCTTCAAAGGAACGGTGGGGGGGAATATTGTTGCCTTAATGTTAGTAAGGGGATCTTACTCCAAGGAACTGGACCGGCTGGTCTATGAGGGGTTACTGTCTGTCAACTTCAAGGCGTCATACAAGAATGTATGTTATCTGTAGACTACCAGTCTTGAGTACTTTAGTAACTAAATATGGGATTAAAGTAAATTCCGAGTATATACACAGATATACACCTCCCGATGTATATACAGATACACACTTTTCAGTGTATATTCAGAGACAAACAGCCCTCAATGTATATACACAGATATACAATTTTCAGTGTATATTTAGATATGCACCTCTCGATGTATATACACATATATACACTTTTCAGTGTATATTCAGACATACACCCCTCGATGTATGTACACAGATATACACTTTTCAGTGAATATTTAGATATACACCTCTCGATGTATATACACAAATATACACCTTTCAGTGTATATTCACAGATATATACCCCTCTCACAAATGCATCTTTCATTGAATATACACAGCTAGTAAATACTGCACATTACGGCTTTATTACAAGCAGTAACAAGAGAGAGAAGTAACAAAAACTGAAGGAAAAAAAATGCCGAACAAGCTGTCATCTGGACAACTTTTCGCTCTGTGATGAGCTTAATCACTTTTACGACGTAATAAAGGTCTAGGCAGAGCGAAACAGTCCAAACAGCTGGATTCTGCTACGTGTCTGTTACACTACTCTGGACAGAACTCAATATTCGTATGTGGCAAAAAACCTGGTGACTCTCGTCTCCAGACTAAACCAGAACTTCAAGCCTTCACACACACACACACACACACACACACACACACACACACACACACAAAGATTGGGGAAGGTCCAAGAAGACTGCAGACAAAGTACAGGCTAGGGGGCCAAAAGACTGCAAACCTCACTCAAGGAAAAGGACCTTGGGATGAGCATAATACCGAGCACATCTGAGACGCACATCAACCAAATAACTGCTGCGACATATGGGCGCCTAGCAAACCTAAGAATAGCAGCGTTTCGGCACCTCAGTAAGGAATCATTCAAGACTCTGAACACCGTGTATGTTAGGCCCATATTGGAGTATGCAGCACCAGTATGAAACTCACACCTGGAGAAAATGCAAAGGTTTGCAGTAAGACTAGTCCCGGAGCTAAGGGGGTAAGTTCTACGAGGAGAGGTTAAGGGAAATCAACCTGACGACACTGGAGGATAAGAAGGATAGGGGAGACATGATAATGACATATAAAATACTGAGAAGAATTAACAAGGTGATTAAGGACAGGATGTTTCCAAGATAGGACATAGTAACAAAGGGGTCACAACTAGAAATTGACGACTCAGATGAGTCACAGGATGTTAGGAAGTATTTCTTCAGTCAGAGAGTTGTCAGGAAGTGGAAAAATCTGGAGAGTGATGTAGAGACAAGAGCTATACATAGCTTAATGGAGCAGGGAGAGAGTGGACCTAGTAGCGACCAGCGAAGAAGCGGGACCAGGAGCTGTGAATCGACTCCTGAAACCACAAACAGATAAGAACACACGACTACTACTTCTACCAATACTACCACTACACACATTACTACTACCATTATATACACACTGTTACTACTACACACACACACACCTGTCACAAGTTAATAGCAGGTCTGCTTCCCTCCTTGAAAATTGATTTCAAACTTCTTAGGTCTCAGCTCAGCACACTAAATATCCACTCTCTCGATACTTAATCCTGTATATAAAGTGCTACAGGGCTTGAGGAGGGTTTCTTCTTGGACCGAAAATATTAGCGCTTTTTTTTCCATACAGGTGAATGTAGGTTATTCGTATAGTGTTCCGGTTCTGATATTTCTCCTGACTTGAAAGGGGCCGTCAACACTTAACAATATTCCGAAATGAGGGAGCACTAGCGATTTGAAAATTGTCACTAGTGGTATTATTTCCATTGTTTTGAAGGTTCTCAATATCCACCCCGTCATTCTCCTGTCTATCGTGACCTTTGGCTTATGTTCTTTGAGAGGCCAGCTGACAGTTATTCCCAAATCTTTCACGTGTTCCTTTCGTTCTATATGTGACACAGATTTAGCTCATAAACTCAAATTACCCGGATCAAATCTTGAAAGGGAAGGGGGCGCAAGTCTCTTAATTGGTTGAGTTTCAAACCTATCCATTACAGAAGAGTCATTAACGCAACACACAACCCGTTCACCACAAGTCAAGAGTACTTTAATACTTAAAACAAGAATTAAATTATAGTCGGTGTGTATACCTTTACCTGGAGCATACCTGGAGAGGGTTTCGGGGGGAGGACCTAATTTACCACACTGCTTGATGCTCTTGACTTATC
The DNA here is from genome assembly GCF_038502225.1 of Cherax quadricarinatus. Classification (NCBI taxonomy): domain Eukaryota; kingdom Metazoa; phylum Arthropoda; class Malacostraca; order Decapoda; family Parastacidae; genus Cherax; species Cherax quadricarinatus. The sequence goes on from NC_091350.1 coordinate 8,501,131, forward strand.
CTGGGTTAATATCTATAATATGTTGTCCAGTTCACTTACAAGCAGTTGTTTATATTGTTGGGTAAAAGGACACAAGCGCAACTAATGTGACATTTTATTGTGGTAATGTTTTGCTCTCCAGGAGCTTTGTCGTAACGGCTTGGCAAAGCTCCCGCAGAACGAAACGTTGCCACAACAAAATGTTTAGTTGCACATGTGTTCGTTTACCTACCACGTTGTGGATAATTCTACCAATGTTAATACAACTTGACTATATTCTTCAGCTATACCTCGACGTCCTCTTCAAGGGAGGTTCCTGCATGCTGGTAAAGAGCTCTTAATCCAAGAACTCGGAGTTATCTTTGCCTCTGAACGAACCGCATTATATGACATTCCCAAGACTCCCTACAACCCATACGGGTTGAGCGGTCTGCCCTCCCCCCTTGAATAAAAAGAATAAAAAATATACCAACACAGACTCTCAGGCCACTGAGTTCGACTGGCACCCCAGAGGTCGCTCTTCAATGACACGCCATAAGTTATATATGCGTGTGATATATACGTTTGACATATGCGTGTGATATATACGTTTGATATATGCGTGTGATATATACGTTTGATATATACGTTTGATACATACGTGTGATATATAGGTGTGAGGGTACCCTTGGTCATCAAGTAGTAGCTGAAGGTACCCGTGTGTTGGACGACTGTTGTGGGTCGCAGCCTGGCAACGAGTGATTTGCAATTATGTTAGAAATCTCCAGTACTCAACTGTTGTGAAAATGGAGACATGGACCTGAGAGATACGGATACGAATGCGTTCACTAAGGACACCTTTACTGGAAACGTTTAGTTCTTTGGATCTTGATTACTTCAAATACATGTGTTCGACATGATCAAGATCAAAATGCCGTAACGTTTTCAGTACAGGTTTCCCAAGTTGTTATGTTAGTGTCCATCTCCTACAAGTTGTCGGTATTCATTTGCCTTTGATCGATACCATATAACTGAACACTTCTCAAGGCTGAGGAACTGATCACATCATTTTTACATCTCCACTGCTTCTGATGTCTACAATATTCGTCACCTCTGTATTCAACTGAAGAAGCCTGCAGAACAGGCGAAACGTCACGACAATCAAGATACTCAGCTGTTACACATGCATCTCACTCATCCACCTGTAGGTACTGTTTACCATTACTATTCTTGCTACACTGGACAAACATTCCACCTTAATGTCCGTGTTTCTGTCTCCCAGACTTCAAGATTCCGTGCACACGAAACTACACCAACTCTGACCCGTGAATCTGACCAAAGTTTATCAATTAGCAAGTTTTAAGAGAGTGCCGGAACATTTTTCTCTTCCCTTAACGCCAATTAAGTGTTTTTGAGCAGAAATTGGCCACTTTTCATTATAGTAGTGGATGTTGCGATGGTGGCTGACCGAGTAATCTTAATGTTTCTCTCAGGAATAGTGTTGTATCAATTACAGACTTCAAACACACTAGCAGACTGAAGACAATTAGTCATTTTTGTGGTGTATATTCCCAGATTATTATTATAAATATGTTTATTACTACTGATGCCATTAATATCAGTGGTGCAATACTTGTGTAATGTATATATGTCAATACCATTTATATGCAGCATCCCTCTGTACATCACTGTATCACGTGACCTTCCCTTTTTAACCGCGCATGCTAGGCCGCAAACCTCAGTTAGAATTCAGGTCAGGCGACGAGTGGATGTATCAGCCACTATCATTATTAATATTAGTCCTAGTCCTTTTTTTCTATTAGCTAACACCTGCCGGATCAACCAGGCTATGGTGGATATGTGGACCAGCCAAGAGCAACAGCCTAGTTGACCAGGCAAGCAGCAGACATGCCTGGCCCAGGGTCAAAGGAAAATGTGCCACCTGTGACCATTATTATTATTATTATTATCATGGAGGAGCACTAAACCCGTAGGGATTATACAGCACCTGTGGAGGGATGATGGAAGGCATTCAGTCTTAATTCGGGGAACTGGAGCACAGATCCAATTCCTCGATCAACTGCCCCCTCACCAGCGTCAAGGAACCTCCCTTGAGGGGCCACATGTGACCAGTTTTTTCTATTTTTGGAACTGTCTTCAAACAAAGATCAAGTGTTGCATGTGCTTAATTTTTCATCTTGTATACTAATATTGTAATGATGCCCGCCCATGCTAGGCAGGTTCATCTCACACTCACTCACACGTACTCATTCACATGTCCAACTTATTTTTACAATCACCCAAAGTTGTCACTTCAGTGACACCACCTGCAAGTTTCATGCACTCATCTACAACTCTACTGCCAAACCTGTGCTTTCCTATATTCTTTCTAAATCTAAATATGACAGCAACAGTCAAAGTGCACAAGTACAGGTACGTTAATACTGACAAATTGTGAGAATAAGAGACATGAACACTCGAGATATTTACTGAAGGAAACGTTTCTCCACAAGTAGCTTTACAAACCGTCTTTATACTAGGATTAAAAATCCCACACGTGGCGAAACTTCGCATGCAATAAATGTTCTGAGTGTACACATGGGTGTTGTTCCCACAGCAAGTGATGTATGTGCTGGCAGCGTGGGAGCTACCTCTGGCACACGTAAGAACACTGGAGAAAGTCAAGAGATTTGTAACCAGGTTTCAGTTCCTGAGACAAGACCCTGAGCTGACTAAATATTATATCACTGGAAAAAGAAGACTCGCAGGAAAAGTCACTCATGAGTCATGCTGGCTCTCTCACCTTCTCATCTTTCTAGTTTCTTTATGTTTTCTCTCTCTCTCTCTCCTACACACACACACACACGCACACATACACACACACACATACACACACATACACACACACACACACACACACACATTAAGAGCAGTTGGGTATCTTTATTATTGAGTAGGCTTCTTCAGTCAGATACAGAGGCAGCAGGTGTAGTGAAATGAAGATGTAATCAGTCCATCAACCTTGGAGAAATAGTATTTGAGGACTGACCATCTCCTATATTCTTTCTCCAAGGTTGATGGACTGATTACATCATCTTCATTCCACTACTACACCTGCTGTCTCTGTATCTGACTAAAGAAGTCTACTGTGTAGGTGAAACGTTTCAACAATGAAAATAGCCAACTGTTGCACTTGTGTCTTAATCATCAACTTATCGGTATTTTATATCATTTTCAATACAGTCACACTAACACTGGCATATGGTAAAGAATTACAAGTAACAAGACACACTCGATTTTGTAACAGTTGGACTTGATTTACCATAACATCTGATGATGCTCTCCTGACAACTCTCATTCAGCACCTACTAAAGTTCCTTAATATCCCTCACCCAACACCTGCAACGGAGGACAGATATACTCACACTTTTGGGCATGAGAGAGTGCCAAGAGACCCTGGCAGCAGGCACGCCTGCCTAAAGTACATCAGTGCCCCCAGCATACCAATCATCTTACCTGTAAGAGAAATACACGGGGCATGAGCCACTGATACCCAGAAACACCTTCTCATATATATATATATATATATATATATATATATATATATATATATATATATATATATATATATATATATATATATATATATATATATATACACACACACACACACACACACTGAACAAGACACTTGGGGATGCAAATCCTTAGCTCAAGATCTTCTGCACTCTTAGTGCGTCGTCAGGAACAATGTGACATGGCCTGACGCTTTACACTTGTCTTTCCTCAGACGAGCACGAAGAGTGCGAATGATCTTGAGCTAAGGATTTCCATCCCCACGTGGCTTGTTCTGCATTGTTAAGATCGCCTGTTTGCTTTGCACTTTCATATGGGCAAATATTTGTATTTTTATACTTATTTAAACTGGGTTTATGTAAGAGTAGATTATTCTGTTGGTTGCTATGCAGCAACGTTGCTTCAACTGAGAAAGATGTGGGAGGAACAAGACGTATGTGCAACACCTACTTATCTTTACTGATGAAACCTTTGGCCTGAACAACAGGCTTCTTCAGTTAAATACAAAGGCGACTTTCACACCAGAGACAGTGGAAGAAGTGAAGTGGTAGTTTTAAGGTGTTCAGTCCCTGCTAGTGGAAGTAGGTGACCTACTTCCACTAGCAGGTACCGCTCATCTGTGAGGCCGCCTCAATGACTGTACTTCTTCGTCCTAATGACTCTACTCTAGATCAATCAAAGTTAAGGGACTGTGCACATATCAAAGTTAAGGGACTGAACACCTATTAAAGTTAAGGGACTGAACACCTATTAAAGTTAAGGGACTGAACACCTATTAAAGTTAAGGGACTGAACACCTATTAAAGTTAAGGGACTGAACACCTATTAAAGTTAAGGGACTGAACACCTATTAAAGTTAAGGGACTGAACACCTATTAAAGTTAAGGGACTGAACACCTATTAAAGTTAAGGGACTGAACACCTATTAAAGTTAAGGGACTGAACACCTATTAAAGTTAAGGGACTGAACACCTATTAAAATTAAGGGACTGAACACCTATTAAAGTTAAGGGACTGAACACCTATTAAAGTTAAGGGACTGAACATCTATCAAAGTTAAGGGACTGAACACCTATCAAAGTTAAGGGACTGAACACATATCAAAGTTAAGGGACTGAATACTTTACAATTAGCTCTCTGCTTGTATTATCTCCAATATAAGTGAGTTATGCATCAGAGTGAAGAAGTTTGTCGTGTTGACGCAACATCCCGATAATAAAGACACCCAGGTGTTGTACATGTGTCTTATTTACCAACTTGTCAGTACTGCACATCATTAACGTAATACAGAGGGACGCTAGTCAGGGGCTCTTGATAAAAGTGTCAACACTTTATATATATATATATATATATATATATATATATATATATATATATATATATATATATATATATATATATATAGAGAGAGAGAGAGAGAGAGAGAGAGAGAGAGAGAACCCTTGCTACAGCCGGATGCCCAGCACTATGCCCAGCCCGAGCACTAGCAGCCAACAATACCCACAACCCAGCAAACCGCCCCGACGGGATCACCATCTATCCTTGGAAGAATGGCAAGCTCTTAGCGTGGGACTATACCTGTGTGTCCACACTGGCTGACACCTATATCCATCACAGTGTGGGGCGACAGGGAGGAGCTGCTGACCACAGGGAGGAGTACAAGATCAGCATGTACAGGGACATAAGCCAACAGTATCAATCTGTCCCAGTGGGATCAGAGACCTTGGGATCATGGGGAAAACATGACACATGTTTTCTTAAAGAACTGGGTTCCAGACTCATCGACACAACCAGGGACCCAAGGGCAGCCAGTTTCATGTTCCAGCGCCTCAGCGTGGCCATCCAGAGGAGAAATACTTGCTGCATACTTGGCTCGCGTCCGGCTTCGGAGGAGCTGGAGGAAATCTATAATCTTTAACATATTGTACCATTGTATTCATGTTTGTGTTTTCTATAAATGTATTATATTAATAAATTTTCCCATAGAATATAAAATATAGGGGGTGGTAAGAGAAGACAATTGTCTTCTCTGAGGATGAGGGTCCCCAGTCCAGTTATAGACGTGGTACCTCCCTATATATATATATATATATATATATATATATATATATATATATATATATATATATATATATATATATATATATATATATATATATATATATAGGGAGGTACCACCTCTAGAACTGTCCTGGGGACCCTCATCCTCAGAGAAAAGAATAAACTTGCTTCAGGGAAAACTCAAGGTTCTCCCTGAAGCTGTTTGAGAATTTTCTCCGGCCACCCCTTATATTTCAAGTATGTTTTATTTAACGACAAAATACAATGGCCAAACATTCACAAAAATATAACAGAAAGTAAAACAACATATATATATATATATATATATATATATATATATATATATATATATATTTGTGTGTGTGTGTGTGTGTGTGTGTGTGTGTGTGTGTGTGTGTGTGTGTGTGTGTGTGTGTGTGTGTGTCGTGCCGAATATGTAAAACTGGTCAGTTAGCAAGAACTCATTTAAAATTAAGTCTTTCTAAAATTTTCTCTTATACGTTTAAAGATATATTTTTTCATTAATTTTAATGTAAAAATTTATAATTTTGCACCAAAAGAATCTTAGAAAACTTACCTAACCTTATTAAAACAAGCGCAACTTATTTTAGCCTAATCCAACTAAATACATTTTAAATAAGTTTACAATAATTTAATACTAAACAAACACAATTAAATATTTTTTCATTAGGTTCAGAATGATTTTTGCGAAATTATTGCATGCACAAATTTTCGCTTGTCATTTATGGCAAGATGAGCGTTGCTATTTAGGCCAAGATCGCAAGTTTTACATATTCGGCACGACATATATATATATAATATATATATATATATATATATATATATATATATAATATATATATATATATATATATATATATATATATATATATGCAAAACAACCACTGTGAAAGAGTAGTGAAATTCCAAGCGCTTTCGTGACTACTCACAAATGTCCTAGCAACATTTATAGGCAGCCTCCCTGACACAGCCTAGAGTCACGTGACTTGGACAGGGAGTCTGTCTATAAATGTCGCTAGGATATTATATATATATTTAAGCCTACACTCTCCTCCTGTTTCCCGGATCAAAACCTTATTTTCTTCCCTTCCCCAGGCACTGTATAATCCTTACGGGTGTGTGCTTTCTCATAAACACAACAATAATAATGAAGGTGGTTATAATTATAACCCTATTTTTTAAAGGGGTGGAGGGGTAAGTCATCGGAAGGCTTCGGTCAGGCGACCCTTTTAAAAGCTCCAGTGGCAGGTCATCATATAACTAAAACCCGCATCAGAAAACATTTGCCTGTTTCCTGACAAATCTTACCTAACCTAACCTAAGGTGGTGGGTTCCACGTCACGCAGTCATCGGTTACCACCATGCTGTCGTAGCTACTGAACACGTAGTGAAATGTTGGACAATATCCTCGTGACCCTTCTAAAGTCTGTCACCTCAGGCTGACACCTTTCATCTCTTGATGTATGAAGTACATCCTGGTGTGATGCCTTCCTCACAAGATTATTGCAGCAGCACAGTGCTGGTATTCCCACCGTGTAACTACCAAATAGTGTAGCAGGACACTGTTGGTGTTCCCACCGTGTAACTACCATATAGTGTAGCAGGACACTGTTGGTGTTCCCACTGTTTAACTACCATATAGTGTAGCAGGACACTGTTGGTGTTCCCACCGTGTAACTACCATATAGTGTAGCAGGACACTGTTGGTGTTCCCACCATGTAACTACCATATAGTGTAGCAGGACACTGTTGGTGTTCCCACCGTGTAACTACCAAATAGTGTAGCAGGACACTGTTGGTGTTCCCACTGTTTAACTACCATATAGTGTAGCAGGACACTGTTGGTGTTCCCACCGTGTAACTACCATATAGTGTAGCAGGACACTGTTGGTGTTCCCACCGTGTAACTACCATATAGTGTAGCAGGACACTGTTGGTGTTCCCACCGTGTAACTACCATATAGTGTAGCAGGACACTGTTGGTGTTCCCACTGTGTAACTACCATATAGTGTAGCAGGACACTGTTGGTGTTCCCACCGTGTAACTACCATATAGTGTAGCAGGACACTGTTGGTGTTCCCACCGTGTAACTACCATATAGTGTAGCAGGACACTGTTGGTGTTCCCACCATGTAACTACCATATAGTGTAGCAGGACACTGTTGGTGTTCCCACCGTGTAACTACTATATAGTGTAGCAGGACACTGTTGGTGCTCCCACCATGTAACTACCATATTGTGTAGCAGGACACTGTTGGTGTTCCCACCGTGTAACTACCATATAGTGTAGCAGGACACTGTTGGTGTTCCCACCGTGTAACTACCATATAGTGTAGCAGGACACTGTTGGTGTTCCCACCATGTAACTACCATATAGTGTAGCAGGACACTGTTGGTGTTCCCACTGTGTAACTACCATATAGTGTAGCAGGACACTGTTGGTGTTACCACCATGTAACTACCATATAGTGTAGCAGGACACTGTCGGTGTTCCCACTGTGTAACTACCATATAGTGTAGCAGGACACTGTTGGTGTTCCCACCGTGTAACTACCATATATTGTAGCAGGACACTGTTGGTGTTCCCACCATGTAACTACCATATAGTGTAGCAGGACACTGTTGGTGTTCCCACTGTGTAACTACCATATATTGTAGCAGGACACTGTTGGTGTTCCCACTGTGTAACTACCATATAGTGTAGCAGGACACTGTTGGTGTTCCCACCATGTAACTACCATATAGTGTAGCAGGACACTGTTGGTGTTCCCACTGTGTAACTACCATATAGTGTAGCAGGACACTGTTGGTGTTCCCACTGTGTAACTACCATATAGTGTAGCAGGACACTGTTGGTGTTCCCACTGTGTAACTACCATATAGTGCAGCAGGACACTGTTGGTGTTCCCACCGTGTAACTACCATATAGCGTAGCAGGACACTGTTGGTGTTCCCACCATGTAACTACCATATAGTGTAGCAGGACACTGTTGGTGTTCCCACTGTGTAACTACCATATATTGTAGCAGGACACTGTTGGTGTTCCCACTGTGTAACTACCATATAGTGTAGCAGGACACTGTTGGTGTTCCCACTGTGTAACTACCATATAGTGTAGCAGGACACTGTTGGTGTTCCCACTGTGTAACTACCATATAGTGTAGCAGGACACTGTTGGTGTTCCCACTGTGTAACTACTATATAGTGTAGCAGGACACTGTTGGTGTTCCCACCGTGTAACTACCATATAGCGTAGCAGGACACTGTTGGTGTTCCCACCATGCAACTACCATATAGTGTAGCAGGACACTGTTGGTGTTCCCACCGTGTAACCACCATACGGTGTAGCAGGACACTGTTGGTGTTCCCACCGTGTAACCACCATACGGTGTAGCAGGACACTGTTGGTGTTCCCACCGTGTAACCACCATACGGTGTAGCAGGACACTGTTGGTGTTCCCACCGTGTAACTACCATATAGTGTAGCAGGACACTGTTGGTGTTCCCACTGTGTAACTACCATATAGTGTAGCAGGACACTGTTGGTGTTCCCACTGTGTAACCACCATACGGTGTAGCAGGACACTGTTGGTGTTCCCACCGTGTAACTACCATATATTGTAGCAGGACACTGTTGGTGTTCCCACTGTGTAACTACCATATAGTGTAGCAGGACACTGTTGGTGTTCCCACCATGTAACTACCATATAGTGTAGCAGGACACTGTTGGTGTTCCCACTGTGTAACTACCATATATTGTAGCAGGACACTGTTGGTGTTCCCACTGTGTAACTACCATATAGTGTAGCAGGACACTGTTGGTGTTCCCACTGTGTAACTACCATATAGTGTAGCAGGACACTGTTGGTGTTCCCACCGTGTAACTACCATATAGTGTAGCAGGACACTGTTGGTGTTCCCACTGTGTAACTACCATATAGTGTAGCAGGACACTGTTGGTGTTCCCACCGTGTAACTACCATATAGTGTAGCAGGACATTGTTGGTGTTCCCACCATGTAACTACCATATAGTGTAGCAGGACACTGTTGGTGTTCCCACTGTGTAAGTACCATATATTGTAGCAGGACACTGTTGGTGTTCCCACCATGTAACTACCATATAGTGTAGCAGGACACTGTTGGTGTTCCCACTGTGTAACTACCATATAGTGTAGCAGGACACTGTTGGTGTTCCCACCGTGTAACTACCATATAGTGTAGCAGGACACTGTTGGTGTTCCCAGTGTGTAACTACCATATAGTGTACCAGGACACTGTTGGTGTTCCCACTGTGTAACTACCATATATTGTAGCAGGACACTGTTGGTGTTCCCACTGTGTAACTACCATATAGTGTAGCAGGACACTGTTGGTGTTCCCACCGTGTAACTACCATATAGTGTAGCAGGACACTGTTAGTGTTCCCAGTGTGTAACTACCATATAGTGTAGCAGGACACTGTTGGTGTTCCCACCATATAACTACCATATAGTGTAGCAGGACACTGTTGGTGTTCCCACCATGTAACTACCATATAGTGTAGCAGGACACTGTTGGTGTTCCCACCATGTAACTACCATATAGTGTGGCAGGACACTGTTGGTCTTCCCACCATGTAACTACCATATAGTGTAGCAGGACACTGTTGGTGTTCCCACTGTGTAACTACCATATAGTGTAGCAGGACACTGTTGGTGTTCCCACCATCTATCATATAGTTTAGCAGTACACTATTTTATTTAACTGTTTGATACAAAACAACGGCATCCGCAAATGGTATCGTTGCACACACACAGGGTATCCAGCCGTTGCTTCTCGCCACAACCCTGCCACAAGGCTAACCAATTTACTAAATAAACCAGCGAGACTGCTCCTGGGGTCCACTCAGCTGGTTATTCTATGATTACTAACACCCGAAATGTTCAGGTATGTTAGTGGCTTTCTTTGCACTAGACATTTTATAAAACGTAAATTACACATTGCAACCATTGCAAAGAAATAAAAAATGTACTGTAAAAACTTTCCCTGCGATGGAAGACCCACCACCGTCGCATGTCATCAAGGCTACAGTATTATTATAATCAAGGGGGAAGTGCTAAACCCGTAGGATTATACAGCGCCCGGGGGGGGGGGGGATGTGGAAGGCATTCAGGCTTAATTCGGGGAACTGGAGCACAGATCCAATTCCCTAAATCAAGAGCCCCTCACCAACATCAAGGAACCTTCCTTGAGGGGATCAAGGCTACAGTAACTCCAGTTAGGATGAAAATGGTATAAAATACCGACAAGTTGAAGATTAAGACACATGTGCAACAGTTGGGTATCTTAATTGCTGAAATGTTTCACCTACACAGTAGGTTTCTTCAGTCAGATACCGAGGCAGGGGGTGTAATAGTGAAATAAAGATGATGTAATCAGTCCATCAACCTCGGAGAAATAGTATTTGTGGTCAATTCTTCAGCCTGGAGAAGAGTTTAGCTCCATGGAGCTTGCGTGCGGCCAGCAGTAACAGCCTGGTTGATCAGACCCTGATCCACCATGAGGCCTGGTCTCAGACCGGGCCGCGGGGGCGTTGACCCCCGAAACCTCCTCCAGGTAAAACCTCAAATACTCTTTTTATAAGGTTGATAGACAGATTACATCATCTTCATTCCACTACTACACCTGCTGCCTCTGTATTTGACTGAAGAAGTCTGATGTGGGCGAAACGTTTCAACAATAAAGATATTCAACTGTTGTATATGTGTCTTAATCATCAACTCCAGTTATGGTGGAACGGTCTTTGAAGCTGCCGTAGCTGACGAAACCTTACATAAACCACGGAACGGGTGGGGATTGAAACACATGTAGCCAGCTGGCCAAGTGCGTAAGCCACTGGGCCAGTTGGCTACAGTAAGATTATACACAAATGACCCGCACATAGGACAGAGGAGCTCACGACGACGTTTTGGTCCGACTTGGACCATTTACAAAGTGTGATTTTGTAAAGTTTTCAAGTCGACCGAAACGTCGTCGTAATCTCCTTGTCTCTCCTATGTGCGGGTTATTTGTGTATTGTTCCAATCAAGGTACTGTGCCTTTTTGTTCTTTACAATAAGATTCATCCAGCTCACTCGCCATAGGTTCAAACCCCATTCGTTCCGTAGTTTGTTTACAATCGTGTCCTGTCTGCAATGCCTAACGATAGTCTCATTGCCCTACTGAAGGCTCCCAGCTCAGGCTGTCACAATTCCACACCTACTGTAGTATGAGCCCCATCTTGATTAATGGAATATGACGGGAAAACATAGCTTTTGTTCCCACTATGTAACTATCATCCAGAACAGAGTAACAGCACACTGCTATGTATCTAGTTTTGGTTTAGAAATTTAATGATATATACAAGGAGAGGTTTACAGCTAGGACAGTGATAACGGGAACATAACAGCTTAAGCAACACAGCAAAGGTAAGAAAATGAGCATCATGGAATGCTAAGTAACTCAACACAGAGACAGACAGGTACACTGTATCATAATGAATGAAATGATTATAATCATAACCACAATTTTTAAAGGGGTGGACCGGCAAACCAGAAGAAGACCTTAGTCAGATGATCAAAAGCTTCAGTGGCGAGTCATCATATGACTTGTGACCCGCGTCAAGAAACACTTGTCCAGTTTCCTGACAAATCTTACCAAGCCTGTATCATAATCTATTCAACACAATAACAGAAACATAGCAATAAATGTCTGTCGGTGTATATAGACTTATAAACTCTCTCTCTCTCTCTCTCTCTCTCTCTCTCTCTCTCTCTCTCTCTCTCTCTCTCTCTCTCTCTCTTTCGGATTAAAGTATATTTGGCTGGTAATGAACAGGCTGTAAGCAACTGAAAACCTACTGACCAAAACAAAAAAATCAGTAAATATTTTTTAATTAATCTGACTTCCGATTTCCGCCACAGTAGGGTAAAAACTACCTTTATAACGTGCTTCTTGTCATCACAATAGTGGTAAAAACTACCTTTATAACGTGCTTCTTGTCATCACAATAGTGGGCAGCACAGCACTAGTATACAAAGCACACACTTCCATCTTGCCCACGAACCTTGACCTTAAAACTTTGTTTCTTCAGAGTTTCGTAACTGTTGATCTGTGAGACAGGTTGGCTGACAAATCTCCCTCCGACAGTTACAAGACATGTAATCTAGGCCACTATCTTGACTCACACACACACTGATTACGATACCCTTCCTTGCTCCGTCTCAGTGGAAAGGGTGTTGAACCTCTCTGGCAAATTACACTCACTCACTGACTCTCTCTTACACACATACACACTAATAAACGGGGGGCACAGACGTAATCACACACACACACACACACACACACACACACACATACATGTCGTGCCGAATAGGCAAAACTTGCGACTTTGGCTTGAACAGCAACGCTCTTGCCGAATATGGCAAGCGAAAATTTGTGTATGCAATAATTTCGCAAAGATCAAATTAAATTATTGTGAACTTATCTAAAATATATTTATTGTAAACTTATCTAAAATATATTTAGTTGGATTAGGCTAAATTAAATTACGCTTGTTATAATAAGGTTAGGTAAGTTTTCTAAGGTTCTTTTGGTGCAAAATTATTAATTTTTACATTAATCTAAATGAAAAAATATATCTTTAAACGTACTATATGAAAAATTATTAGAAAGGACTAAATTTTAAATGAGTTCTTGCTAACTGACCAGTTTTACCTATTCGGCACAACATATATAATATATAATTCCCAGTATATATACTGGGAATTACCATTCCTCCTGAGGTTCAAGACAGTGTTACTTGTGCTTTGAGTTGGTACACTGTCATAATTACAGTAATGGTAATAATGATGATGGTGGTAGTAGTAGTAGTTATGGTAATATTATAATGTGTGGTTGGTGAGCACCACCACTCCACCCTCACTCAACATACATCAAGCAACATACCATCAAAGGGATGGCTTCAACACTGTCTCACGCCGTAACCTGGGTATCATGTCGCCGGGTCACCATCTGGAAGACCCGGCCCGAACAATACCGGCGAACCTACTATTTACTCGGTATCGACCTATTATTATTATTATTATTATTATTATTATTATTATTATTATTATTATAGGGGTACGGTAAACCCGTAGGGATTATACAGCGCCTGAGGAAGGGGGAATGCAATGCATTCAGGCTCAGGGAACTGGAGCATATATCCAATTCTCTACCTGGAGGTTATTCCGGGGATCAACACCCCCGCGGCCCGGTCCATGACCAGGCCTCCCGATGGATCAGGGCCTGATCAACTAGGCTGTTACTGCTGGCCGCACGTAGTCCAAAGTACGAGCCACAGTCCGGCTGATCCGGCACTGACTTTAGGTATCTGTCCAGCTCTCTCTTGAAGGCAGCCAGGGGCTTATTGGCAATTCCCCTAATGCTTGATGGGAGGCTGTTGAACAGACTTGGGCCCCGGACACTTATGGTGTTTTCCCTTAGTGTACCAATGGCGCCCCTACTTTTAATTTGGGACATTTTGCATCGCCTGCCCAGTCTTTTACTTTCGTAGGGAGTGATTTCTGTGTGCAGATTTGGGACCATTCCTTCCAAGATTTTCCAAGTGTAGATTATGATATATCTCTCCCTCCTGCGTTCCAACGAGTACAAGTAAAGTGCTTCCAAGCGTTCCCAGTAGTTAAGGTGCTTGACAGAACTTATACGTGCAGTAAAGGATCTCTGTACACTCTCTAGATCTGCGATTTCACCTGCTTTGAATGGAGATGTTAATGTACAGCAGTATTCCAGCCTAGAGAGAACAAGTGATTTGAAAAGGATCATCACTGGCTTGGCATCTCTCGTTTTGAACGTTCTCATTATCCATCCTATCATTTTCTTTGCACTTGTGATCGTGGCACTGTTGTGATCCTTGAAAGTGAGATCCTCAGACATTACTACTCCCAGGTCCCTTACATTATTTTTCCGCTCTATTGTATGGCCAGAGTCTGTAGTATACTCTGTTCTAGTTATTATCTCCTCCAGTTTTCCATAACGGAGTAGTTGGAATTTGTCCTCATTGAACATCATATTGTTTACCGTTGCCCACTGGAAAACTTTGTTTATATCTTCTTGGAGGTTAACCGCGTCCTCAGCAGATGACAGCCTCATGCAGATCCTAGTATCATCCGCAAAGGATGATACGGTGCTGTGATGTATATCTCTGTCTATGTCTGATATGAGGATGAGGAATAAGATGGGGGCGAGTACTGTGCCTTGTGGAACAGAGCTCTTCACTATGGCAGCCTCCGATTTAACTCTGTTGACCACTACTCTTTGTGTTCGATTTGTTAGAAAGTTGAAGATCCATCTCCCCACTTTCCCAGTTATTCCTTTAGCACGTATTTTATGGACTATTACGCCATGATCGCATTTGTCAAATGCTTTTGCAAAGTCTGTGTATATTACATCTGCATTCTGATTTTCTTCCAGTGCATCCAAGGCCATATCATAGTGGTCTAGTAGTTGTGAGAGGCAGGAGCGACCTGCCCTGAACCCAAGTTGCCCTGGATTGTGCAGATTTTGGGAATCCAGGTGATTTGCAATCCTGCTTCTTAGCACTCTTTCAAAGATTTTTATGATGTGGGACGTCAGAGCTATTGGTCTATAGTTCTTAGCTAATGCTTTGCTGCCACCTTTATGGAGTGGGGCTATATCCGTTGTTTTAAGTGACTGTGGAATTTCACCCATGTCCAAGCTCCTCCTCCATAGTGTACTTAGGGCACGCGAGAGGAGTTTCTTGCAGTTCTTAATGAAAACAGAGTTCCACGAGTCTGGGCCCGGGGCTGAGTGCATGGGCATGTTGTCAATGGTTTTTTCGAAATCTATTGGAGTTAGGGTAATGTCGGAAATCTGGCATACATTTATGGAGTTTTGAGGCTAATTCATGAAGAAATCATTTGGGTCGTCGATCCTCAGACTGATTGGTGGTTCACTAAACAGAGAGTCGTATTGGGATTTCAATATTTCACTCATTTCCTTGTTGTCATCTGTGTAAGTCCCATCCTGTCTGAGTAAGGGCCCGATACTAGATGTGGTATTTGCCTTGTTTTTGGCATATGAAAAGAAATATTTTGAATTTCTTTCAATTTCACTAATAGCTTTAAGCTCCATCTGTCTCTTCTGGTTCCTGTAAGAGTCATTTAACTTAAGTTCGATAGTTTCCACTTCCCTGGTCAGTGCCTCCTTTCGTGTATCAGATATTCTAGCACTCCTGAGGAGCTCAGTGACTCTTCGTCGTCTTCTGTAGAGGGAGCGTCTTTCTCTCTCCAGTTTACTCCTGCTCTTCTTCTTTCTTAGGGGAATATGCCTAGAATATGCTTCAGCTGTCAGGAAGTTGATCCTTTCAAGGCACTGGTTTGGATCCATGTCATTTAAGATATCTTCCCAACATGTTTCGTTTAGGACATGGTTTACCTGGTCCCAGTTGATGTTCTTGTTGTTGAAGTTGTATTTTGTGAAGACACCTTCACAGGTACATGCATTCTGCTGATCAGGACCCCTATGCATGTACGTCTGGACTTCGATTAGGTTGTGATCGGAATTAATTGTTTTTGATATTCTTATGTCTCTTATCAGGTCTTCATTATTTGTGAAGATAAGGTCAAGTGTGTTTTCTGGTCTTGTTGGCTCCACTATCTGCTGGCTTAAGGTGTGTTTTTCACAGAGACTTAGTAGCTCATGTGTGTGTGACCTTTCATCTGCGCTACCGGGGATTGTTTCAGCTATAACATTATTTGCTACATTCTTCCATTTTGTATGCCTTAGGTTGAAATCACCAAGCAGTAAGATGTTTAGGGATGGAGCTGGAAGGTTTTCCAGACAGTAATCAATTTTCAGTAGCTGTTCCTTGAACTGTTGGGAGGTTGCATCTGGTGGCTTATATACAACCACAATGACTAGGTTTTGGTTCTCAATCTTTACTGATAGAACTTCAGCTGCCTCATTTGTGGTGTTCAGCAACTCCGTGCAGATGAGGGACTCTTTGACATACAGGCCAACCCCCCCTTGTTGCCTGTTCATTCCGTCGCATCTAAAAAGGTTGTAACCACTTAACCATATTTCACTGTCAAAGTGATCTCTTGTGTGAGTCTCTGTGAAGGCTGCAAACATTGCATTAGACTCCTCTAGAAGTCCACTGATAAAAGGTATTTTGTTGGTGGATGGCTTAAGGCCCTGTATATTAGCAAATATGAACGAGGTTGTATTCTGTGTTAGTTGCGGGGATTTTGTTATTGGCATCAGTAGTTGTAGTTCTGGAGGGCCACGGGTGGCCACTGGCTGCGCCTCTAGTCCAACAAGGCTCCAAGGTGATGGACTATTTTTGTTATTTCCTTCCATTTTCTTTTTCCGTTTCCTGCCACTAAAAAATCACCTGGAATTGGGTTGTCGTAGCTACTATTGTTTGTCTTGTGGGGTCTGTGCCTCCTGGTCACTTTTAGATGGTATGCAGGGCAGTCGATGTTGTAACACTGCTTCTGGAGGACCGAGGAGTGACACATTTTTAGGTGAAAGAAAGTACAGGAAGAAGAACGACACACTCCTTTAGACAGGAGGTCGCTACATTTTTTGGGATTCTCAAAGTTACATGTCCCATTTTTTTTCCTGATATTACATGCTTACAGATGCCCCAAGCATAACATTTGCACAAATTCACCTTTGGTTGAGAATTGTTGGGAGGTGTGATGTCAATTTCTGCAGGTTGTGGGACTGCATTATAATCCTCAGTATCCAAGCCAGGGCCACCCCGTCCTGGATTCCATCTACTTTCCTCAGTAGAGGAAGAAGGAGGAGACTCCTCTCCAACATCTGTACTGTGGGCCACGGTCTTGTGCAATGATGGTTGTATATTTACGGTTTTAGTGGTGGTTGTGGTAGGGTCCCTAGTAGAGTCTGGGCTGGCAGTAAGGCTGGGGGCTGGGTCTGAGTCAGCCCCTCACCAGCATCTAAGAACCTCCCTTGAGGGGATGGCATTACCCTAAACCCACCGGTGACATCATTATAATAATACACCACTATAATTACCTTCACTGGTGGCATGGCTTAATTACTGCACTGGTTCATCACTACCAACAAAGCACTCAATCAACGACTCTTTCCTTTCCAACATATATTAATAATTTTATTACAACACAGTACAATAAAAGGAGGAACTGGGTAATGCAGAGGAAGATTACAAATATTACAGAATTTACCATTTTCTGAACACTTGAACTATTACAAAAATTTATCCTCACAACGGTGTGTGTGTGTGTGTAATATATATATATATATATATATATATATATATATATATATATATATATATATATATATATATATATATATATATATATATATATATATATATATATGCGCAAAATAACCACACAGGGGGAGATGAATGATAGCTCTAGGCCTTTCGTGTTGCAATCAACACATCAGGAGCTTGCAATGTTGCAGAAATATAGCAGGAAATCCAGGCAGATTCATTCAGGTAAACGACTCTTTCCATATATATTTTCTCTCGGAGATTTTTCAACATAATTACTGTACTACACTGAACATAATTCAGCATCTACTATACAGTAATGGAGCAATATTAGTGGGGAGGGGGCAAGGAGGTGTCAATGTGTACCTTGGACTGGTACTCACAATGTGCTCTGCTCTCACACCCGTCACCCCTTCTCTTGCCATTTCCTGCTTACCTTTGATATTCCTTTCATGAGTTTCGAGAGTTTTTCTACTCCTGGAGCCCGGCCCTGGACCAGCCTCAAACTCTCTTGCTCTGCGCTCAAGTAAAAGTAAATAATCAGATATGTCCCAGTACATCAAACTTTCAAACCAGTAAGAGTTGTCTTATGGGGAGAGTCTACAAAACCTGCAGATCGTCACTTCTTAATAATAGAGAACTCCTTGAGGGAGGTTCCTTGATGCTGGTGAGGGGCTCTTGATCTTGGGAATTGGATCTGTGCTCCAATTCCCTGAATTGAGCCTGAATGCCTCCCCCCCCCCCGGACAGGCGCTGCATAATCACTATGGGTTTAGCACTCCCTATGATAATAATGACAGAAGAATAAAGCCATTACTTTAAAAAACAGCTGGAGCTTCCTTCATTAGCAGATAACATTAGATAAGTATACTGAGTTACACACTAAACAAACTATGAAGCTTACACATACATATGCTCTCTCGAGTGGATGTTGGGGGATGGTGCAACATCACACTCTACGAGACCATCATAAGAACATATGGAGGAGCATTGCAGCAGGCCTACTGGCCCATGCTAACCAGGTCTAAGTGTCGCCTACTGGCCTAAGCTAGTCAGGTCCAAGTCACATCCAATTAAGGAGGAAGGAGCAATGCATCAACCATCCCTGTCTTATTTTCCATCACTATCGGTTCACTGTATGTAAATACTGGTTAATATAGCAGTGGTATACTGTACCGACAGGTTGATAAGTAAGACACATGTGTAACAGTTAGGTATCTTTATTCCCAACATTCTACCTTTACACCTCTACTACTTTTGCTTACTCTTCTGTACTCGACTGAAGAAGCCTACTGTGTAGGAGGAACGTTTCGGAATAAAGATACCTAACTGTTGCACATGTGTTAAACTTATCAAATACTGGTTAATTTATGGTAATCTAATCTGGAATAACAAATATTTATTTTTTATAGATACTCGATTCAACAGAATCTGATGAAAATGATGTCTTATTGGTTGATGCCCAGAATCCCGGAAGGAGGATTAAGAGTGATGATTGATGGATGATGGTTGATGCTGTTGATGATGGTTGATGATACTGATTACTGACAATGATGCTTACTGAGTGATAATAATGAGTGATGGTGATTGAAGATGGTAATGCTAACTAGAAGAGTGGAACAATGCTGGTGGTGTGCCATCCTCAGAGATTACTCTGTCATATTACTGTTTCAATACTGCAGCCGTGGTTGCAACACTCACTACCAGTTCACCCCCCCCCCCCACAAACACACACACAGATGAATCACAGGGATGTTAGGAAGTATTTCTTCAGCCACAGAGTAGTAAGGAAGTGGAATAGTTTGGGAAGCGATGTAGTGGAGGCAGGATCCATACATAGCTTTAAGCTATGGCAGCTCATGGCATTGGGGGAAAAGTGCTCTCGTGGATCGAGTCATGGCTCACTGACAGGAAGCAGAGAGTGTCCATAAATGGGGTTAAATCCGAGTGGGGATCTGTAACAAGTGGCGTTCCACAGGGATCAGTCTTGGGCCCGTTGTTGTTTATAATATATATCAATGATCTTGATGAGGGAATTACTAGTGATATGAGCAAATTCGCCGATGACACAAAGATAGGTAATCATCGTCTTCAAGTATCTTCTGCTTCTATCAACTTTTCTGTACTTGACTGAAGAAGCCTACTGTGTAGGCGAAACGTTTCATAATAAAGATACCTAACTGTTGCATATGTGTCTTACCTAACAACACACTCATCATGGTACGTGATGAAGTATCACAGTGGGCACCTGTGACGAGCGGGGTCCCACAGGGGTTGTTCCTAGGACCAGTTCTATATTTGGTATATGTGAACATGATGGAAGGGTTAGACTCAAAAGTGTCCCTGTTCGCAGATGATGTGAAGTTAATGAGGAGAATTAAATCAGATGAGGTTCAGGCAGGACTTCAAAGAGACCTGGACAGACTGGACACCTGGTCCAGCAACTGGCTTCTCGAATTTAACCCCGCCAATGCAAAGTCATGAATATCGGGGAAGGGCACAGAAAACCGCAGAGTATAGGCTAGGTGGCCAAAGACTGCAAACCTCGCTCAAGGAGAAAGATCTTGGAGTGAGTATAATACCGAGCATGTCTCCGGAAGCACACATCAACCAGATAACTGCTGCAGCATATGGGCGCCTGGCAAACCTGAGAACAGCATTCCGATACCTTAGTAAGGAATCGTTCAAGACACTGTACACCGTGTACGTCAGGCCTATACTGGAGTATGCAGCACCTGTTTGGAACCCGCACTTGATCAAGCACGTCAAGAAATTAGAGAAAGTGCCAAGGTTTGCGACAAGGTTAGTTCCAGAGCTAAGGGGAATGTCCTATGAAAAAAGGTTAAGGGAACTCGGCCTGACGACACTGGAGGACAGGAGGGTCAGGGGAGACATGATAACGACTTATAAAATACAGCGCGGAATAGACAAGGTGGATAAATACGATGTTCCAGGGAGGGGACACAGAAACAAGAGGTCACAATTGGAAGTTGAAGACTCAGATGAATCAAAGGGATGTTAGGAAGTATTTCTTCAGTCATAGAGTTGTCAGGCAGTGGATTAGCCTAGAAAGTGACGTAGTGGAGGCGGGAACCATACATAGTTTTAAGACGAGGTTTGATAAAGCTCATGGAGCAGGGAGAGAGAGGACCCAGTAGCAACCAGCGAAGAGGCGGGACCAGGAGCTAAGACTCGACCCCTGCAACCACAAATGAGTACAAATAGATGAGTACACCCCCACCCCCCTACACACCCACCCACCCACCCCACACTCCCCCTACACACGCACTCACCCCCCCCCCCCGCACATACACACACACCAGTGTTCTGACACACTCAAAGAAAACATTTATGTAACCAGCAACTGCTGGAGACGGGATGTGGCTCTCTCTCTCTCTGTAATAATAATAATAATAATGATAATAATAATAATAATAATAATAATAGTATGGTAATTTTTATTTCAGATCATTGTACAAAAATACACAATAATTTGAAAGCCCAGAGTGAGTGAATGTGAGTGGGGGGGGGGGGTGACCTTAGCCCAGTAATAATTACCTACCACCACACATGATCTACCTACCAACGACCTTCCCTTCGACCCCCCTCCCAAGCCACACCCACCTACCCCCTCTCCTTCACTCCCTCCTGACCCCTCCTCTGCACCACGACACTCATTAATGAACATACCGTGCCAGAGTATATTATAACCCACTAATATATAAGCTGAGGTACACTACATCAACTCACGTCAAATTTGCGCAAGCTTTCATCCAGCCTTCAGAGAACCAGGAATACAAGGTCGCTGGTTCCAACCTTAGAAGAGCGTTCGTTACCCGGGCTTTCATAGAGTAAATAGTGGTGGTGTAGAAAAAAGACACTTAGTACAGTTCAGGACATTTATTAAAGGTAACGTTTTGCTTTTAATAAACGTCCTAAATTGTACATGTCTTTTTCCACACCTTGTCAGTATCACCATACCATTTCTCAACAGTGGTGGTGCTTTGTCTGTCAGAAATATATAAGAACCCCCCCCCACACACAAAAGATGTACTGTCCATAACAGTTAGGAAGACACGTTGCAACACAACTGAGCAAAGTTCGGACCTCTGCAACACAACTGAGCAAAGTTCGGACCTCTGCAACACAACTGAGCAAAGTTCGGACCTCTGCAACACAACTGAGCAAAGTTCGGACCTCTGCAACACAACCGAGCAAAGCTCGGACCTCTGCAACACAATTGAGCAAAGTTCGGACCTCTGCAACAAAAGTATCCTCAAAGATTTGTTAAGTTATACCATGAATTAAGGAAAGATCCTGGACTTCACTTTACGAAACAGACAAAGTAAATACGATAGTAATTATGGACAAGGTAGATTATAGTGGAAAAATGATCATGTTATTAGAAGACGGGGAACTTACGACCCTTTAACTGGGACAACGTCTGGCTCTGTGCAGAGCTTTATCAAGTTATATTTTGATACAGCTTTTTCTGCAACTTGTCTTATTTCTTAACAGGAAAATGTCGCTCTGGTATAACTGATAACTTGCTGGCGTACCACTGCTAGGATTCTCACTCCATTAAAATACTATTTGTCATCACTTAGTGTAATGAATTAGATACATGTACAACACCTGGATGTCTTGAGTTTTGTAGACGAATCACCAACCGGATGTTTCATGAAACCTTTACCTTTGATGAGTTCCGAGAGTTTTTCTACTCCTGGAGCCCGCCATGGGACAGGCTCATCTGGTGTTTGCAAATGTGTCTAATTCATCAACTTGTTGGTACTGTATACCACTGATCCCATTATACCACAGTGTTCTGGGACTTTGTTTTCCAACGCACCGGCCGTGTCCCACTGAGACAGAGTGACCTAAAAAGAAAACGAAAGTTTTTCTTTTTAAATTTAGTAATTTATACAGGAGAAGGGGTTACTAGCCCCTTACTCCCGGCATTTTAGTCGCCTCTTATGACACGCCTGACTTACGGAGGAAGAATTCTTCTCCACTTCCCCATGGAGATAAGAGAAAATAAAGAAGAACAAGAACTATTAAGAAAATAGAAGAAAATCCAGATGGGTGTGTATACATGTGTGTACATGCATGTGTAGTGTGACCTAAGTGTAAGTAGAAGTAGCAAGATATACTTGTTATCCCACGTGTTTATGAGACAGAAAAAAAGACATCAGCAATCCTACCATCATGAAAAAACAATTACAGGTTTCCGTTTCACATTCACTTGGCAGGACGGTAGTACCTCCCTGGGTGGTTGCTGTCTACCAACCTACTAAGAACATAAGAAAGAACACTGCATCAGGCCTACTGGCCCATGCGAAGCAGGTCCAAGTCCCCTACCGGCTTAAGCCAATGCCCTAACCTAATTAGGTCAGGTCACATTCACTTAAGGAGCATGGCATCTGACCTAGTAGCACAAGCTAGTCAGGTCCAACTCACACCCACCCGCACCCACTACCTTAATCTGGAATAATTGTTGTGTGCAAAAACAGGCCTTCTAATCTCAACCAGTTTCTTTATTTTAATGTGGTGTAGCATCTAGCTAGGGTAGGCCAGCGGATGCTTACTTACTGAACAAGTCATTACCTAAGACCCGTGTCAGGAGACACTCTTTGCTGACTAAGAAATCACAGCCATATCCATATTAAAAAACGAGCACGTGGCTTCCAAAAACTAAGACCACAAGAAAGTAGGAACACTGCAGCAGGCCTACTGGCCCATACTAGGCACGTCCTTTTCAAACCTAAACCCACAAAAAATATTTATCTAACTCATTTTCAATGCTACTCAAAGAACAAACTTTGATAACCCTATTAACTCGTGTGCAAGCGATATCTCTTGCGTTAAAATAATAATAATAATAATAATAATAATAATAATAATAATAATAATAATAATATTATTATTATTATTATTATTGTGAAGCTCTAGAATCGTTGGGGTCAGCGCACGGGAATGAGAAGTAATTGTATTTGATCCAAGGAAGGGGAGGGTAACTTCAGTTAGTGACATCAAAATCCTTTCAGCAGCATGAAGGTCCTTCCTTGAAGGGTAGGTGGCGTGTGACCATATATCTGGTACTACACTGTGAGTTTCTCTTATGCTCCATGTTCTTGGCCCTGTGCCCCGTGCCCCCCGCCCCTCTATCTCTCTCACTCCCCTTCATCTCTTCCTCCCGCCTCCCACTTCTTGTGGGGTATTAATATCCCGCCACTGGGGTTTACCTGTGTATTGGTGAAGGGTTACTGATCCAAGGAGCTGGAGCTATTCTTTATTGCACAGAACCTGGTTACGTGCCTTTGAAAACCAGTACAGTCTTTCAGTTTTTCCATTTCTTCCATAAAATTGATTAATTGGCACACATACACACACACACACACACACACACACACACACAGGATGAACCAGCAAGACTGGACCTAATATTCATCTTGAGTAGTGCAGACATTGAGGACATCACATATGAAAGACCCATCGGGGCCAGTGGTCACGTGGTTCTGAGCTTCGAAAACAGAAGAGTTACAAGTGGAGAGGGAAGCAGGAAGGGCCGGACGATTGAAGCCAAACTACTGTACAAGAAAGGGGACTACGCAGGCATGAAGAATTTCCTGCACAAGGTTCAGTGGGGCAGAGAACTGGCAGGGAAGTCAGTAAACAAGATGATGGAATATGTGACAATATGCAATGAATCTGAAAAGAGGTTTGTACCTAAGGGTAACAGAAATAACACGAAAGCCAGGGTGAGCCCTTGGTTCACCCAAAGGTGTAGAGAGGCCAAAACCAAGTGTGCTAGAGAATGGAAGAAGTATAGAAGGCAAAGGACCCAGGAGAACAAGGAGAGCAGTTGTAGAGCCAGAAATGAATATGCACAGGTAAGGAGGCCCAACGACAATACGAAAACGATATAGCAGCGAAAGCCAGATCTGATCCGAAGCTACTGTACAGCCACATCAGAAGGAAAACAACAGTCAAGGACCAGGTGATAAGGCTGAGGAAGCAAGGAGGGGGAGTTCGCACGGAACGACCGCAAAGTATGTGAGGAGCTCAACACGAGGTTCAAAGAAGTGTTCACAGAGGAGACAGAAGGGACTCCAAAAAGACAGAGAGGTGAGGCACACCAAGTGTTGGACACAATACATACAACCGAGGAAGAAGTAAAGAGGCTGCTAAGCGAGCTGGATACCTCAAAGGCGATGGGGCCGGATAACATCTCTCCATGGGCACTGAGAGAAGGAGCAGAGGCACTATGTGTACCACTAACAATAATCTTCAACACATCTATCGAAACAGGACGACTACCTGAAGTATGGAAGACAGCAGACGTAGTCTCAATTTTTAAAAAAGGAGACAGACATGAAGCATTAAACTACAGACCAGTGTCAATGACATGTATAGTATGCAAAGTCATGGAGAAGATTATCAAGAGAAGATTGGTGGAGCACCTAGAAAGGAATGAGCTTATCAATGACAGCCAGCACGGTTTCAGGGATGGGAAATCCTGCATCACAAACCTACTGGAGTTCTATGACAGGGTGACAGCAGTAAGACAAGAGAGAGAGGAGTGGGCAGATTGCATTTTCTTGGAATGTAGGAAGGCCTTTGACACAGTTCCACACAGGAGGTTAGTGCAAAAGCTGGAGGACCAAGCAGGGATAACAGGGAAGGCACTACAATGGACCAGGGAATACCTGTCAGGAAGACAACAGCAAATCATGGTACGTGGCGAGGTGTCAGAGTGGGCGCCTGTGGCGAGCGGGGTTCCACAGGGGTCAGTTCTAGGACCGGTGCTGTTTCTGATATTTGTGAACGACATGACGGCAGGAATAGACTCAGAAGTGTCCCTGTTTGCAGATGATGTGACGTTGATGAGAATAATTCAGTCGAATGAAGATCAGGTGAAACTACAAAGGGATTTGGACAGGCTGCAGGCCTGGTCCAGCAACTGACTCCTGGAGTTCAACCCCGCTAAGCACGAAATCATGAAGATTGGGGAAGGGGCAAAGAAGACCGCAGACGGAGTATAGTCTAGGGGGCCAGAGACTACAATCCTTACTCAAAGAAAAGGATCTTGGGGTAAGTATAACACTGGGCACATCTCCTGAGGCGCACATCAACCAAATAACTGCTGCAGCACACGGGCGCCTAGCAAACCTAAGAACGGCATTCCGATACTTCAATAAGGAATCATTGAAGACCCTATACACCTTGTACGTTAGGCCTATATTGGAGTATGCAGCACCAGTTTGGAACCCGCACCTAGCCAAACACGTAAGGAAACTAGAGAAAGTGCAAAGGTTTGCAACAAGACTAGTCCCAGAGCTACGGGGATTGTCGTACGAAGAAAGGTTGAGGGAAATCGGCCTGACGACACTGGAGGCCAGGAGGGTCAGGGGAGACATGATAACGACATATAAAATACTGCACAGAATAGACACGGTGGACAAAGACAGGATGTTCCAGAGATGGGACACATACACAAGAGGTCACAATTGGAAGTTGAAGACTCAGATGAATCAAAGGGATGTTAGGAAGTATTTCTTCAGTCATAGAGTAGTCAAGTCGTGGAATAGTCTAGAAAGTGAAGTAGTGGAGGCGGGAACCATACATAGTTTTAAGGCGAGGTATGATAAAGCTCATGGAGCAGGGAGAGAGAGGACCTAGTAGCAATCAGTGAAGAGGCGGGGCCAGGAGCTATGACTCGACCCCTGCAACCACAAATAGGTGAGTACAAATAGGTGAGTACACACACACACACACACACACACACACACACACACACACACACACACACACGCACGCACACACACACACACACACACACACACACACACACACGCACGCACACACACACACACAGCCCAAAATCACCCCAAAACATTTTTCTAAGTAGGATACACCAGTGTTTAAGGTTTGAAGCCGATCAGAAGAGGAATTCTCCAGTTACTGCATGGAAACAAACTGATTCAAGAAAACAAACTTCATCATGTTCCTTGTCTGTACATCTCTTAACAGTTAAAATACTTTCAAATGAGATGATGTAGGTAACAGCTCTTTGCTGGTTAATAAAGTTAGGAACCATAAACCCAACCTAGTTGAGGCTGCAGGGGCAGAGTCCTAGCTCGTGTGTGTGTGTGTGTGTGTGTGTGTGTGTGTGTGTGTGTGTGTGAGTGAATGTGTGAGTGTGTGCGTGAGTGAGTGTGTGAGTGAGCGTGAGCGTGTGTGTGTGTGTGTGTGTGTGTGTGTGTGTGTGTGTGTGTGTGTGTGTGTGTGTGTGTGTGTGTGAGTGTGTGCGTGAGCGTGAGTGTGAGTGTGTGTGTGTGTGTGTGTGTGTGTGTGTGTGTGTGTGTGTGTGTGTGTGTGTGTGTGTGTGTGTGTGTGTGTGTGTGTGTGTGTGTGTGTGCGCGCGCGCATGCAGTGACTTCCCCAAAGGAGTTCAGTAACATGTTTCAACATCCAGAGAAAAGATGAAACCAACAGTAATTGAAAAGTGAATTTAAAAAATCCAACACGACACAAACTAAACAAACTAAATGTACAGTTCGTGTATTTCTCGGAAACACCTGGTGGGTTTTTTCTCTTGCAAATGTGTGTGTGTGTGTGTGTGTGTGTGAAAGCGAGAGAGAGAGAGAGAGAGAGAGAGAGAGAGAGAGAGAGAGAGAGAGAGAGAGAGAGAGAGAGAGAGAGAGAGAGAGAGAGAGAGAGAGAGAGAGAGAGAGAGAGAGAGACAGAGACAGACAGACAAAGAGCTGATGTAGATAACAACCCTTAGCTTATAAATAAAGTTAGGATCCTTAAACCTAACCTTGTAAAACCCAGTGTAAAAAAAAAATGAAAATAAAGCTTCCCTTGATTACAATAACAGTGAAAATTACTGCACAGAACTTAACAGTTACATGCACATCACCGAGCAGTGTGCTATCCTAGTAGCACCGAGCAGTGTGCTATCCTAGTAGCACCGAGCAGTGTGCTATCCTAGTAGCACCGAGCAGTGTGCTATCCTAGTAGCACCGAGCAGCGTGCTATCCTAGTAGCACCGAGCAGTGCTATCCTAGTAGCACCGAGCAGGGTGCTATCCTAGTAGCACCGAGCAGTGTGCTATCCTAGTAGCACCGAGCAGTGTGCTATCCTAGTAGCACCGAGCAGCGAGCTATCCTAGTAGCACCGAGCAGTGCTATCCTAGTAGCACCGAGCAGTGTGCTATCCTAGTAGCACCGAGCAGTGTGCTATCCTAGTAGCACCGAGCAGTGTGCTATCCTAGTAGCACCGAGCAGTGTGCTATCCTAGTAGCACCGAGCAGTGTGCTATCCTAGTAGCACCGAGCAGTGTGCTATCCTAGTAGCACCGAGCAGTGTGCTATCCTAGTAGCACCGAGCAGTGTGCTATCCTAGTAGCACCGAGCAGTGTGCTATCCTAGTAGCACCGAGCAGTGTGCTATCCTAGTAGCACCGAACAGTGTGCTATCCTAGTAGCACCGAGCAGTGTGCTATCCTAGTAGCACCGAGCAGTGTGCTATCCTAGTAGCACCGAGCAGTGTGCTATCCTAGTAGCACCGAGCAGTGTGCTATCCTAGTAGCACCGAGCAGTGTGCTATCCTAGTAGCACCGAGCAGTGTGCTATCCTAGTAGCACCGAGCAGTGTGCTATCCTAGTAGCACCGAGCAGTTATCCTAGTAGCACCGAGCAGTGTGCTATCCTAGTAGCACCGAGCAGTGTGCTATCCTAGTAGCACCGAGCAGTGTGTTATCCTAGTAGCACCGAGCAGTGTTATCCTAGTAGCACCGAGCAGTGTGCTATCCTAGTAGCACCGAGCAGTGTGCTATCCTAGTAGCACCGAGCAGTGTGCTATCCTAGTAGCACCGAGCAGTGTGCTATCCTAGTAGCACCGAGCAGTGCTATCCTAGTAGCATCAAGCAGCATGCTATCCTAGTAGCACCGAGCAGTGTGCTATCCTAGTAGCACCGAGCAGTGTGCTATCCTAGTAGCACCGAGCAGTGTGCTATCCTAGTAGCACCGAGCAGTGCTATCCTAGTAGCACCAAGCAGTGTGCTATCCTAGTAGCACCGATCAGTGTGCTATCCTAGTAGCACCGAGCAGTGTGCTATCCTAGTAGCACCGAGCAGTGCTATCCTAGTAGCACCGAGCAGGGTGCTATCCTAGTAGCACCGAGCAGGGTGCTATCCTAGTAGCACCGAGCAGTGTGCTATCCTAGTAGCACCGAGCAGTGTGCTATCCTAGTAGCACCGATCAGTGTGCTATCCTAGTAGCACCGATCAGTGTGCTATCCTAGTAGCACCGATCAGTGTGCTATCCTAGTAGCACCGAGCAGCGTGCTATCCTAGTAGCACCGAGCAGTGCTATCCTAGTAGCACCGAGCAGGGTGCTATCCTAGTAGCACCGAGCAGTGTGCTATCCTAGTAGCACCGAGCAGTGTGCTATCCTAGTAACACCGAGCAGTGTGCTATCCTAGTAGCACCGAGCAGCATGTTATCCTAGTAGCACCGAGCAGCATGTTATCCTAGTAGCACCGAGCAGTATGCTATCCTAGTAGCACCGAGCAGTGCTATCCTAGTAGCACCGAGCAGTATGCTATCCTAGTAGCACCGAGCAGCATGCTATCCTAGTAGCACCGAGCAGCATGCTATCCTAGTAGCACCGAGCAGCATGCTATCCTAGTAGCACCGAGCAGCATGCTATCCTAGTAGCACCGAGCAGCATGCTATCCTAGTAGCACCGAGCAGCATGTTATCCTAGTAGCACCGAGCAGCATGTTATCCTAGTAGCACCGAGCAGCATGTTATCCTAGTAGCACCGAGCAGCATGTTATCCTAGTAGCACCGAGCAGCATGTTATCCTAGTAGCACCGAGCAGCATGTTATCCTAGTAGCACCGAGCAGCATGTTATCCTAGTAGCACCGAGCAGCATGTTATCCTAGTAGCACCGAGCAGCATGCTATCCTAGTAGCACCGAGCAGCATGTTATCCTAGTAGCACCGAGCAGTGTGCTATCCTAGTAGCACCGAGCAGTATGCTATCCTAGTAGCACCGAGCAGCATGCTATCCTAGTAGCACCGAGCAGCATGCTATCCTAGTAGCACCGAGCAGCATGCTATCCTAGTAGCACCGAGCAGTATGCTATCCTAGTAGCACCGAGCAGCATGCTATCCTAGTAGCACCGAGCAGCATGCTATCCTAGTAGCACCGAGCAGCATGCTATCCTAGTAGCACCGAGCAGCATGTTATCCTAGTAGCACCGAGCAGCATGTTATCCTAGTAGCACCGAGCAGCATGTTATCCTAGTAGCACCGAGCAGTATGCTATCCTAGTAGCACCGAGCAGCATGCTATCCTAGTAGCACCGAGCAGCATGCTATCCTAGTAGCAATGTTGACCTACGCACCTTAAACACAAGAGGCATCATATAAGACGCATCAACCATTCAAGACTTCAAGTCTCCCAGAAGCTTGCACGAGTTATTTCACGGAAAAATATCAAACAATTTTTTTAAATTAAAACTGCCAAATTGTCACTTACACACTTCAATGACAGTTACACTCAGGTCCCACAATGAGTTCCGTGGTTCGATCCCCTACATGGGTGGAAACGCTGAACATGTTTCCTTGCACCTGCTGTTCCTGTTCACCTAGCAGTAAGCAGGTACCCGGGAGCTGGTAGTATACCTTAGATAGGACTGGGTGTTCAAATGAACTGATGTATGATAACTCTCAGCCTGTAAAATTGATGAGTAAACAAAAAGAGGAATGGCTTTATAAGGGAGGGGAAAGTAGCTCCAGTACCTTGGATGAAAAGCAGTTCCTCAGCATGAAGACACCTTGAATGAAGGGGAGTAGAGAGTCTTGGGTGACGTCACCTGCTTCACCTATTTCCCGGTAACCTTAGCACCAGGTATGATGACCTCCGCAACCTGATGCCTGGTGCCCCCCCCCCCACCTCTCTCTTTCCATACTAACCTCTCTCTTACGTTCGAGCGCTAGGGCACTCGGCTCACACACTGAGGTCCGGGGATCGATTCCCTGGTACGACTGGAAAACATCAGGACATGTCTCCATAAGACACCTGCCGTCCATGTACACCCATCAGTAAAATCGGCACCTGGGTGTTAGTGGACTAGTGTGGGTCGCATCCTGGGGAGAAAACTGGCCTATTTGCGGGAAATGCTCAGCATAACAAGGGACTTTCTATATAGTAGTATGTCACTGATGTCAGCTATGGTCTGTATACCTTGTATAGGTACTTGTACAAATAGAAATATTATTATTTACTTATTCATTTATTTATTTCCTTCTCCCTCTTCCATCCTTCTGTTCTAATATCTCTGACTCATATACATACGTACGTACACGATAGTTCTTAATCTAGAGAAGAAGATAGTTCTCAGAACTTAGCTTGACTGTGGACTAAAATACTACCTGTCCTTCCCAAGTACTCTGCTACCTGCCTTTCCCAAGTACTCTGCTACCTGCCTTTCCCAAGTACTCTGCTACCTGCCTTTCCCAAGTACTCTGCTACCTGCCTTTCCCAAGTACTCATTTTCCGTCCTCCGCGTACATCCTCCCTTCGTATCTCCGCCTTCTCTCTTCCTCATACTTTTCCTCTGCTTCCCTTGTCTTACTTCTCATCTCCTTCCCCCTTTTACTACACCTTCTCTCCCCCCCCCAACTCCTCCTCCTCATCTTCCTCTTTCATGTGCTTCCTTTCACCAACAGTCATAAAGTAGCTTCCGGGAAGCCCCTATGACGCTTTGGATAGGCAAATGAGTGTCCATGAGAGAAGCAAGATACACTAATACCTTGTGCTGAGTAGTGATATGGGTGTAGTGGTGAGGGTGTAGTGGTGTGGTAGTGGTGGGGGTGTAGTGGTGCTTGTGTAGTAGTGGTGGGGGTGTTGTGGTGTAGTAGTGGTGGGGGTGTAGTGGTGTTTATGTAGTAGTGTGGTAGTGGTGTGGGTGTAGTGGTGCTTGTGTAGTAGTGGTGGGGGTGTAGTGGTGTTTATGTAGTAGTGTGGTAGTGGTGTGGGTGTAGTGGTGTGAGGGTACTCAAGGTGAATGGTAATGAGGTGAAGTGTTGCTGTATATTAAAGGGAGAAAGGGTGCCAGTAAAAGGCAGTATTATGAGAGGAACACGGAAGTACCTTATAACAGGAAGATCCTTCCATGTGTCAGTATAGTGTTAATACTGCCATGTCTGAGTACAGTGTTAATACTGCCATGTCTGAGTACAGTGTTAATACTGCCATGTCTGAGTACAGTGTTAATACTTCCATGTCTGAGTACAGTGTTAATACTGCCATGTCTGAGTACAGTGTTAATACTGCCATGTCTGGGTACAGTGTTAATACTGCCATGTCTGAGTACAGTGTTAATACTGCCATGTCTGAGTACAGTGTTAATACTTCCATGTCTCAGTATAGTGTTAATACTGCCATGGCTGAGTACAGTGTTAATACTGCCATGTCTGAGTACAGTGTTAATACTGCCATGTCTGAGTACAGTGTTAATACTGCCATGTCTGAGTACAGTGTTAATACTTCCATGTCTGAGTAGTGTTAATACTGCCATGTCTGAGTACATACTGCCATGCTGAGTACAGTGTTAATACTGCCATGTCTGAGTACAGTGTTAATACTGCCATGTCTGAGTACAGTGTTAATACTGCCATGTCTGAGTAGTGTTAATACTGCCATGTCCGAGTACAGTGTTAATACTGCCATGTCCGAGTACAGTGTTAACACTGCCATGTCTGAGTACGGTGTTAATACTGCCATGTCTGAGTACGGTGTTAATACTGCCATGTCTGAGTACGGTGTTAATACTGCCATGTCTGAGTACGGTGTTAATACTGTCATGTCTGAGTACAGTGTTAATACTGCCATGTCTGAGTACAGTGTTAATACTGCCATGTCTGAGTACAGTGTTAATACTGCCATGTCTGAGTACAGTGTTAATACTTCCATGTCTGAGTACAGTGTTAATACTGCCATGTCTGAGTACAGTGTTAATACTGCCATGTCTGAGTACAGTGTTAATACTTCCATGTCTGAGTACAGTGTTAATACTGCCATGTCTGAGTAGTGTTAATACTGCCATGTCTGAGTACAGTGTTAATACTGCCATGTCTGAGTACAGTGTTAATACTGTCATGTCTCAGTATAGTGTCCAATATTGCAGTTTTCACAACACACGTGGCTAGATCTGTCTATTACATCAAGTGATTCTAGGGACTATCTTCACTACGGCTCGGTCTCAGACTAGGCCTCCAAAGTTGGAATGGAAATATTACAGAATAAAGAACTATCAAGAAGTATATAGGAGAGTGAAGGTATGTGTATAGTGAATATATGTGAAAGTTTGTAAGATAGATTTATCTGTTATCTAACTGAGTTCTTGAGACAAAAAAGAAATAATCAGCAATCTTGCTATTGCAAAAAAAAAAAAAACAGTAAATAGGGTTATCAAGTCTTATTCCTTGATAGCGCTGATAATGGGTTAGGCGAATATTTTTTAGTGGGTATGGGTGTGACAAGGACCTGCCAAATATGGGCCGGTAGGCCTGATGCAGTGCTCCTCCTTATGCTCTTATGTTACCGTTTCATACTGGTATGGCAGGACGGTAGTACCTCCCAGGATGGTTGTTGTTTACAAGTCTACTACCTAAGATTATTATTATTATTATAATCAAAAAGAAGCGCTAAGCCACAAGGACTATACAGCTACTACCTAAGATGATATTTATTATTATTATAATCAAGGGGGAAGCACTAAACCCGTAGGATTATACAGCGCCTGTGGGGGGATGAGGAAGGTATTCAGGTTTAATTCAGGGAACTGGAGCACACGTCCAATTCTCTAGATCAAGAGCCCCTCACCAGCATCAAAGAACCTTCCTTGAGGGGCCTAAGATGATAGCGGTATAACCTTGGCGTCTCCAACTCTTCACCTGACCTTTTATCTTTCTCTAAGGCTATTCACCTGACCTGTCTTCTGATCGTCTTCTCGCCTCTTCATCTGACCTGTTATCTTTCTCCTCACCTCTTGACCTGATCTGTGATTTGACTTTCTCCTCACCTCTTGACCTGATCTGTGATCTGACTTTCTCCTCACCTCTTGACCTGACCTATCTCCTGACTTTCTCCTAGCCTGACATATCTCGTGAAATTAATTATCTTCACCTAATCTGTCATCTGACTTTCTTCTTCACTTGTTGCATAGGCCAAGAACGTTGTTCATGTGCTCGCCGGGCACAGGACCAACCAAAATCCTGCAGTCATCTTTTCCAGCTGTAAGGAAGTCAGAGCCATTTGTACAGTGTGTTGTACAGTGTGATCACTCTTAGGTGTGCTGTGGCATTCTGATTTGTCTGGGAAAAAGAGTTGTGAGCTGGTTCGATTACCTCGGCTATGGTAATCGATACGAGCCTGGCCCATGGCCGGGCTCAGAATAGATATACTCTCGAAATTCCTCAAAGGTATAAAGGTATATCGTTCCAGCAAACCAGATTCTTTCATACCTTCAACTGGTGTATACCCCATTGTGATCTCTGGTGCTTCGTATTAGTTTTCATTCACTGTTTATCATGTTGGCTTGTGTAGAAATCTTTTAAAATTGTTAATACTGTACATGGTGATGTGGTGAAGACTATATACATGTGCTTAAGAAATATTTCCTCATATTTCACAAGATTCATGGCATCACACACACACACATGGTTACATACCAAAACATGTGAAGAAATAGTTGCAAGGGAACAATATCAATGTTATCCAGTGGCAGGTTACAACCCTGAACTGAATTCCATCAAAAATAGTTGGAATAACATGAAATCAAAGTTTCATCCCAAAAACACATCACGAGTGCCATGCTTGATCCAGGAAACGAACAATGATGGATTCTATGTTTAATCACATGAAATTGGTAATTAAATCATATAGAAACATGATGAAATATTAAAACGTAAGTGAAATTTGGTTCGTCTTACCACTAGAAATTCTATTGCAATACAACAGTAGCCCAACATTTGTGAAGTAAAACATTATTTTCCTAGTGTGTACCCTCCTTGTTTATGGCACAACCCAGTACTGCAGGCCATCCAGAGAAACTGGAGTTCATGAAATGGAGGTCTGTTCTGAGTATTGTACTTTGCTAGTCGAGGTTATGCTTTATTGCCGTGCAGGTGTTGCCACCGGTGACGCCTCTGACATCTGGCACCTCTAAACATCTCTGGCATCACTGTCTAATTTATCGTTTCAGCATTGTTGGCGTGTAGCACGTGCCACTGACATCATTTATAGGCGGACATCAACGGCTGAGCCACTTTGCAAACTCATATGCAACTGATTGTTTTCCGATGCTGTAATTATGGAATCTCAGTTTCCTAGGATGGCTAACGTTGTGCAAGGTACTTGTGATAGTACTGCTATAGAAAATCCATGTGGAGTCGTACCAGGGGTGGGGCAAGAATTATCCGTAATGAATTTATTTAAATCAGTAAGGATTCAGTAAGAAATTGCCAAATAAAAGTGGGACTTAGGTACAGAGGAATATGACATTCGTAACGGTTAGTGGTAGTGCTGTTGAGACACCTTTGATAGGTTTCCAGAGTTTTCCTACTCTCGCAGCCCGAGCCTTGGGCCAGACTTGTCTGGTGTTTGCTTGGTCAGCTAGGGTCTTGTTGCTGGCGACCCGCTGGCCCACATATCCATCAATAGTTTGGTTGATCCGGCATCTGGCGGAGGTACTTGTCCAGTGTCCACTTGAAGATTTATACACTTGTTCCGACAGTGTTACTATCTTTTTTTAAAGATGGTAAATCTTCTGAGACTACGGATACTGATACAATGTCTCAGTGTGTTCACGGCGGCCATGCTTTTCACAGGGTTTAATTTACACTTTCTCTCATATCTCTCTCGCTTCAAATATACCAAGCTTAATAGAAGCCGAGCCTCAAAAAAAAAAAAAATCATCCCGTAGGGCGCATACAAAGCCTAGAGAATGGCAGCTAATTAGGTCTGATGCAAGGAAGATAAGGTTAGCTTCAATTCATTCTATCAAGACCCTTTACCCCTTTCTCACCGGTATCAAGGCGCCCCTCCTCTACTCCAATGAAAAGATCTTTACTACCAAGCTTAAACAATCCCGCAGAACAAAAATATCCCTTGAGGTTAAAGATGTCTCCCTTTAAAAAAAAAAAACAGCACTACATTTGCAACTTTCTGGATCACTGCCAAACTTGCATAGTTTACGGAAGAAGCTTGCCAAGGAAGCTGTACATGTGCGTGTCCCAGTGTTGCTTAGCATTTATGAAGGCTAGGTACAAGTGCTAGACCCACCATTTGAGTTAAGGTACTAGTTTATTCACGTTATTTACGAAAATGTTACACACTTTCCACTGCATTTGTTTACAACGGAACACTGCTCCAGCAAGTTACTGGTCAACGTATTTACAATGGAACACTGCTCTAGCAACAGTTACTGGTCAACGTATTTACAATGGAACACTGCTCTAACAACAGTTACTGGTCAACGTATTTACAATGGAATACTGCTCTAACAACAGTTACTGGTCAACGTGGTATAAACCTTGGTAATAAATACCGACAAGTTGGTTTAGAAAGACACGTAAGCAAACACTATGACATATTTATTAGAAAACGTTTCGGTCCTGGGACCTTGATCAAGGTCCCAGGACCGAAACATTTTCTAATAAATATGTCATAGTGTTTGCTTACGTGTCTTTCTAAACCAACTGGTCAACGTATTTACAATGGAACACTGTTCTAACAACAGTTACTGGTCAACGTATTTACAATAGAACACTGCTCTAACAAGTTACTGGTCAACGTATTTACAATGGAACACTGCTCTAACAACAGTTACTGGTCAACGTATTTACAATGGAATACTGCTCTAGCAACAGTTACTGGTCAACGTATTTACTGTGAAAATTGCATTTATCTGAATGTAACTAATTATGTACATAACAGTAAATGATAACAAAGATAATTATTATTTATCAATGTTACATAGACAAGTAGGAATTTGGGACACCTAGGTCGCAAAAAATGTCCCCCTTCGATACCTACCACTGTCATAACCACAAGTTGCTCTGGACCTATTAATTAAATGAAATATACATACACCAGGAATACTGGTAAATATATAAATTTGTGGACTGTATATTAAAAATAATAAATGGTTATATATATACACAATTACATAACAGAAGGAAAATATATCTTAATATCACTCACCAATTTGACTGGAGATTAATGTGTATCATACTCAGAAAACCTCACTCTAACTAAATCTATGAAAATAATGTTGGTCAGAATTACACACAAATCTAGAGAGCTTATCTGAGGTTCCTGGAGCTGTCTTGTCCAGTCGTCTGATATCTCAAGTTATGCAGGAATGCACATCCACCAATTTCGCCTCCTATTTGAGAGGTGTCAACACAATTTTAACCTCTAGTCTAGAGCATGAAAAATCCTTCCCATTACACCAACGTTTGTACAAAATTCAAAACCAAGATGGCGAGTCTCGTCTGCGCAGACGCAGGCTTTCCGTTTTCTATGACATAAATATTATTAAATACAGTATGGCCATCTATTTACATATAAATACTGAATTTCTGGAAAATATATACAGTATTTTCCACATTTACAATGGAACACTGCTCCTGCAGCAGTTACTGGTCATCGTGTTTACGAACGAGACTTGCTTAATCAACACAGTCACTAATCAATTACTAATTCAGTTAGTTTAGCCAGGACGTGCATGACACCTTCCCTTCTACAATACTACTACTGCTATTGCTGTTATTGTTGTTGCTGCTGCTGCGTCATCGGTTCACTTATCTAACCACTATTATTTTCGAATGCAAAACAGGTGGTACATC
This sequence comes from Cherax quadricarinatus, assembly GCF_038502225.1. NCBI lineage: Eukaryota > Metazoa > Arthropoda > Malacostraca > Decapoda > Parastacidae > Cherax > Cherax quadricarinatus. Next base: position 8,538,982 of record NC_091350.1, read on the forward strand.
GTTCCTCTGCGCAAGCGCACACGCACCTTACCTCCCTCAGTCGATTATTATTATTATTATTATTATTATTATTAGTAGTAGTAGTAGTAGTAGTAGTAGTAGTAGTAGTAGTAGTATTTTAATCATGGGGAAGTGCTATACTCGGAGGATTATACAGAGCACGTGGGGGGTGGGGGATGGAAGGTATTCAGGCTCAATTCAGGGAACTGGAGCACAGATCCAGTTCCCTAGATCAAGAGCCCATCACCAGCGTCAAGGAACCTCCCTTGAGGGGTCCCTCAGTAGAGCTGGAACGTTTCGTTTGCGCAGTAAACTCCTTCAGTCAAGTTTGATAAATGGTTTAGAAAACCAACAAGTTGAGTACAGAGGCTACTTTTAAATTGAAAATAAGAGGGAGAGGCGACTCCAGTTTAAAAGTTGCCACTTGTTTTCGAGTGCAGAAGTCTGCTGCTCAGACTAAATGTTTTGGCAATAAAGATATGTAAGTGTTGCACATGTCTCTTACTCATCAACTTATTGGTGTTATATTATAACATTAATATAAGAAGAGCCAGAACGCCGCCAGGCAGACGCTGATATCTGTCTCATCTAATAAACTCAAGACTAGGCTATTTTCTTTTACTGCTAGTTCCAGCAGTTGTCTTTCACTGCTGGTTACAGTTGTCTTTCACTGCTAGTTCCAGCGGTTGTCTTTCACTGCTAGTTCCAGTAGTTGTCTTTCACTGCTAGTTCCAGCAGTTGTCTTTCACTGCTAGTTCCAGCAGTTGTCTTTCACTGCTAGTTCCAGCAGTTGTCTTTCACTGCCAGTTCCAGCAGTTATCTTTCACTACTAGTTCCAGCAGTTGTCTTTCACTACTAGTTCCAGCAGTCGTCTTTCACTGCTAGTTCCAGCAGTCATCTCTCACTGCTAGTTCCAGCAGTCGTCTCTCACTGCTAGTTCCAGCAGTCGTCTTTCACTGCTAGTTTAATCAGTTGTTTTTCACTGCTAGTTTCAGCAGTTGCCTTTCACTGCTAATTCTAGTAGCCTTTTACTGCTAGTTCCAGCAGTTGCCTTTCGCTACCAGTTCTAGCAGTTGCCTTTCACTACCAGTTCTAGCAGTTGCCTTTCACTACCAGTTCTAGCAGTTGCCTTTCGCTACCAGTTCTAGCAGTTGCCTTTCACTGCTAGTTCTAGCAATTATCTTTCACTATTTCTAGAAGTATCATCTAAGAACCAGTACGTCAAAGTCAAATCGTGGCAACATTTGTATATAATCTTGCTGCTGCTATTTTTTCTGCTAATGTTGCTTGTGTTTTTAGCTAATGCTGTCGCTGCTAGTGTTTTTGTTAATGCTGTTATTAGTGTTCTTGTTAATGCTGTTACTGTTCTTGTTAATGCTGTTGTTATTCTTGTTAATGCTGTTGTTACTGTTCTTGTTAATGCTGTTGTAAGTGTTCTTGTTAATGCTGTTGCTAGTGTTTGTGTTAATGCTGTTGCTGCTAGTGTTCTTGTTAATGCTGTTGTAAGTGTTCTTGTTAATGCTGTTACTGTTCTTGTTAATGCTGTTGTTAGTATTCTTGTTAATGCTGTTGTTAGTATTCTTGTTAATGCTGTTGTAAGTGTTCTTGTTAATGCTGTTACTGTTCTTGTTAATGCTGTTGTTAGTATTCTTGTTAATGCTGTTGTTAGTATTCTTGTTAATGCTGTTGTAAGTGTTCTTGTTAATGCTGTTGTAAGTGTTCTTGTTAATGCTGTTACTGTTCTTGTTAATGCTGTTGTTAGTATTCTTGTTAATGCTGTTGTAAGTGTTCTTGTTAATGTTGTTGTAAGTGTTCTTGTCAATGCTGTTGTTAGTGTTCTTGTTAGTGTTGTTGCTGCTAGTGTTCTTGTCAATGCTGTTGTGAGTGTTTTTGATAATGTTGTTGCTGCTAATGTTCTTGTTAGTGCTGTTGAGTGTTTGTTAATGCTGTTGCTGAAAGTTTTCTTGCTAATGCTATCGTTGGTGTTAGTGTTCTTGCAAACGCTGATGCTGTTGCTGCTAATGTTCTTGTTAATGTCACTGATTCGACTGCTACTAACATTGCTGCGACTGTAAATTTTGTTAGTGATGATGATGTTGCTACGACTGCTTTTTACAGATGTTTCTGCTGATGCTATTGCTGTTATCGCTGTTGCCTTTCTTTTACTGTTTCTTTGGCTGAATACCTCCGGTACTGCTTCTGGTGTGTGTGGGGGGGGGGAGGTTTGACGTCGTTGACTACTAGACGATCACTGGAGTTACCAATGTACAACATACAAGGAGAATCTACCTAGAGTGTGTGTTTCGATGGGTGGAGGGATAACCTTCCCGCGGCACGGTCCCACACCAGGCCTCCAGATGGATGGCATGATCAATCCGGCTGTCGGTGCTAGCTACATGAAGTTCAATGTATGCACCACAATCAAAACTAAGGGCTAAACCCATCAGGGTCATACAGATGTACGTATCACAGCCCGGGTAATCAGGAAATGGCTTGAGGAACTGATCAACTTCCCTCTTAAAGACACCCAGGAGTCCATTGGCAATCCCTCTTATGTATATGCATGAAGCGAGGGTGTTGAAATTTAGTCCCCCTCCCTCACACTTAATGAGATATCTCTTAGTGAGTCATGCACCCCTACCTTTCAATGGATATTTTGCACCGTCTGTCAAGACTCTTGCTTTCAAAGGAAGTGATTTCTATGTGCAGATTTGGGAACAATCCTTCCAGGATTGTTGTATCTTGTCTATGTTCCAAGGAACACAAATCGAGAGACATCGTATTTCATCACAATAATTTTCTTACTATATTCCTATCAACACTTTCTCAACGCTGCCTTAAACTAATAAATGTTTACTTTAGGTTAAGTTAGGTAGTAGATTGGTACTATAGACAGCAACCATCCCGGGAGGTATATTTATATATTATAAACAAAACTAAGTGCTAAACCACAGGGGTCATAACAGCGCTGCCCAGGGAGGGACAACCCTTAAACTGCTAAATGCTACTTTCTTTATTTTAAGCTATGTTAAGTTAGGTAGTAGGTTTGCACTATAGAGAGCAACCATCCAGGGAGGTACAACCCACTTGGCACCTAGAGGTGAAACTGAAGCCTGTTAAATGTTTTGCTCTCTCCCGCAGCGCTGCTGGTTTTGAAGACTGAGACACTTATGCAACATATTGGAATCTTTATTGAAGAAACGTTTCGCCACAGTGGCGAAACGTAGCAATGGTGGAATGAATATGTAATCAGTCCATCAGCTCCATGGAGCTGATCTCTTCTGCAGGCTGAGGGACTGACCACCTCAAATACTATATCTCCAAGGTTGATGGGCTGATTACATCATTTCATTATTACACCTGCTGCCTCTATATTTGACTGAAGAAGCCTACTTTGTAGGCGAAACATTTCAACAATAAAGATGCCTCATCAACTTGTCGGTTTTCAAAACCATTTATCACTGCTGGTTTTTTTCTGTCTCAAGATTAATCGAACTACGAGGAATTAAATCACTTTGACTTACCTTTGCCTTTGATATACGTTTGATGAACTCCAGGAGTTTTTCTACTCCTGGGGCCCGGCCATGGGCCAGGCTCGTCTGGTGTTTGCCTGTTCATCCAGGCTGTTGCTGGCCCGCTGCACCAAATATCCATCACAGCCTGGATGACCTGGCACCTGGTTAAGATACATGTCCCGTTTCCTCTGGAAGACTTCTACACTTGTCCCATCAGTGTTTCTGACATCTTCTGGTAAAACGTTGAATAATCTGGGGCCACGAATGTTGATACAATGTTCCCTTATTGTACCCACGACAAGAACTGTGCTCTTAATATTAGTGAACTTGTCGGGAAGGGTTCGTGGAGATGTGATGGTTGAGTTAAACACAGTCGTTGGATGGTAACGCTTATATTAGCAGAGTGTGAGAGGGGGAGCCCAGACTGCCTGTCTTGTCTGTAGGCCTAAGCGTGGAGAACTGAGGACGAGACCGGGAGCGCAGCGCTCTCATGCGGCCTCACGTGACGTCACGCAAGTTAGTCACCGAGCCTAGCAAGGGGTCAACTGTGTAAAATATATGGATGGTACTAACTATGATAGATAACATATACATACCTGGATACCTGGAGGTTATTCCAGGGATCAACGCCCCCGCGGCCCGGCCAGGCCTCCCGATGGATCAGGGCCTGATCAACTAGGCTGTTACTGCTGGCCGCACGCAGTCCAACGTACGAGCCACAGCCCGGCTGAGATCAGGGATCAGCAACTATGCAGACAAACTTACAACTTCCACTTCCATACTTCTGTTCAATGTCTCGGGTAAATATAACAAAATTCTAATTACATTTAATATTCACTTAACCTTACTTTCCTATGCGCTTCTTAACAGTTTTTATTCCTCGAATATTTTCTTTACAATTTATGCTCAGTATGAGGCCATGCAGCAAGAGCGATGATTCCAGGAACCAGTAATAAATCACTGATATAAAATATTAATATACGGGGAGATACATTTTCTTGGTCGCAATTCAACGATGACATTTAACATAGGTTGCTATGGCGACAATATTTACAAACATGATGAACACATGTGTATAGGGGAAAGAGGGGAAGGGACGGGGGAAAAGTGGGGAGGAGGAGGGGAGATGGGGAAGGAAGGGGTGGGATGAATGGGAGGCAAGTGGAAGTTCCACCGAGGTCTGGTCAGGCTATCTGCTTTAACCAGTGAGCAGCAGGTGCAGCAGGTTGGGGGAGGGGGAATGATAGGGTAGTGGGGGCAGGGAGGGTAGTGGGGTCAGGGAGGGTAGTGGGGGCAAGGAGGGTAGGGTAGGGCAGGGTGGGAAGGCCTCTGCCAGTGTAAACAAACCAGGTGGAGACTCCCACATTCAACAGTATTACCACTCCCACACTAATCTGTTCTCATACACCCATTCATGAACACACATGTTGAAAATGGTATAAAATGCAGACAAATTGGGTATCTTTATCATTGAAACGTTTCGCATATACAAAAGGCTTCTTCTGTCAAATACAGAGGCAGCAAGTGTAGTAGTGGAATGAATATATAATCAGTCCATCGGCTCCATGGAGCTGAACTCTTCTCCAGGCTGAGGGACTGACCACCTCAGATACTATATTTCCAGGGTTGATGGGCTGATTACATGTTCATTTCACTACACCTGCTGCCTCCATATCTGACTGAAGAAGCCTACTGTGTAGGCGAAACATTTCAACAATAAAGATACCCTACTACTGTGTAGGCGAACCCCTCAAGGAAGGTTCCTTGATGTTGGTGAGGGGCTCTTGATTTAGGGAATTGGATCTGTGCTCCAGTTCCCCGAATTAAGCCTGAATGCCTTCCACATCCCCCCCCCAGGCGCTGTATAATCCTCCGGGTTTAGCGCTTCCCCCTTGATTATAATAATAATAATGTGTAGGTGAAACATTTCTAGAATAAAGATACTCATCTGTTGCACATGTGTCTTAATCATGAACACCTATACACATATAGAGTGCTCGTCATTAAAGTATGCTGGCCACTCTCTCAAACCATGACCACAAAACATGTTGTCCCTTGCGCTTCAGGACATCTTTCATGGAGTAAATTTCCCCAGGACTCGCGAGTGGTGACCCCTAGCCATGATAGTAGACTGATATCCTTCCTCTAGTAGATCTCTCGTATCTGAGCCCAGAGATTCTCAATGAGATTAAAGTCTGAGGAATTTCCAGGTCAATCTTCGAAAAAGGGTACCTTAAAGTCACGAAGCCACTGACCAACAGAGTTCGTGATGCAGCAAGAAGCACTGTCTTGCATAAAACTCTTCACCACACCGTGTAAAAGATTCATGCAAATGATCATAGAACTATTCATGGTATGTTAATAATTAAGTTAACGTTAGTGGGAAGGTTTCTCTAGGCCTCGCTGGATATGCTTTTGGTGTGAGATTGTCATCAACACCATCCTCAAGAATCCTATGCAGTCAGGTCTTCACTGAATAGTCGCACACGTTAATGGCTTCTATTTTCTTCTGTAATCCAACCATTTGTGCAACTGTCTCAACCCATATTAAATCGCCTATAGCCAAAAATATCCGGCATACTTGGCACTTGAAATCACACGCAGGAAGACCATGGACAAAAATTTGTCCACCACTCAAGCCTAGAGGGCACTCAGGGCGCAGCCGGTAGCCTTACGGAATCCTGAGACATCACACTACGAGTTTCCAAGTAAATATAAATGTTTTTGTTTCACTGCACTGCCTAACAGGGTAAGATATTACTTTCGACATTAAAGTATTCCATGTGCCTCCACCTAGTGTACATCAGTGAAGTGCTGTACAACTGCACATGCATGTATACAAACATACATACACGTAGGAAGAAATCACAACAAAGACAAAATAAAAAAAACCACTAGAATAGAGGAATACTTTAAGAAACATATTTTTAGGAAACACTTCAAAAAACATACACAAATTTAGGGGACATTATTCCTCTTAGCAAACTTCATAATTCTAAGTAAACTTCACAAGAACTTACATATTATTATTATTATTATCAGTCACATCAGTTTCATCTAATCTAAGAGCCTCTGTTATCATTAACATGTACGAGGAGTGGTTCTAACCTAACTCTCCAGAGTGTGTATTAACACCAATCACGATAGAGAACGTATTTCAAATTCCCCTTGAACTAAGGCACCTTTATGGTTTATATAAAAAAAATCAGTTCTAGTATATATTAGGGATGGGAGGATACCAAAATTATTTTTGCTGATATTGCTGTTCAATTTTAGGCCAATACCAGTATATCAAAATTATTCATTACCCACTGATACTGGTATTGATACCTTAATCATTAAAATTAGCTAATAATTACTGATACCAATAAAGGAGGGTCCCGCTTATACAACAGATTAGGCTCCGGGCTACCTCCGTATAATAAAACACAGCCTTCTATCACTTTCAAATGCATATAAAAGCCTGATAACATGTTTCCACTATGATATATTAAGTAAGCACTAGAGCTAAACCTAAAAAATGCATATACAGTAAACACATTACTTACCTTAAAATATTTTTTTCCTCAGCTTATAAAGAGTGGTAAATATATTTATTGTAAGAAGTCTGAATAAATGAAGACTGGGTATAATTGACAAACGTTGCATTAGAAAAACGCTGTAAAGCCTGGCCAATACTGACACTTGGGCACATCCATACTATATTTTCCACCAATCTTCCAGTAGATCCTTCAACTCACCTTCAACTTCTAGTCCTACCCAGCATATTACTTTCTCATAATTCTCTTCACTAAGTTCACCATGATATATACCAAAGAGTTGATTCACTCGCCACAAGTAACCACTGATACATAGTTTTGTGGCACTGAAATAACATAAGCAATTTAATATACAGGAAGGCCCGGCTTTACAGCATTTCGCTTTACAGCATTTCGCTTTACAGCATTTCGCTAATGCAGAAGTTTTCAGTTATATTCATTCTTCATTTATCCAGATTTCCTACAATAAATATATTCACCTCTTACTATAAGCTAAGGATGAAAATATTTTAAGTAGTGTGTGTACTATATATGAATTTTTTAGGCCTAGTTCTACTGCTTTTATATACATTTGAAAGTGAAAAAAAATGGCTATGATTCACTTTAGCGATTTTCGCTTTACAAGTAGCCCGGAACCTAACCTGCTGTATAAGCGGGGCGCTCCTGTACAGTAAAAACAGTACTAGTCTAGTGTAGGTTGTTGTAGCCAGAGCCGGATTAAGATCTTATAGGCTCCTGGGCTACAGGTACTGTGAGGCCACCAGTGATACTTTCAAGAGAAAAAAACAGTTAAAGAAATATTAAATTTATTTTTACAAGGCTAACCATAATTAAAATTCAAACATATGCTTTGCGTAATTTCTTGGAAACAAATTTCTCCAAAACATCAGTAAATTGTAAGTTGTTGAGAACATCTCTGGAGGCCCTCCAGTTGGCGGAGGCCCCTGGGCTGCAGCCCCTAAAACTCAAGCCTTCCAGCCCTGGTTGTAGCCCATCTCTTCCCTCTACCTACTGCCCAAAACAAAGAGTATAAAATAACCCAATTATAGCATCCACCCAACATCACTAAATCAAGCATTTTCTACTTACACCAAAACACCATTTTTTTCATATTTTAGGTAATTTATTTATTAATATCCCATCTACATTATATTCACAGCGTCACTTATTCGTTTCACCTCAAGTTTCAGCACAAATCCCACCTAAACATACTAATTATAACACAATCCTCCATAGAAATTTCCTCTCAACCTTTCAAAAATATTTTTCTTACATAGAAACTGTAGGAAGTACCAATAGAACTGGATGATGGGGTAATGGATGCCTCAGCAGTGTGCTGCTACCATATTCTCTATGGTAGCTTTCATTCCCACTGCAGCTAACAATGTTTCTCTGTTATTTTCCAAAACGCAGGATGGGACTCATACAAGGTGTTGAAATGTGTCAGCCAGAGCAGAGAGACTTCAGTAGGACCATTAATGAGGATATCAAGTATTCCATCAGCTACGGCAACGTCAAAGGTTTGCTTCAGCAGAGCCGGAGTTACTACGAGGGACGGAGGGATGTGAAAGGGCAAGAGGAATAGGGAAGAGGTATGGAGAGACGGGGTAAGAAATAGGAAGGGTAAGACACTGAAGTTTGCGCAATCATAACAAAATGTTGCATCAACGCTTTGTTGGTGGTGATACTGGAGGTGGGTGCAGGTGGTGAGAGGTGCTGGGCGGAGGTGGAGGTGGCAGTGATTGTAGTGGTGGTGGTAGTGGTTGGTGGTGTACTTGTAATGCGCTCACCCATATTTTTAGCTTCCTTCCTAACTGGAGCTACCTGTGTAGAGCTTAACGTTGTCCCAACATCAGCCTGTGTTCTGACACGTGTCTTGTCTTCACTGCTGTGGAGAGTAAATCATTTGTATGTCGGTGCTACCTGTATTCTTGGTTGGCTAATTCCCTGTCTGCCAGGTTACCTATCTGATTACATAACTTGCGATACCTGAGCTTTCGTTAACTACCCATGTGGCTGGTTGTGTAATGTACCTACTCAATTCTTACCTCTCTAGTGTTATTATCTACCAGGTAACTGAATATCTAGCACAGCACTCTACCTCTCTAGCTCAAATAACCCGCACACAGAAGAGAGGAGCTTACGACGACGTATCGGTCCGACTTGGACCATTTATACCTGACTCACGAAATCGCCGCCCGTGGTATGGTTTGACCATTTATACCTGTCTAGTACAGTTAATTACCCGGGCTCTAATGTACATAACAGATATTTCAGTAGCTGTAGACATTGGTTTGTATCACAATAAGATAAATGCTTACCACAGAGCATCAACAACAGCATGAACAGTCGGCTATGGTTATGAACTAAGAAAGAGGTACAGAAAGGATACTAGAAAGTCTTTCACGGTGGAATAACAATGGAATGGCTCACAAGAGGAGGGAGTAAATGCTGGAACTTGATTTTTTAAATTATATAAAAGATATCCAAAATTTTTATACTCAAGGAGAAGCGCTAACCCCGCAGGGGTCATACAGCCTCTGGTAAATGGGAGGCAATCAGGTATGACCCGAAGGGGAGGATAGCTCCAATCCCTTGAATCAAGAGCTATTCACCAGCATCAGATGAACCTGATTGTGTCCCTAAATCCAGGATTATAAAGGTGCCATTTTTGTCCAATACAGCCTTACTGGATAGAGTACAAATCAATTGTCCATCATTCCTATCCTCTGTTGTACCATTAATAATAATAATAATAATAATAATAATAATAATAATAATAATAATATAATAATATAATAATAATAATAATAATATCAGCACCAGCAGAAACAGCAATAATATAAAGCATATAAAATATAATTCTACTGGCCTCAACAGTGGAAAAGTTTTTGGCGGGAAAAGAAAAATTTGGCAAGAGAAAGTTTTTGGTGGGAAAGGTAGCAGATGGCGGGAGTGTAATCCTGAGCCATGAAGGCTGGCGGCCAGGATGTCTCCTCCAGGCTACCCTCCTCACGGAGCACTCACTTAAAATAGCCTTAGGAATAGAAGCAAGATTATTACTATATTCATGGGGAAGCGCTAAACCGTAAGGGTTAAAGAGTAGTGCTAGACCTCTGGTGGGCACTTTGCTTGCGATAAGTGGTCCTCCACTCCTTGAGACGAATAACCCACACTGATTTAGTCAATTATATATATATATATATATATATATATATATATATATATATATATATATATATATATATATATATATATATATATATATATATATATATATATATAACATATACACAAACACTATCACAATGTTCTCATTGCTGACAGATAAAAGCATAAACTATAGTTTACAGCATCCTTTTCAGATACCAAAAGAAGAATAAAAGCCAAAGAATAGTAAGACAGAGTATTAGTAACCCAGGATGACTCAACATAGCCATTATGGTTTTTTCCACAGGAAAGCTGCAGTCGTCTTCCCCACATTTAGCTAACACCCAGGTACCTACTTACCTAAGCACAGAATATACCGTAAGACGCACGCACACCTTATCATTCAACAGTGTAGGTTTAAAGACATGAGATTAATAATATCAGACAGTCTATTGTTTAAGAAAACAAAGCAAATGCAGTCAAGGCTAGGAAAATGAGGTTGGAACGTGAGAATTCTGAAAGCAAGACTTCAAGGGGGTAGCCTTGATGCTGGTAAAAAAGCACTTGATCCAAGGAATGGGCGCCACTATAACTTCCTTTCCTCGGCTCAAACCTGATTACCTCCCATTTTCCAGGCGCTGTATGACAACTATAGGTTTAGCGCTTCCACGTGATAATAATTGGAAGCAAGACAGGCCACGCCAATCATGGTGCTCTTCAAACTGTTTGTGCTCTCTAGGTTGACAGACTGTTGTGCCTTTAACGAAGGGATAGGTGGGTTCCTTGATGCTGATGAACAACTCATCAAATTAATCAGAACTACTCTCCCATTCCTTGGATCAAACTTGATTATATGCTACTCTTCAAGCGCTTTATAACCCCTATGGGTTTAGTGTTTCATCGTCAATAAATAAATAAATACTACTACTACTACTACTACTACTACTACTACTACTATTACTACCACTACTATTACTACTACTACTACTAATAATAATAATAATTCAGTAATATAGACTCGCAGCTCCTTTCACGCGAAGTGAGATATCAGCGCTGGAAAACACACACGTCATTTATTGCCCGTAAAAAATCCATAAAACACCTCAGCTACTAGGATCACCTCTAGGCACTTACAATGTAATCATTGAAATGGAAACAAGATATCTGATTATATATATATATATATATATATATATATATATATATATATATATATATATATATATATATATATATATATATATATATTATATCAATGAAACCATGAAACAAGTGGTTTTGCATCATTTACCAAGCTGCGGCAGGCCAGGGTTCAAGCCCACGACACACTGTCCCGCCTCGAGACTGCTTGTGCTTGAGCATACCACTGCCGCAAGTGTCCTCGGATCACGAAAAACACCTAGCTCTGCTAGGTGCGTGATCTTTGTAGGATCAATGACTGAGTGGATAAGGTGACATGTACATTGTGTTGTCTCTTGAGGCGCGACAATGTGTCGTGGGGTCGAACCCTGGCCTGCCGCAGTTTGGTAAATGATACAAGATCACTTGTTTCGTGGTTTCATTGATATATATATATATATATATATATATGTGTGTGTGTGTGTGTCGTGCCGAATATGTGAAACTGGTCAATTAGCAACAACTCATTTAAAATTAAGTCCTTTCTGAAATTTTCTTTTATACGTTTAAAGATATATTTTTTTCATTAATGTTAATGTAAAAATTTATAATTTTGCACCAAAAGAATCTTAGAAAACTTACCTAACCTTATTATAACAAGAACAATTTATTTTAGCCTAACCCAACTAAATATATTTTAGATTTGTTTACAATAATTTAATACTAAACAAACACAATCAAATATATTTTTTTCGTTAGGTTCAGAATGATTTTAGCGAAATTATTCCATACACAAATTTTCACTTGTCCTATATAGCAAGATGAGCGTTGCTATTTAAGCCAAGATGGCAAGTTCTGCCTATTCGGCACGACATATATATATATATATATATATATATATATATATATATATATATATATATATATATATATATATATATATATATATATATATATATATATATATATGAGAGAGAGAAAGACAATAGGCGAGCGCACGTACACACACTACATACTCCAGTCAGATCCCAAATCTGCATACTGCCATAACAACTCACAGGGTAGAGTGAGAGATAAGAAAGGTAGTGTAGAATAAATCCAGTGAAAAGCAAAGCAGAGTGGGGGAGGTGGGGAAGTCACAGAAATATAATTAGCAAAAAATTGTCTAAGCCATCATATATAAATGGTATACAACGCTGATGAGGTAAGGGGGCTAAAGCCCTTCCTCTCCTACATATCAATATTTTTTTTTTCAGTTAATGGCAAATTTTCACTGCATTACACTGACTATTGATCAGAACACGATAGCATAAGAAATTTTTCATATATGTCGAAAACATAAGTTTTTAAAAATTATTTCATTCATCCGTTTCATCATTTTATTTGTAGGCCCCGTTGACTGAAATCGTGGCTTAATTAACGCCCTCCACCCGCAAGAGTGAAATCCTGGCTCTGCCATTGCATGTGCAACACTTGGTATCTTTACTGACGAAGCGTTTCGCTCTCTAGGATCTTTAACAAAGCTCCTGGAGAGCGAAACGTTGCTACAATAAAATGTCACATGAGGTGCATCTGTGTCCATTTACATAACAAATACAGAAGTTATTACAATATTGGAGACAGCACAGAAAGTAGAGAGGTAATTTTGAGATAATTCGTCCCATAGCCTCCACTGAAGGTGTGGAGTCCTCTCAAGTCTAAACTAAGGTCCAACATCTTCATCCTCCTACTAGCAGAAAATAAAAAAAAACTTTTTGCAGGAACAAGAGTAGACGCCGTCAAGAAGAAACTGGACAAGTTCCTACAGAAAGTTGCAGATCAGACAGGTTGTTATGGGCACGTGGGTCTGCAGGCTGCGGTCAGCAACAGTATGGTTGATCAGGTGGTGGCCAGGAGACTGAGATCAGGCGAATACAATTTGATATTAGGCGAGCTCGCTGACATCAAACTGGGTAAGTGTGAGATTAAACTACCTGAGATCAAATAAACTGAGTCTAAAATCATATAACTGAGTTTGAGATCATATAGAAAGATTGAGTTCGAGACCAAATAAACCGAGCTTAGGGTTATATAAGATCACAAACCGTGATGAGCTCATATGAATTGAGAATATAAAAACTGGGTTTGAAATTAAATGCCCCGAGTGAAAGCAATATAGCAGCACACACGCTGGTGGCGCCACTCACTTGACAAGAGAAATATCGCCCATAACACAACTCAGTGAAAACTTAATGCCTATACTGCGCTCGCTCCTGTTAACCGGCGCTAATAATTCTATCATTGCTAAGGGCCTTAACGAGGCAATAAATCTACAAGCCTGAGCGGGTTCGCAGACTCCACGCTCACGTGCCTTCCAATGTCAATATACATTTTGTGAAGCTTATCAGAGTAAAAACTAGCTAATAAACGATGAAATACGCCGATGGAATGACTTCCTCGAGTGTTGCTGGTGGCAGTGCTACGAGCGACATGCATACCTGTGACCGCTCATTATTATCAAATTCGCGAGGGAGCCTTAAACCTGTAGGTGATACAGCGCACCTGTGGAATAGAAGATAATTAGGCTTGACGCGAGGAAGGGGACAGTACCTCCAATTCCTTGGATTAAGAACCCTTCACCCTTGAAGGGTGCACTACGCTGTCAGTCAAACCAATTTATTTTGAGATTTTCCACGCTTACGTGGTATAAATACCGATAGCCTAGTGCAGGGGGGGGAGGCACTTTTATATAAACCAAAGCCTAAGCTTGTACTTAAATTTGCACTTAATGGAAAATAAACTGAGGGAGCCGTTTGCCCTCGCTGAGAGCACGTCTCCTCGACCAGTGGTTACAACAGCACCAACTCGACCTTGCTCTCAATCATATAAATAGTATATAATATCTACAAGTTCAGGAGTAAGAGGTCAGATTAGGTTAGGTAAGATTTATCTGGAAACAGGACAAGTGTTTCCTGACGTGGGTCTTGGTCATATGATGACCCGATACTGCAGCTTTTGGTCATCTTACCGAGGCCTTCCACCATACATCAACCATTTCTCGTTTCGATTAAAGACTATCGATACACAAGGCTATTTATCACCTTTCACCGTCAATCAAGAAAATTAAAGACTGAAGTAAACTTTCAGCACTTATACACAAATTTACACCGTACGGTGCATTTTCCTAATTTGTTTATTTCTGGTTAAATACAGTTTTATATGTTACTGACCTAACCTAACTTAACCTAAATTAACTTAATCTAACTTGAGATAAAGAAAATGCAATTTGAAAAAGAGGAATATTTGATATTGAGCAAAACGTCAACCATTAACGGGGAGGCTGTATGGTCCAAGATCGTCATGACATGATATGCATAGGATTTGTTTATGTCTGTGACTTACCTCGGAAATACTCAAATATACAGCGCCTGGGAAATGGGAGGCAATTAGATCAGAGTCAAGGAAGGGAAGGGTAGCTGCAGTTCCCAAATACTCAGTAATAATAATTGAACATGTCTCGACACAGCTGTATAGCAATCTAGGTTACAACCTCCACGATAAAGCAGTGCCCAAATTCTAAATAGTATAATAGATCTGTAATATTACTGAATAGTGTTAAATATCACATCGTTAACTAGATACAGGGGAACGAATATTAAAATAAGGATTTTTTTTTAGTATAGAATTTTGGTTTAATTATGACGGCTCACATTTAGACTCAGCACCCCCACTCACCCGCCCTATATTTAATAATCACCCATCCGACTCTCCCTCCCCACCCCCGCTCCATATTTAACAATCCATCTAACCATCCGCTCACACACACACACTCATCCACTAAACTATTCACCCTCCATCACCAGGTTTCAACGCACTAGTAAAAACCTACCGCTGCACAGGGTGTTCTCCCACATCCAACAACTATTGTTTTACAAGCGCATATTAACTGCTAGTGCATCAAGTCATCCCCAACCACTACCAACATTAAACACCCACTCACAACCCAACCCATAGTACATTACATTCACAGGGGTCCATTGAAACCCAAAGGAGTCATACGGAGGCTGGGGTAGGGAGACGATTAGATTAGGTCAAAGGAAGGAAAATGTAGCTTCAATTCCTTCGATCAAGAGCCCTTCACCACCATCCATGCATCTCTCCCCTCTCTCATCCATGAAAGAAACACAAGGGTCAGGTCACTGCCCCAGAGTGGGCAATTACTATATTTTAAAAACAACCGCTAAACTTGTATGTGTGATACAGCCCATGAGTGGGCAAACCTTGCAACTGCACAGTGTTACCTGGTGATGTTGACCCCACTGCTACCCTCCACCGTACAGCCCACAGTCACGAACAGTCGGGCTCTACTGGTAATGGCATAATGGGGGTAAAGCGCTCCTCCCAGATGTAAATACTTTATTTTTTCAATTAATGGTTAATTTTCACAATTATATTGGCCAATGACCACGCAAGTTTAAGGAATTTCACATACATACTGAAAATCATGTTTCTAAAAACGATTTCTTTAATTTGTTCAGCAAACTATTTTAATTCCCCCAGATTGAAATACTGGATTAGTTCTCCTAACTAAATCCCTGGTCTAAGTCTCCAGATTGAAATTCTGGATTCAGACCCCAAGACTGAAATCCTGGTTTAAGCTCCCTCCCGGATTGAAATTCTGAATGCGAAACTGGCTACTCATTACGTTAAGGAAGTTATAGCCTCCATGAGTGGGCACTGCTTTACTCACCATCTTGTATGTTGGTTGCAGGCGCAACCTCAACCCCGCCCTTACCCTGCCACCAGCTTACACATGCTTATACACCCATAATGTGCGAGCGTGGAAATGATCCCCAGGTGACGAGGCTGTAACACGCACACGACATACACACGCCCAGAGCCTAAATGAGTCAGGATACCCAGATGTTCCACACGTCTAATTCTCCACCTCAGCAAGCCGTTACCATACTAGGTTACTCATCACTTTCCCTTTCTCCGAGATTACGGTTGATGATGATGATTAATCATAATTGTATCATCCCTTGCAGACGATACTAGAATCTTTACGAGCGCGTTAGTTAAACATTGTGCACTCCATACCCATCCCGTAGGTGGTAGTCAATATATGTATGGTAGGATTGTGGACAGTGCAGCAGGAGTGCACCTTCTGTGGATTCAATGTCACACTGGTTTTCAGATGCATGATAGAACTGATGAAGTGGCTAAGTTATATGCTTTCAAAGAGGGAGTAGATTACAATCTTGGACTGTCAGCAGTTTGAGAACAATAATACGAAAAGAACTTCAACTGAACCTTATTGACCTAAGACGGAAGGAGACTGACATCAGTCAGTTCATCTATCATCATTCTATCATGCAGGAGCCACATGTCTATGGTGCATCCAACAAAATAAGCCGACTCTCGGATGTCACTACCGCCCTGCTCCGGCTGGGATACAAGTTCTTGGGGAGGTTAAATCACTACAACCAGATGTAGACCAAACGAAATGTAAACTTTGCCTGTTGGACAATTGTCACATCTTGCGTCATTACGTGCTGGAATGCGTTCAAATTACTGAATTCAGAGACAACTAACTCAGAAATGTACGAGAGTGGCCTCTATGGAGGACACAGAGCCTTCAGGTTGATATAAACCAAATCTTCCGGTGGACCACTGACAACAATATGTTCAACGAGGACAAATTTCAGTTAATCTCCGTTTGAATTAAAGATTCAGACGGAGTACAAAACATTCGAATCATTCAACAGAGTGGAAGTCAAATGGGAGTAACATAGGGTTTCACATTCAAGGATCACAACAATGTCATTACCACAGCCGCAAGGAAAATGATAGGCTGGACGACTTAAACATTCAGATCAGGAGATGCCAAGTCAATGAGCGAGAGAGAGAGAGAGGGGGGGGGAAGAATTATTACATCCATGGGGTGCTAAATAATTAGGGCTTACAAAGCAGAAAGATAGACAAAACACTAACGAAGGCGGAACATGACGAGAAAGAGTTCTGCTTCTGTTGTTACAAATGAGTACTCACCTACACGAGCATCATTAACGCAGCAATTCACTTGAAATAACTCCAAGGATACTTTCAATCCAAAATAGGAACTAAAGTAAACTCTGACATGTAAATACACTGAGATGCACATTCTCCGTGTATATACAGTCAGCTGGGGTGAGAGAGAGCAGGTTGTGGGAGTTTCACCCAGACGGCCCATGTCAACACAAGCCTCCAGCTCGTCCTCCACCGTAAATAAAGAGTCGTTAGTTGGTGTGTTAGGTTCAACCCCCATCACCTGCACGAGGGCCATTAAAACTGCATGTCACCTTTACAGCAATAATCAGGAATACTTAAATCCCTATAATTATTATTAGTAGTAGCAATAGTAGTATTAGTTGTAGTAGTAATATTAGTAGTAGTATAGGGATAAATTAATTTATCGCTTAAAATCCGTTGAAAATTAGCCAAAGCAGAAACAGAATTACAGCATTA
>NC_091350.1:8561790-8629290 GCF_038502225.1 Cherax quadricarinatus
CCATTTGTCTCCATTCACTCCTATCAAACACGCTCATGCATGCCTGCTGGAAGTCCAAGCCCCTCGCACACAAAACCTCCTTTACCCCCTCCCTCCAACCTTTCTTAGGCCGACCCCTACCCCGCCTTCCTTCCACTACAGACTGATACACTCTTGAAGTCACTCTGTTTCGCTCCATTCTCTCTACATGTCCGAACCACCTCAACAACCCTTCCTCAGCCCTCTGGACAACAGTTTTGGTAATCCCGCACCTCCTCCTAACTTCCAAACTACTAATTCTCTGCATTATATTCACACCACACATTGCCCTCAGACATGACATCTCCACTGCCTCCAGCCTTCTCGCTACAACATTCATCACCCATGCTTCACACCCATATAAGAGCGTTGGTAAAACAATACTCTCATACATTCCCCTCTTTGCCTCCAAGGACACAGTTCTTTGTCTCCACAGACTCCTAAGTGCACCGCTCACTCTTTTCCCCTCATCAATTCTATGATTCACCTCATCTTTCATAGACCCATCTGCTGACACGTCCACTCCCAAATATCTGAATACATTCACCTCCTCCATACTCTCTCCCTCCAATCTGATATTCAATCTTTCATCACCTAATCTTTTTGTTATCCTCATAACCTTACTCTTTCCTGTATTCACTTTTAATTTTCTTCTTTTGCATACCCTACCAAATTCATCCACCAACCTCTGCAACTTCTCTTCAGAATCTCCCAAGAGCACAGTGTCATCAGCAAAGAGCAACTGTGACAACTCCCACTTTATGTGTGATTCTTTATCTTTTAAGTCCACGCCTCTTGCCAAGACCCTCGCATTTACTTCTCTTACAACCCCATCTATAAATATATTCAACAACCACGGTGACATCACACATCATTGTCTAAGGCCTACTTTTACTGGGAAATAATCTCCCTCTTTCCTACATACTCTAACTTGAGCCTCACTATCCTCATAAAAACTCTTCACTGCTTTCAGTAACCTACCTCCTACACCATACACCTGCAACATCTGCCACATTGCCCCCCTATCCACCCTGTCATACGCCTTTTCCAAATCCATAAATGCCACAAAAACCTCTTTACCCTTATCTAAATACTGTTCACTTACATGTTTCACTGTAAACACCTGGTCCACACACCCCCTACCTTTCCTAAAGCCTCCTTGTTCATCTGCTATCCTATTCTCCGTCTTACTCTTAATTCTTTCAGTAATAACTCGACCATACACTTTACCAGGTACACTCAACAGACTTATCCCCCTATAATTTTTGCACTCTCTTTTATCCCCTTTGCCTTTATACAAAGGAACTATGCATGCTCTCTGCCAATCCCTAGGTACCTTACCTTCTTCCATACATTTATTAAATAATTGCACCAACCACTCCAAAACTATATCCCCACCTGCTTTTAACATTTCTATCTTTATCCCATCAATCCCGGCTGCCTTATCCCTTTCATTTTACCTACTGCCTCACGAACTTCCCCCACACTCACAACTGGCTCTTCCTCACTCCTACAAGATGTTATTCCTCCTTGCCCTATACACGAAATCACAGCTTCCCTATCTTCATTAACATTTAACAATTCCTCAAAATATTCCCTCCATCTTCCCAATACCTCTAACTCTCCATTTAATAACTCTCTTCTCCGATTTTTAATTGACAAATCCATTTGTTCTCTAGGCTTTCTTAACTTGTTAATCTCACTCCAAAACTTTTTCTTAGTTTCAACAAAATTTGTTGATAACATCTCACCCACTCTCTCATTTGCTCTCTTTTTACATTGCTTCACCACTCTCTTAACCTCTCTCTTTTTCTCCATATACTCTTCCCTCCTTGCATCACTTCTACTTTGTAAAAACTTCTCATATGCTAACTTTTTCTCCCTTATTACTCTCTTTACATCATCATTCCACCAGTCGCTCCTCTTCCCTCCCACACCCACTTTCCTGTAACCACAAACTTCTGCTGAACACTCTAACACTACATTTTTAAACCTACCCCATACCTCTTCGACCCCATTGCCTATGCTCTCATTAGCCCATCTATCCTCCAATAGCTGTTTATATCTTACCCTAACTGCCTCCTCTTTTAGTTTATAAACCTTCACCTCTCTCTTCCCTGATGCTTCTATTCTCCTTGTATCCCATCTACCTTTTACTCTCAGTGTAGCTACAACTAGAAAGTGATTTGATACATCTGTGGCCCCTCTATAAACATGTACATCTTGAAGTCTACTCAATAGTCTTTTATCTACCAATACATAATCCAACAAACTACTGTCATTTCGCCCTACATCATATCTTGTATACTTATTTATCCTCTTTTTCTTAAAATATGTATTACCTATAACTAAACCCCTTTCTATACAAAGTTCAATCAAAGGGCTCCCATTATCATTTACACCTGGCACCCCAAACTTACCTACCACACCCTCTCTAAAAGTTTCTCCTACTTTAGCATTCAGGTCCCCTACCACAATTACTCTCTCACTTGGTTCAAAGGTTCCTATACAATCACTTAACATCTCCCAAAATCTCTCTCTCTCTCCTCTACATTCCTCTCTTCTCCAGGTGCATACACGCTTATTATGACCCACTTTTCGCATCCAACCTTTACTTTAATCCACATAATTCTTGAATTTAACATTCATATTCTCTTTTCTCCTTCCATAACTGATCCTTCAACATTACTGCTATCCATTCCTTAGCTCTAACTCTCTCAGATATTCCAGATTTAATCCCATTTATTTCCCCCCACCGAAACTCCCCTACCCCCTTCAACTTTGTTTCACTTAGGGCCAGGACATCCAACTTCTTTTCATTCATAACATCAGCAATCATCTGTTTCTTGTCATCCGCACTACATCCACGCACATTCAAGCATCCCAGTTTTATAAAGTTTTTCTTCTTCTCTTTTTTAGTAAATATCTACAGGAGAAGGGGTTACTAGCCCATCGTTCCCGGCATTTTAGTCGCCTCATACGACACGCATGGCTTGCGGAGGAGAGATTCTTTTCCACTTCCCCATGGACAATAGAAGAAATAAAGAAGAACAAGAGCTAATTAGAAAAAGGAGATAAACCTAGATGTATGTATATATACTATATGCATGTGCGTGTCTGTGAAGTGTGACCAAAGTGTAAGTAGGAGAAGCAAGATATCCCTGTTATCTGTTATCTAGGAGGCTTCAGAGTGGGTAGGGGATGTGTAGATCAAGTGTTTACATTGAAGCATATATGTGAACAGTATTTAGATAAAGGTAGGGAAGTTTTTATTTCATTTATGGATTTAGAAAAGGCATATGATAGAGTGGATAGAGGAGCAATGTGGCAGATGTTGCAAGTTTATGGAATAGGTGGTAAGTTACTAAATGCTGTAAAGAGCTTTTATGAGGATAGTGAGGCTCAGGTTAGGGTGTGTAGAAGAGAGGGAGAATACTTCCCGGTAAAAGTAGGTCTTAGACAGGGATGTGTAATGTCACCATGGTTGTTTAATATATTTATAGATGGGGTTGTAAAAGAAGTAAATGCTGGGGTGTTCGGGAGAGGGGTGGGATTAAATTATGGGGAATCAAATTCAAAATGGGAATTGACACAGTTACTTTTTGCTGATGATACTGTGCTTATAGGAGATTCTAAAGAAAAATTGCAAAGGTTAGTGGATGAGTTTGAGAATGCGTGTAAAGGTAGAAAGTTGAAAGTGAACATAGAAAAGAGTAAGGTGATGAGGGTATCAAATGATTTAGATAAAGAAAAATTGGATATCAAATTGGGGAGGAGGAGTATGGAAGAAGTGAATGTTTTCAGATACTTGGGAGTTGATGTGTCGGCGGATGGATTTATGAAGGATGAGGTTAATCATAGAATTGATGAGGGAAAAAAGGTGAGTGGTGCGTTGAGGTATATGTGGAGTCAAAAAACGTTATCTATGGAGGCAAAGAAGGGAATGTATGAAAGTATAGTAGTACCAACACTCTTATATGGATGTGAAGCTTGGGTGGTAAATGCAGCAGCGAGGAGACGGTTGGAGGCAGTGGAGATGTCCTGTCTAAGGGCAATGTGTGGTGTAAATATTATGCAGAAAATTCGGAGTGTGGAAATTAGGAGAAGGTGTGGAGTTAATAAAAGCATTAGTCAGAGGGCAGAAGAGGGGTTGTTGAGGTGGTTTGGTCATTTAGAGAGAATGGATCAATGTAGAATGACATGGAAAGCATATAAATCTATAGGGGAAGGAAAGATGGGTAGGGGTCGTCCTCGAAAGGGTTGTAAAGGAGGTTTTGTGGGCGAGGGGCTTGGACTTCCAGCAAGCGTGCATGAGCGTGTTAGATAGGAGTGAATGGAGACGAATGATACTTGGGACCTGACGATCTGTTGGAGTGTGAGCAGGGTAATATTTAGTGAAGGGATTCAGGGAAACCGGTTATTTTCTTATAGTCGGAGTTGAGTCCTGGAAATGGGAAGTACAATGCCTGCACTTTAAAGGAGGGGTTTGGGATATTGGCAGTTTGGAGGGATATGTTGTGTATCTTTATACGTATATGCTTCTAAACTGTTGTATTCTGAGCATCTCTGCAAAAGCAGTGATAATGTGTGAGTGTGGTGAAAGTGTTGAATGATGATGAAAGTATTTTCTTTTTGGGGATTTTCTTTCTTTTTTGGGTCACCCTGCCTCGGTGGGAGACGACCAACTTGTTGAATATATATCTATATATATATATATATATATATATATATATATATATATATATATATATATATATATATATATATATATATATATAATGTAACCGAGAACAAGCAAACGAGGGCGAGGATACCCAATTAAATTGACGACAGAGCATCATCTGGCAGCAGGGGAGACATTACAAACGTATAAATAATAGGAAACACGTTTATTATGCGCAGTGCGATCATCGATTGCATTATCTGAGCGTGACTGCAGCCTACACACTTGAAGTATTTGTAGGTTGTGGTTCAATCCCCACAAGGCTTTCTAGTGAAACATCTGCACTTTACCAGTCTTCCAAGAAGCGCTCTAAACAGGCCTGAAATTTTCACTTATTAATTGTCAAAACTCACTGTTTATTAGCAACATAGTGATAATTATTGCTTATGAAGTTGAAAAAATTTTGGTGGAAAAGATGTCAACGATCATGACCATGATGAAATTAACTGGTGCAAGAGAGAAAATATTTCTACAGCTTAACAAGTGATTACCAGCGCTGTTGCCGTGGTAACGACAGTAGCAGCAACAACCACTGCAGCTGCTGCCCGCATTCTTGGAAACCTCTTCAAATTGTGGATTCCAGACGATAGCCTGCATCACCCCATGAATCTAGAGGAAGACTCCACCCTCCACAGCTACCACAACACAAGGTCAGTGCAGTAAACAATTAAGCTCGCCTTCATGATATACTTTGTATAAACAATACAGTCCCAAAGTAGGGTAGAAACCGAAGCAGGAAAGCACCGATTTTGAAGAATATTTATAACTAAACGGAACAAGAATGTCAAGTAGCGTAACTAAAGAGAGCAGATTGGGAGGTTTTAATTAAAAATAGGTTGGACAGGTACGTAAGTTGGTTGGGTGAGTAAACTTGTCTATCATTCGCCCGTAAGCCTGCCTATGTACCATCTATTACATTTTTATGTACAAAAGTAATGTATGCGCCTTCCGCAGCATCCAAAACGACGGTTAGCACTGAAACACATACGATGGTAATGATGACGACAGGTTGTTCATGTCAGCTTCAATCATTAGTACAGTTCATAGCGGCGTTTGTCTGTTGTCTCAAAAAAAATGGAAATCCCAACCAGTCACGTCATCTTGAGGTACTAGAGGAAATAAATAAGTCCGGAAGTAGGTACAGGGCAGTGATACGAAGGTTGGTAGACAACATCCACCCAGGAAGGCACTACATTCCTGTCATACAAGTGTGAAACGGAGTCTGTTAAATATTTCACTAACACTATTGTTGGTCTTTGTCTCGTAAACACGTAAGACGGCGGGAAAATCTTAAGATTTCTAAATACATTCAGTATATATTTAGCTTTGTTTTCTTATAGGTTTATTAATCGGGCTTATTCCTGTGATATTTCCTTTCCTACTGATGAAATCTGGTCTATGACGGTGCGCGGGGGCGAGGATCCAGGAACTATTAATGGATAAAACATATATGTTTTGTCACGTGAGGACAGAGGACAAACATAACCAGCTCTATGCTAGGGCCAGCCTAGCAGATTCTCCCACCAGCCCCCACATTACCTCTCAGAGGCTGGAATTCGCAAGAGGACTGGTGCGTGTTCTACATATCTCATCTTACAGGAGGCAGCCCCAAACTCGATAATCTTCTCACCGTCCGCTTGACGCTACCGCATTAATTACTACATACGAACTGAAATAGTTTCCCGAGCGAGAAAAAGATGGTCGTGGCTTAAACCACAGCGAATGCAAATTTATTCAGCATTGTTTTAATATTCCACCCCAGCCCTAAATAAAAATATTAGTGTCTAGTACAAGATGTGTTGACCGAATTGTTTGCGGGGTCGAGTCTCGGCTACTGGCCCGTGAAGAGACAGAGGACTAGGAAGCAATGCAGCCCATTTACCAAATAAGAAGCTTTTACACCGGAAGTTTAGTGTCACCTTATATGCACCCGTGCTTAATTGTTTAATATAATAATAGACCAGTCATACTTTCACCCGGGTCATGGGTTAATTACCGCACTGGTTCACTACTATACACAAATCACTGATTCAGCCACTCCTTCCATTCCCACATATAATAATGTCTGATTTTTTATTATAATAGAGACAAAATTCAATATTAAAAAGGAACCGGAGATCCAAGAGTCGAGGATTAGAACTATGAAATTTACCATTTACTCAACACTTCAACTAGATCTTACAACTTCATTACTACACTGAATATAATTCAAAATATCCCTTTGCAGAAATGAGGCAATATTACCGGGGGAAAGGAGAAAATTCAATAGATTTTTTGGTACTCAATGTGTGTAATAAAAGACACTTGTAGCAAAGCCACCTTTTATTAAGACAATTTTTCGCCCAAGATCTCTATCGTGACTTGACAAAAGCTTTTATTGAGCGAAACCTGTCTTATTAAAGCCTTGCTTTGCCTAAGTTACTTGTTATTGCCCAAGTTCTCTGTTTAAGCTGGAAGACGACTTACAAGGTCTCTCAACTAGGAACTTAAGGCACTGCAGAGAAGTCTTTATTGGTAAAGTTTCACTATAAAGTGACTTTATCAAGTACGTGACGCACTTGATAAATCATTAGTCTGATAAATAAGACACGTGCAACACCTGGATATCTTTACTGTGGAGACGTTATCGCCAGACTGAGGGACTGACCACCTCAAAACTTTAAGGGTGATGGACTGA
Organism: Cherax quadricarinatus; assembly: GCF_038502225.1. Lineage (NCBI taxonomy): Eukaryota > Metazoa > Arthropoda > Malacostraca > Decapoda > Parastacidae > Cherax > Cherax quadricarinatus. The sequence goes on from NC_091350.1 coordinate 8,569,209, forward strand.
TTACATCGTCTTCAAGTCTCTTCTGCTTCTATCAACTTTTCTGTACTCGACTGAAGAAGCTTACTGTGTAGGCGAAACGTTTCGAAATAAAGATACCTAACTGTTGCATATGTGTCTTACCTAACAAAAAAACAATAGCTGGTGAAACGACTCCACAAAGATATCCAAGGTGTTGCAAATGTTTTACTCGTCAACTTGACGATGAAAAAGATAATTGCAACACTTTGGTATCTCTTATTTCCGAAACTTTTCGCCTACACAGTAGGCTTCTTCAGTGGAATACAGAAGTGATTATAATTGGAGATTGCAGCAGTGCAGAACATATGAGGTGGTCAATCTATAAGCATATATACTATTAAAGTAACTCAACATTCTTTCACCAAACTATCGACCCTTCCTCTGGAACTAGGAAGCTGGGGTTTCTTGTGTAAGAAGCACCAAGGCAGAGAAGTAATCCATTGTGATGTAGATTACACAACAATAGGTTCCTTGAAAGTAAATGGTATGGTGATACCGAGAAGTCGAAAAAGGCGTACATCTCATGCCTTTCATGAGACAATAGACGAAATGGAGAGGCAGTCGAGGTAATCAGTCCCTCATCGTTGATGAAAGGTAACCAGTCCCTCAGCCTTGTTCGAAGATAACCAGTCCCTGAGCCTTGTTCGAAGGTAAACAGTCTCTCAGCCTTCTTGGAAGGTAACCAGTCCCTCAGCCTTGTTGGAAGGTAACCAGTCCCTCAGCCTTGCTGGAAGGTAACCAGTTTCTCAGCCTTGTTGGAAGGTAACCAGTTTCTCAGCCTTGTTGGAATGTAACCAGTCCCTCAGCCTTGCTGGAAGGTAACCAGTCCCTCAGCCTTGCTGGAAGGTAACCAGTCTCTCAGCCTTGTTCGAAGGTAACCAGTCCCTCAGCCTTCATAAATGCATGTGCAACATTTGGGTATCTTTAATGAGGAAACGTTTCGCCACACAATGGCTTCATCAGTCCATACAAAGGAGAATGGTGAAGAACAGGAGTAGTTTGAGGTAATCAGTCCCTCAGCCTTGAGATGTGATCAGTTCATCACTCTTGAAAAGAATACAGCATATGTGCTGCCTGTAGGCAGGAGAGGTGCAGCAGTCGTAGGTGGTATCACATTTGACGAATGTGGAAGTAGGTCATGCCCAAGGGTTAGACAAGTTGAAGAACCGACAAGTTGAAAAATTACACATGTGCAACATTTTGGTATCTTTAATGATGAAACGTTTCGACACACAGTGGCTTCATCAGTCCATACAAAAGAGAATGGCGAAGAACAGGAGGAGTTTGAGGTAATCAGTCCCTCAGCACCTCTCCTGCCTACAGTACATAAGCCACTTCGCACATATGCTGTATTCTTTTCAAGATTGATGGACTGATCACATCGACTCAAGGCTGAGGGACTGATTACCTCAAACTCCTCCTGTTCTTCACCATTCTCCTTTGTATGGACTGATGAAGCCACTGTGTGGCGAAACGTTTCCTCATTAAAGATACCCAAATGTTGCACATATGTCTAATTTATCAACTTGTCGGTTCGCTGAACCATTCATCTACATTCCCTCAGCCTTGTTGGAAGGTAACCAGTCTCTTAGCCTAAATCAAATAATATGGGGCTCCTTACTCAACCCGACCATCCTCCAACAGCCGGCGAAGGAATGCCCACGCTTCAACCCACTACCATATCCAGCCTGCCAAACATAAGCCGCCCTACGTTTATGCTATGTTATTATTCTCGGTTAATTTGGCATCTTGGCACCTGGTCTTGGCACTATGAAAGCGACGTGAAGGTGCCACTATCATGTCCGGGGGGGTGTCACCTGGTCTTCACCTGCTGCCTGGTATTTATTCATGAGTCAAGTCTTCCTCAGTGTGGGGTCTTCTCTTCCCATGTTTATTCACCAGTCAAGTCTTCCCAGAGTGGAGCCTTCTCTCCTGCACTGCCGTTGTATTTCTTGCAAGAAATGACCTATTGTTCACAAGTATTTAGACTAACGTACGTTGAAGAGCAAGCTTTTATTGCGACAAAGTTTAGCTGTGTAGAGTTTCATAATGTTATGGGGGATGAAGACCTCGAAATGGGAAATAACCAGGTTTGATCCAGGGAAGGGGAGGGGAGGGTAGTTTCAATTTCCATGATCAAGTTTAGTGATCAATATCTCTCACCCCAATGCTCAGTAAGAAACGTGTGAAATACTTCCAGAATTATTTTATTATAGTGCTAGACTTTCAGGCGTAACTGAAAGATACCTATATATATATATATATATATATATATATATATATATATATATATATATGTGTATATATATATATATATATATATATATATATATATATATATATATATATATATATATATATATATATATATATATATATATATATATATATATATATATATATATATATATATATATATATATTTTCAACAAGTCGGTCATCTCCCACCGAGGCAGGGTGACCCAAAAAAAGAAAGAAAATCCCCAAAAAGAAAATACTTTCATCATTCAACACTTTCACCACACTCACACACCATCACTGCTTTTGCAGAGGTGCTCAGAATACAACAGTTTAGAAGCATATACGTATAAAGATACACAACATATCCCTCCAAACTGCCAATATCCCAAACCACTCCTTTAAAGTGCAGGCATTGTACTTCCCATTTCCAGGACTCAAGTCCGACTATATGAAAATAACCGGTTTCCCTGAATCCCTTCACTAAATATTACCCTGCTCACACTCCAACAGATCGTCAGGTCCCAAGTATCATTCGTCTCCATTCACTCCTATCTAACACGCTCATGCACGCTTGCTGGAAGTCCAAGCTCCTCGCCCACAAAACCTCCTTTACCCCCTCTTTCCAACCCTTTCGAGGACGACCCCTACCCCTCTTTCCTTCCCCTATAGATTTATATGCTTTCCATGTCATTCTACTTTGATCCATTCTCTCTAAATGACCAAACCACCTCAACAACCCCTCTTCTGCCCTCTGACTAATGCTTTTATTAACTCCACACCTTCTCCTAATTTCCACACTCCGAATTTTCTGCATAATATTTACACCACACATTGCCCTTAGACAGGACATCTCCACTGCCTCCAACCGTCTCCTCGCTGCTGCATTTACCACCCAAGCTTCATATCCATATAAGAGTGTTGGTACTACTATACTTTCATACATTCCCTTCTTTGCCTCCATAGATAACGTTTTTTGACTCCACATATACCTCAACGCACCACTCACCTTTTTTCCCTCATCAATTCTATGATTAACCTCATCCTTCATAAATCCATCCGCCGACACGTCAACTCCCAAGTATCTGAAAACATTCACTTCTTCCATACTCCTCCTCCCCAATTTGATATCCAATTTTTCTTTATCTAAATCATTTGATACCCTCATCACCTTACTCTTTTCTATGTTCACTTTCAACTTTCTACCTTTACACACATTCTCAAACTCATCCACTAACCTTTGCAATTTTTCTTTAGAATCTCCCATAAGCACAGTATCATCAGCAAAAAGTAACTGTGTCAATTCCCATTTTGAATTTGATTCCCCATAATTTAATCCTACCCCTCTCCCGAACACCCTAGCATTTACTTCTTTTACAACCCCATCTATAAATATATTAAACAACCATGGTGACATTACACATCCCTGTCTAAGACCTACTTTTACTGGTAAGTATTCACCCTCTCTTCTACACACCCTAACCTGAGCCTCACTATCCTCATAAAAGCTCTTTACAGCATTTAGTAACTTACCACCTATTCCATAAACTTGCAACATCTGCCACATTGCTCCTCTATCCACTCTATCATATGCCTTTTCTATATATATATATAATTATTTCTGCAACATTGCAAGTTCCTGAAGATATGTTGATTGTAACATGAAAGGCCTAGAGCAATCATTCAACTCCCCTCGTAGTTGTTTCGCACCTTGTATCGTTTGTTCGCAATTATTGCATACCACTGGTATCTACCTAGCTGGAGGTTGTTCCGGGGATCAACGCTACCGCAGCCCGGTCCTCGATCAGGCCTCCCGGTGGATCAGGACCTGATCAGCCAGGCTGTTACTGATGGCCTCACGCAATAAAACGTACGAACCATAGCTGGGCTGATCGGGCACTGACTTTAGGTACCTGTCCAGTTCCCTCTTGAGAGCAGCCAGAGGTCTAGTGGTAATTCCCCTTATGTATGACGGGAGGCTGTTGTGTTTTCTCTTAGTGTACGCATGACACCCCAGCTTTTTATTTGGGATATGTTGCATCGTCTACCGAGTCTGATTTCTTAGGGAGTGAATTGTTTGTGCATTATAATAAAAAAAGCGCTAAACTTACATAGGTAATACAGCAATTGTTAGCGCAGATTTGAGACCAGTCCTTCAGGGATTTTCTCGATGTAGGTTATGATGTATCCTTCTCGTTTGTCTTCCAGGGAGTACAAATCAAGGGACTTCTAGCGTTCCCAGTAATCAAGGTGCTTGGCTGAATATATGTATGTCGCACTTAGTTTCCTAATTACCCTCGGTCACCTTACTGACAGACTTATGAATATCATTTTTTAAGTTTATTTGTGGTCTGGTATACGTTTTTATGGATTTATGTAACATAACTCAGTCTAACTTATATTTACAAATGTTAAGAAATCGATGCTGAGAATTTCATAAGACAATTAGCGTATAAAAATGAGGATATGCTGCAGTGTTTTCCCTGTTGACTCAGTGATCACGTCCCACCAGCGCTCGTCACCTCCCCTCACAGTAAGTCGCCAATGTATTTATCCGGAAGCATACAACCTTGGTATAATGCAATCCTTTATTGACAACAGTTCGCCCACGAGGTCGGCTTCTTCAAGTCATAAACACAAATATCAATAACCACTCACCGCTGCTCTTTTCCTCATTACAGGTGTATCTGCTCCCACCAACCCTCTCTCCATCCCTTAGTCCTTCTTTGTTGCTTCACCCTCGCTCACCTCTGACCCTGATACCCACCCATTGTCTCCCTGCCGGCTTCATCCTTCTCCTGCAGTAACTCACCCAGTATTCCTCTAGCACTGTAATTCCCTAATCAGTATCAACTCACCCTACTCTTCAAGGATGGTATATTCATTAAGCGAAGGGTTTTTCATCCTACAACTTGCAGCTACCCTTCCCTACCTCGTATCAAACTCGATTACTTCTCAATATACAGGTTTTATATGATCACTATGAGTTTAATGCTTTCCCCCAAAACTTAAATAGTAATAATAATGAACTTGCCCTAACATCCTTATCTCAATTCTTTCTACACAGTTTTAAATACACAGTAATGTGTGTCCAACCCCGACACACACACGCCAAAAAAACTAGCGTTTTCCTCTGCCATTGACCTCAGGCACACTTTCTCCCACACCCACTACCCTGTCAGACACTTCTACACTTCCACTCAATTATCCACTAGCACACAACTGTATACTACCATACACCACACTCTCACACTACCCTGGGACACCACTCTGCCTCTCACTAGCTTGAGTCTCAGCTTGGATCACAGACCTTTACTCTTTATCCCGTGCCTCCTCCCTTCTCTATCCCCTGCTTTCCTCTTATTCTCTTTTGTTTCCCCTCTGTTCCCTGCTTCCTTGCCCTTTCCTCTTTTTTATTTTCACCGTCTTCCTCGCCTGGCTCGGTGGCAGCGCATTCGGCTCACAACCGAAGGACCTGGGCTCGCCCCCCTCGGTAGGGTGGAGACATGGTCATGTTGCCCTACACCTACTGCCCTTGTTTACCTAGCAGTAAGTACATACCTGGGTGTTAGCCGTCTGTTGTGAGAGGCATCCTGGGAAAGAGGATCAAAGGATCCTCGCGGAAATGAGCCACACTGATTGATTTCACTGGGTTATCCTGGATTACTAACCCTCCAGGTTAATTATCAAAACAGTCTGCTAACCTCCTCCCGTAGGTGTAAACAAACAAGAAACATGGCCAACGTTTCACCAGTGGAGGGGAGCGATCCCCGGTTCCTCAGTGTGACCTGAGGAAGCTGTTAGCTAATATATACCTTAAATGAGTTCAGGGAGCTTGTCTGCTCCTGGAGCCCAGCCATGGGTCAGTCTCGTCAAAAATTGATGCCAACAGCATTAGCGTGCCCAGGCGGTCTCCCATCCAAGTGCTAACTAAACCCAACATTGCATAAGAGGCATGCAAGTTCCTCCGTCTTCTAATAACATGTTCATTTTTCCACCATAATCTACCTTGTCCAAAATTACTATCGCATTTGCTTTGTCTGTTTCGTAAGGTGAAGTCTAGTGAAGTCTGAGCTTTGCTCACACCTCTGCAACACTATTGTCCTCAAAGATTCGTTAAGTTATACCATGAATTAAGGAAAGATCCTAGACTTTACGAAACAGACAAAGCAAATGCGATAGTAATTATGGACAAGGTAGATTATACGTGCCCCTTAACTTCGCTGATCGGACGAGAAGTGTTGCGTTCAACGTGGTATGGCCGTGCCTGGGGAATGGGAGACAGTCAGGTTCAATCCAAGGAAAGGGAAGCATACCTACTTAGATGAAGATCCCTTCACAGGCATCAGTGGAGGTCTAGTTGCTGGTTCCAGCAAGGTTTCTCTTCCCTCACAAAGGAGGGTCTTTATGTGGAACACAATTTTTATCCTAATCCGAAATTCTTGATACCTTTAATGAATTTAGAGTTTTCCTACTTCCGCAGTTCGACCCAGACTTGTCTGATTAATCAGGCTGTTGCTACTGTGACCCTCACCACTAGTTCTTTTATAATCCACCGAGCTTAAAGATATATGGATGGATCGCCAATCTGGGCACTTGGCGTGGCCAGGTTATGGAGGGGTCAAAGAACAAGGAACCGTAACCTGAGGATAAGTGTAGCTGTCACTCCGAGTTGAGGTCAGCGTGACGTGGATAGTTGCTGTCCTAAATGCTATGAATAGAATGGGGCTTTCTATAGTTTATATATAACAGTCACCCTAATTGCTTAATATACTATATTCCTCTTTATAAAGATTGTTTTGTTATAACTGGTTCAGGGCGAGTTCCGGCATGGGAGGTGAAATCTCATAGGCTTAGGCACGAGAGACAGTGTCTGGGAAGGCAGTGCAGATATTCCCCAGGTGCTGTATAAACCATACGAGTTTAGGGTTTTTCCCATGAGTATATCCTACCTGAAGTAATTGCCAATTATTTTATCTGATTTTATCTGGGCATGTGAGTTAGTATTTTTTCTATCAACGTTGAACACTGTAGTCACCAGAAGTCTAACGGGTTAGTGACAGCCACGATGAGGGGTGTGGTAGGATGTGAGAGGAACCTGTCTAGCATGAATCGGTAGGCTTACTGCAATATTCCAGTATTCTTATCACCCTTGTGGGTTTAGCGCATAGTTATGATTACAATAATAATAATAATAATGCTAAAAATGTTTATCTCGTTAGCAGAAGAATGAAATCTTCACTGCTTGCCCTGAATGACACACGCGGGTTTAGCGCTTCACCTGAATACAATCCTGGCCTGTGGCCACAGGATCAACTCATCCTGGGCGCCCTCTGAATATCTCATCAGTCGACTAATCATAATGATTCAAAAGAAAGTAAAAATAAAATTGAGTGGAAGGGTATACAAATACTGACAATTAATAAGATAAATAGACACATAAACAGCGTTCTCAAATACTTGATTTTTAGTCACGTTTCGCACACCAGTTTTGTGAGGCCTCGGTGAACATGACCGGACGGAGTTAAGGATATATATATATATATATATATATATATATATATATATATATATATATATATACATTATATATATATATATATATATTATATATATATATATATATATATATATATATATATATATATATATATATATATATATATATATATATATATCCTTAAGGCACAGGAGCACTTTGCACCAGTAGTTCCAGAGTCAGAAGAGCTGCCACTATCACACCTCTCCCACAGGAACACTCGATGTGAGGATCACTCTCTTTCTCCTCGGTAGAGATGGTGATGGTTAGGGTCTACCTGGAGGGTGTTCCGGGGGTCAACGCCCCAGTGGCCCAGTCCTTGACCAGGCCTTCCGGTCAAGGCCTTGTGTGTGTGTGTGTGTGTGTGTGTGTGTGGACAGGTGAGGTGTTACAGATACATCACCCAAAATAGCAGCAGTTTCAGCACTTCCCAATTACTGCATTATCATGAATGGTACCGAGACCCCCATAACGCGGCCATCAACTCATACATGTCATTCATGATTGTCTTTGTCAATCCTACACCGTGCCCAGGTTGTAGGATCGACCTAGGCAAACATGTCATTTATGCACAACTCTACTGTTAAATCCAGGTTTTACCTTTCCTTATACATTCTTTTGTTAAATCTACGCGTTTACATTTCACATGTTCAGTAATATTTAGCTACAGCCCTCCTTCAGGGACTGAATCCTGGAACCTCCTGACAAGAATTAAATGCTAACTCTCCCCCTCACTTCAGGCGATGTATGACATACACGGGTCGAGCGGTTGTTTTCAATAATAATAATTAATAATAATAATTATTAAATACTTTTAGCAGCCACAAATGCAAGTAGATATGCAACAGTTAGGTATTTATTTCCAAAACGTTTCGCCTACAGTTTCTTCAGTGGAATACAAAGATGACTCAATATGAAGACAGAAGTTACTGTAAAAGTAAACATGGTGAGTTTCGAGTGTTGCTGCTCCCTGGGACAGGCATGTCTGGTGCTTGCTTAATCAACCAGGTTATTTCTCCTAGCGGCTCACTGGCCCACATATCCATTACAGCTACGTTGATCCGGCATTTGGCAGACGAAAGTGTCGAGCTTTCTCTTGAATACTTTTATACCTGTTACGGCAGTGCTTATGATATTTTTTAGTAAGATGTTAAATAGTCTGGGACCAGGGATGTTGCTACAATGCTCCGGCAGAGTTTCTGATAGCTTCTGGAAAGGAGGTAGTCTGAGACCACGGATGTTGATACAATGTTCTCTTATTGCACCCACCGTGCACCTATACCTTTCACTGTTTCAGGTCCATTTACGTAAATTATGAAATAGATTGGGTTGAGTATCACCCCTCGAGGCTCCCCGCTTGTTACTCTCAGCCACTCGGAAGCTGCTCCATAAAAAAAAAAAGCACTCGACGCTTCATATCGGTAAGACAGTCATTGATCCTGGTCTAAAGATTTTTTCCTATACCATGTCACTTATCTTACTTAACAATCTTTTGTGTAGTGCGAGGGAGCGGAGAGAGAAGGTAGTAAGAGGTGAGACAGAAGATAGTGGGAGATGAAAGAGAGAAGCTAGTGGGAGACAAGACAGAAGGTACCGGGAGATGAAAGACAGAAGGTAGTGGGAGATGAGACAGAAGGTACCGGGAGATGAAAGACAGAAGGTAGTGGGAGATGAGACAGAGAAGATAGTGGAAGATGAAAGAGACAGAGAAGGTAGTGGGAGATGAGAGACAGAAGGTAGTGGGAGAAGAGAGACAGAGAATGTAGTGGGGATGAAAGAAGCAGAGAATGTAGTGGGGGTGAAAGGCAGAGAATGTAGTGGGAGAGAGAGACTAGTGAGAGATTAAAGAGACAAAGAATGTAGTGGGAAATGCAAGAGATAGAGAGGATAACGGGAGATGCAAGAACAAGGTAGTGGGAAAGGGATAGGCGAGAGGTTGTAATGTGAGAGGGGAAAGGTAGTGTGAGAGGAGGAAGAGAGGAAGTGGAGAGAGAGAGAGAGAGAGAGAGAGAGAGAGAGAGAGAGAGAGAGAGAGAGAGAGAGAGAGAGAGAGAGAGAGAGAGAGAGAGAGAGAGAGAGCAATCCAATGAGACAAAGGCACAAGAGCACTTTGCACCAGTAGTTCCAGAGTCAGAAGAAGAGCTGTCAATATCACACCTCTCCCACAGGAACACTCGATGAGAGGATCACTCTTTTTCTCCCCCTCGGTAGAGATGGTGATGGTTAGGGTCTACCTGGAGGGTGTTCCGGGGGTCAACGCCCCCGCGGCCCAGTCCTTGACCAGGCCTTCCGGTGGATCAGGGCCTGATCAACCAGGCTGTTACTGCTGGTCACACGTAGTCTAACGTACGAACTACAGCCCGGCTGGTCGAGTATTGACTTTAACCAGTGGTGTTGGTGGTGGTGGTTAGGAAAGAGGTGACGGTTTTGGTGATGGTTATAGTATTGACGATGGTGGTTATGGTAGTGGTTATGATAGTGACGATAGTGGGTTATGGTAGTGACGATGGTGGGTTGTGGTAGTGACGATGGTGCCTATGGTAGTGACGATGGTGCCTGTGGTAGTGACGATGGTGCCTGTGGTAGTGACGATGGTGGTTACGGCAGCGGTAGTCAGTGGTGGTGTCAAGATAACACAAGTGTGGCAAAGCGTGGGAAACCAACGTCATTATACTCAGCTCTCGTTACCTTCATGTCTCCATTAAAAACATATGAGCGCTCTCTCCTGAAGCAGTAACCAGATGTGCCGTTCAATATAGGTGAAGGGTTCTTCATGCAACCAGAGCCACCCTTCCCTTCGGATTAAACCCGATTACCCCCACTAACATTTCGCCGTAACTATAGCTTTAATAATTCAGGAGTTGCGGGTGTTTGGTGTGTGACACAAGCAACCCTCACGTGTGGAACACCTGCTTCACCACCCACTCCAACAGGTGTTGCGGGTATTAGGTGTGACACAAGCAACCCTCATACGTGTGGAACACCTGCTTTACCAACCACTCCAACAGGTGTTGTGACACAAGCAACCCTCATATGTGTGGAACACCTGCTTTACCAACCGCCCCAACAGGTGATGCGGGTGTTAGATGAGTGTAAGTTACGGGCATGATTCAACTAGTACAGAAGCTACCTCAGTTGTGCAGATCCGATGGCAGCCTAAAACATCCAGATAGAATTACCTTTGCAAACTTGGACAGATTACACATGCGAAACTACACAGGCGCAGCCGATAAATTAGACAAGTGTGCAACACGTGAGTATATTTATTTTGGTAACGCTTCACCACACGGCTTCATCAGTCCAATACAAAGAAGAATGGTGAAGGTCAGTTCATCAATCCGATTACACGACTTCAGGCCGAGGGACTGATTACCTCAAACTCCATCTGATCTTCACCACCGAGGTCATCGGGTCCCTCAGCCTGGAGTCGATGTAATCGGATTGATGGACTGACCTTCACCATTCTTCTTGTTAATGGACTGAAGAAGCCACTATGTGGTGAAACTTTTCCACAATAAAGATACCCAAGTGTTACACACGTGTCTAATTTATCAACTTGTCTGTTCTCCGAATCATTTATCTACATATATGCGCAGCTACACAGGATGACGCCTATCTCCAGTACAGCAGGAATGAAGGAGGGGCAGCTGCCAGCTTCAGGGAGTCCCAAAAGTCTAGAAAGTACAGTGGACCTGTTTATCATTACAAGTTTGTTCCCATGTGTTCAGAGATCAACGGCTCACGGGGAAGAGAGTGGATCCACGTTTCTAAAGGAATTAGGGAAAAAGACTCATCAGGGTAAGGGTCCCAGAGTGGCTAGCTATCTGTTGCAGCGTCCCAGTGCTGCACTTCAGAGGGAGTGTCTGTTGTATCTTTGGTACTCTTCCCGGCTCTGAAAAGCTCAATGAAGCGTTTGAAATTGAACGCGCATCTATATTTATCAAAAACACATACCTTATACCTTTGAAGAGCTTCGCGAGTTTGGCTACTCTCGGAGCCCGGCCATGAGCCAGGCTCGTATGGGGCTTGCTTGGTCAACCAGGCTGTTGCTGCTGGAGGCCCGCTGCCCCTCATATCCATCACAGCCTGGTTGATCTGGCACCTGGTGAAGATACTTGTCCAGTTTCCTCTTGAAGGCTTCTACACTTGTTCCAGCCGTGTATCTGATATCTTCTAGTAAGTTATTGAATAGTCTGGGACCCCGGATGTTGATACAGTGTTCCCTTATTGTCCCCACCGCACCCCTGCTCCTCACTGGGTTTATTTTACACTTCCTTCCATATCTCTCACCCCAGTATGTTGTTATGGCAGTGTGCAGATTTGGGACCAGGCCCTATAGTACTTTCTAGGTGTATATTATCATGTATCTCTCTCTCTCTCTCTCTCTCTCTCTCTCTCTCTCTCTCTCTCTCTCTCTCTCTCTCTCTATCTCTCTATCTCTCTCCTCCGCTCCAATGAGTACACGTTCAAGAATGTGTGTATTTATCTCTCAATCTCTTAATAAATTTTATGTTTTACTTTATACTAATCACATCACTGTACCATCAGTGTATCCTTTGAAATTGTGTACCATTTTACGTTCAGTATTCTAGTTAAGGAAATTTTTTTTTACAAGAATAGCTTTTCAATCAAGATATTTTATAAGGCATAAATAAAGGATGCTTTATTTTCTATACTGAAATTAAATTACTTTTTAAAATTACCATTTCGCAATAACACTCATCCAGCAATATAGTTTTTTTTAGCTTACTTTTACAAGATCTTGTATTATTTATAAAGACGTTATCCTTCTATTTAAATAATTTCGTTATTGGTCAGTAAACTACGCGTAAATATAGGCTAAGCTTAAATTTAGTAACGTAACTTAAAACATATAACTAATTTTAGTCGAGGCTAATGTCTGGAGAAACTGACTGTGTAACAAGTTGGATAAGAAACTGTGTAACAAGTTGGATAAGAAACTGTGTAACAAGTTGGATAAGAAACTGACTGTGTAACAAGTTGGATAAGAAACTGTGTAACAAGTTGGATAAGAAACTGACTGTGTAACAAGTTGGATAAGAAACTGAGTATTTTGAGAGCAGAGGATACTACTAATTAATTTCTAGTATTCACCAATCATAACCACTCTGAGCTGAGCAGTCTTGGTGTCGCATTATTATTAAATTCACGAGAAAGCGCCAAGTCATGAAGGGTTATACAGCGCGTAAGAAAAGAGAAGCAATCACGATCGACCCAAAGACGGGTAAAAAGTAGGTAGGTATAATGTTTGTCAGGAAACAGGACAAATGTTTCCTGATGCGGGTCTTGGTCATATGACGACCCGCTGCGGGAGCTTTTGGTCATCTGACCAAGGACTTCCGCTGGCTTACCGGTCCACCTCTTTAAAAATCATGGTAATGATTATAAGCATTAAACTGGTAAAAAGAGGTCAAATCCCTTGATAAAGGAGTCCCCTCACCGGCATCAAGGCCTTGATGGAATCAAATACATACATAAACTTGTACACAGCAGACCAGCGCACCGACTACAAGGTCGTCACCAGTGTCATCGTTACTTATAAACATGTTCCACTTTCTGAGTGTCCTAGATTTGTAAATCTTGTACCCCTCAAGAGAGGAGGGGGCGCCCCTTGATGCTACCCAGGGACTCTTGGTCCAAGGAAGGCTTAGCGCTTCATTTTTTATTATAATAATTGGTCCAAGGATATAGGCCTATCCTTCCCCTCTAAGTATATTGAATTTACCGCTATCTCAAGAATATAATAATAATAATATTAATATTATAAAACAAAAATGACCCTATACATATTAAGTTCAGGCAAGGGAGTCAAAAAGAAGCCTGGAGTCGAACTCTTATTTAAACAAAAGTTTTGGTAGCTACGACAACCCAACTCCAGGTGATTTTTTAGTGGCAGGAAATGGAAAAAGAAAATGGAAGGAAATAAAAATAGTCCACCACTTTGGAGCCTTGTTGGACTAGAGGCGCAGCCAGTGGCCACCCATGGCCCTCCAGAACTACAACTACTGATGCCAATAACAAAATCCCCCCAACAAACACAGAATACAACCTCGTTCATATTTGCTAATATACAGGGCTTTAAGCCATCCACCAACAACAAAATACCTTTTATCAGTGGACTTCTAGAGGAGTCTAATGAAATGTTTGCAGCCTTCACAGAGACCCACACAAGAGATCACTTTGACAGTGAAATATGGATAAGTGGGCACAACCTTTTTAGATGCGACAGAAAGAACAAGAAACACGGGGGGGGAGGGGTTGGCCTGTATGTCAAAGAGTTGCTGAACACCAAATACAACTTCAACAACAAAAACATCAACTGGGACCAGGTAAACCATGTCTTAAATGAAACATGTTGGGAAGATATCTTAAATAACACGGATCCAAACCAGTGCCATGAAAGGATCAACTTCCTGGCAGCTGAAGCATGTTCTAGGCATATTCCCCTAAGAAAGAAGAAGAGCAGGAGTAAACTGGAGAGAGAAAGACGCTCCCTCTACAGACGACGACGAAGAATCACTGAGCTCCTCAGGAACGCTAGAATATCTGATACACGGAAGGAAGCGCTGACCAGGGAAGTGGAAACCATCGAACTTAAGTTAAAGGACTCTTACAGGAACCAGGAGAGACAGGAGCTTAAAGCTATTAGTGAAATTGAAAGAAATTCGAAATATTTCTTTTCATATGCCAAAAACAAGGCAAATACCACATCTAGTGTCGGGCCCTTACTCAGACAGGATGAGACTTACACAGATGACAACAAGGAAATGAGTGAAATACTGAAATCTCAGAACTAAAGACCAATAGCTCTAACGTCCCACATCATAAAAATCTTTGAAAGAGTGCTAAGAACCATGACTGCAAACCACCTGGATTCCCAAAAAATGCACAATCCAGGGCAACGTGGGTTCAGGGCAGGTCGCTCCTGCCTCTCACAACTACTGAATCACTATGATATGGCCTTGGATGCACTGGAAGAAAAACAGAATGCAGATGTAATATGCACAGACTTAGCAAAAGCATTTGACAAATGCGAACATGGCGTAATAGCGAACAAAATACGTGCTAAAGGAATAACTGGCAAAGTGGGGAGATGGATCTTCAACTTCCTAACCAATCGAACACAAAGAGTAGTGGTCAACAGAATTAAATCGGAGGCTGCCATAGTGAAGAGCTCTGTTCCACAAGGCACAGTACTCGCCCCCATCCTGTTCCTCATCATATCAGACATAGACAGAGATGTAATCCACAGCACCATATCATCCTTTGCAGACGATACTAGGATCTGCAGGAGACTGTCATCTACTGAGGACACGGTTAACCTCCAAGAAGATATAAACCAAAACAATATGATGTTCAATGAGGACAAATTCCAACTACTCCGTTATGGAAAACTGGAGGAGATAATAACTAGAACAGAGTATACTACAGACTCTGGCTATACAATAGAGCGGAAAAATAATGTAAGGGACCTGGGAGTAGTAATGTCTGAGGATCTCACTTTCAAGGATCACAACAGTGCCACGATCACAAGTGCAAAGAAAATGATAGGATGGATAATGAGAACGTTCAAAACGAGAGATGCCAAGCCAATGATGATCATTTTCAAATCACTTGTTCTCTCTAAGCTGGAATACTGCTGTACATTAATATTTCCGTTCGAAGCAGATGAAATTGCAGATCTAGAGAGTGTACAGAGAACCTTTACTGCATATATGTTCTATCAAGCACCTGAACTACTAGGAACGCTTGGAAGCACTTGATTTGTACTCGTTGGAACGCAGGAGAGATATATCATAATCTACACTTGGAAAATCCTAGAAGGAATAGTCCCGAATCTATACACAGAAATCACTCCCTACGAAAGTAAAGGACTGGGCAGGCGATGCAAAATACCCCCAATTAAAAGTAGGGGCGCCAATGGTACACTTAGAGAAAACACCGTAAGTGTCCGGGGCCCAAGACTGTTCAACAGCCTCCCACCAAGCATAAGGGGAATTACCAATAGGCCCCTGGCTGCCTTCAAGAGGAAGCTGGACAGATACCTAAAGTCAGTGCCGGATCAGCCGGGCTGTGGTTCGTACGTTGGACTACGTGCGGCCAGCAGTAACAGCCTGGTTGATCAGGCCCTGATCCACTGGGAGGCCTGGTCGTGGACCGGGCCGCGAGGGCGTTGATCCCCGGAATAACCTTCAGGTAGACTCCAGGTAGCACCCTTGGCTTGCAAGAGAACACAGGGTCGAATACAACACAAAGCGTCACGTGACGTATGGGCAAGTCTCATAAAACCCTGGAGATAAATGGTGTCAAATACCGACAAGATGGATAAAGACAAATGCAGTATACAGTTTCCTTTATTGACAATAAAGGATCACATTTGTCTTTATCCATCTCATAACACCTGCTAACTAATATTTTTTAGTTTGTTGGATGTCGTGGATGACATCCTGTGGTCCCTTAATCTTGTCCCCCAGGATGGGACCACCACTAGTCGACTAATACCCAGGTACTTGCTGCTAGGTGAATATGGACAGCAGGTGTAAGGAAACGTGCTCAACGTTTCCATGTCCGCCTTATACACGGACACTCGTGTATAAGGCGTTGCCAACCGAGCCTGTGTTCTTAGGTCTTATTGTTACATTTCTTTTCCAGTTTAGGAGGCCTGCCAAAGCATACCCCGGCCGGGATTGAACCCGCGGTCATAGAGTCTCAAAACTCCAGCCCGTCGCGTTAGCCACTAGACCAGCTAGCCACAATAAGATTCGTCCAACTAGGTATATTTCTACACCATAGGAAGGTTAGCACAGGCACCACTGTGTAGAAATGGTAATGATGGTAATGGTGTAGAAATATACCTAGTTGGACGAATCTTATTGTGGCTAGCTGGTCTAGTGGCTAACGCGACGGGCTGGAGTTTTGAGACTATGACCGCGGGTTCAATCCCGGCCGGGGTATGGTTTGTTTGCAATCGTGTCATTACGATTTCGTGAGTTAGGAGGCCTGGTCTGAGACTTAACAACTTGAATTATTAGCCTCTTGCCGCAAGGATTATCTATCTTTCTTTACCCGCCATATTTACCGAGAGTAACCTACTTTGTATGTTACTCTCGGTAAATGTCGCCTGAATATTTTCCCCTTCGCTTTATGTGAAACTAAAATATAATTTTTGGATTTATTCAGTAAATTATGTTGTATTATGCATTTATTTCAAAGTTTGGCTGCTTAGCTATTGTACTAAATAGATAATTGACATTAAAAAAGTGAATAACTTTAGTTAACTATTTTACTTCGCGTGATCCTAATGATCTACTGACCAATATGTGGAACTAATGTCTCGCTCTGGTTAAAGCAAAAACGAAAGTGAGATGGGTAGTGGTGGGCACAAGAGGGAGACACGAAGGGGATACTAATTATTGTGATTAATAGCGACATTAAACAGCAGATGCGGCTCACCTCTTTTATGCCACACTGTATAACACAGGCGACATTGTCAAGGTATCGCAGCCTGACACAAATTGGGATTCTGCTGTTAATTCTCGACCAACATTACGATTCTTTGTCATTTTGTCAGTGGTGCAGTAACATTGCGTGGAGCAACATGCCACCGTTGGCCTTTCCAGCGCACTTTGCAGAGCTAGCTTTTGTTGTCTAATAAAGGCATGTTCTGCTAAGTCTTTGTATTATTCTACTTGTCGGCATTTTGCCTTTCCATCAGCTCAAATTTGTCCAGTAATCTGTGGAATTATATTTGAGATAATGGCAGTTTTTTTCTGGCTCCGGACTGTTTGATAGTGAACCTTTTCTAGAAAACTCTCAGTTCCCACTTCATTATTTCAACTACAAGAGCATATCCCTGTATATTTGCCCTAGATTCAAGCTATTACCAACACCTAGTTTGATTTGTAAGTTTAAAGCCTATCGACTGCATGATACTTGATCCCTGAAATAGGTAGTAAACTGTGCATTGCACACTAAGATACATATCTCTTTGTGTATATTACAGATGCATACCTCTCGGTATACATGCCAAGAGATACATACCTCCTGGTGTATATACATAATGTATACCTACTGGTATATATATGTCATGCCAAATAGGTAAAACTTGCGATTCTGGCTTAAATAGCAATGCTCTTCTTGTCGAATATGGCAAGCGAAAATTTATGTATGCAATAATTTCGCAAAAATCATTCTGAAAATAACGAAAAAAAATACTTCATTGTGTCTGTTCATTATTAAATTATTGTAAACTTGTCTAAAATATATTTAGTTGGATTAGGCTAAATTAAATTGCGCTTGTTATAATAAGATTAGGTAAATTTTCTAAGGCTCTTTTGGTATAAAATTTCTAGGTGTATATAACCTGGATAACAAACGTTTGACCAACATTTCCTTACACAGAGCTTCATAACTTCCCCTTCTCCCGATACCCATACTAAGAACAACGCCTCATCAGTAACCAAATATTCCTCTCACAAACTATTTTACAGTTCAACTTACAGACCAAGACTGGTTATCCTACCTCAGCTCATTTCAATGCCCAACTCCACCTAAGGTACACTATCACCCCCTGAATGCCACCCACAGCAATCGGCTAGCATATAGGTATCTATTTACTCCTAGGTAAACGGGCATCAGATATACGGAGATTTGCCCATACATCTCGCCCAACTTGGAAATCGAACGCCGGTCCTTTTATTTGCGAACCGAACTACAGGTTACTTCACAAACGAAAACCCAACTACCCACCTGAAAACAAAAACAAGATTACATAGGAAAGCCTAAGATCCCACCACTCTCAGTAGTAAACAAACAATTATGGTAGCTTTCGTTAACACCACATAAAAGAGGGTAGCTGTACACTGTGGGAGTTGTTAAAAAAATTGTTGGAACCAGTGTTAGGAAGCGGGTCACGATACAGCAAAGGAAGCCGCCTGCATAATTACTGCATTCTGTATGTCGCACCTCAAAACATGGCCCGACAGAACATATTCTACACCATTTAAGCATCAAGGAAGAAAATGCCTTGCATCCTTTCTAATCAGCTCTTCCAACACCATTTTCCAAAAATCCAGGAAACTTCCAAGTAACGTTAACTTTTAGAACATCACCTTAGCAGACATCGTGGAATATGACAAATGGGCCAGTCATCTGCACCTCACTTTCTTGAGTTTTTCTCTTGTATATAAACTCTAGTGGTCTGTAAAAGCTTGTAAGCCAAGCGAAATGTTGCCATTTTTAAAGTTTTCATACTGCACTAACTTTTTTTTTTCCCCCAATTTGTCCGTATCCACAAACTATTCTAGTTGCAGACTGCCACCTGCTGAAGCAACTTGTCAAACACTTATCTCCAAGATTTTTCTCCAAAATATGTGCTATATTGGCAACATCTGCTGGCACCAAGATGAAGTCTCTCATAACCAGGATGTTAAAAATAACTTTCTCTGTACCTATGTTAAACAAAACTTTTTCAGTAGTCACGTTAATAATAATTTCATTTGTACTTGTGATAATACAAATTTGTGTCATATGTACTTTCACTTTGTTAACATGACTTTATGTACTGTATGCTTATGTTAATAATTTTCCATTAGTTTCTGTCAACTCCGCTTCTATGTTTCTTATGCACAGTAGTTTCATCTAACATTTATAATGTAAATGTGTGTGCCAAAGCAAGTAATACAAATGCAGACATCATGAACTACCTCTCGTTTACGTGCCAAAGTAAGTAATAATAATGTAAACTGATTTACCTCTCTTGAGCTGACATTATAATTTACCTCCCTTGCTGACAGACCAAAGCGCTTTAAACCTATTAAAATCTTGCGGATGCTAGAGTCTATTCTTGCGGTCAAATCTTCAGTCTTCATTCACTGACATTTATTTACATATGTATTTTTTTTTAGTATAAAAATCATTCATGCAAGAGCAACAAAACTGACTAGGGAAGACCTTCGTTGCAACAGCAATGCAACCTAAACCTCACTACAACAGCAATGAGGCTGAATGAAACAGGTTTCATTCAAATCCAGGGCACCCACCTTGAAGGGAGTGAAACAGTACCTCACAGGTCACTCCAACAACGCACCACAAATATTACAATGTCCAGTAGGTATTCCCGCGTGAAACCTGAGTCTAGCACAGTTGATTATAGTTGATAACCAACTTCCCACCGCAGGTCTAACACAACAGTTTTCAATTAGACGAGTTTCGGTCGCTGCGCTATCAGAGAAAGGAATAGTATAGTTTACCTGAAGAGGGTTTCTGGGGTCAACGCCCCCGCGGCCCGGTCTGAGACCAGGCCTCATGGTGGATCAGGGTCTGATCAAGCAGGCTGTTACTGCTGGCCGCACGCAAGCTGACGTATGAACCACAGCCCGGTTGGTCAGGTACTGACTTTAGGTGCCTGTCCAGTGCCTTCTTGAAGACAGCCAGGGGTCTATTGGTAATCCCTTATGTATGCTGGGAGGCAACTGAACAGTCTTGGGCTCCGGACACTTATTGTGTTGTCTCTCAGTGTACTCGTGGCGCCCCTGCTTTTCATCGGGGGAATGTTGCATCTCCCGCTAAGTCTTTTGCTTTCATAGGGAGTGATTTTCTGTGTGCAGGTTTGGTACCAATCCCTCCAGGACCTTCCAAGTGTGCGTCATTAAGTCTCAAATACAATTAAATATCAATGCTGAAGATTTGAAGTCAATGAGAATTCTTCACAAATTATTGCACGGAAGCTAATATCCCAGTATCTCCAATAAAAACGGCACCTACACAGCCCAAAACCAATTAGAATCTTCAAAGAAAAACCAGCTTTGAAAGTTTAACGCCAGTCAGAGGAGGCATGTGTAGTTAACGCAAAGACCACTATAAAATTACACCAGTTCAGAAACCCTATTATCAAGTTATCGGTGCTGAAGGTTTGAAGCCGACTGGATGAAGCATTAACAAGTTAAGAGCAAGAAAACTAGCATTTAAATTTTCAAAATTTCTTCAATAGTTAGCAATTTGGAACCTACACAACCCAAAATCAATTCATAACTTTCTCTAAGATAAACCAGTGTTTAAGGGTTGAAGCAATCATACCAGGCATTCCCCAGTTAATGAACCGAAGCCAATTTGCATAAAATTAGCAAATTAAAATTCGTACAACCCAAAATCAATATGAAGGTTCTTTTGAAGACAAACCAGAGCCAAAAGTTTAATGACAAAAAGATATATTCTCCAGTTATCACATAAAATCCAACATCTGTGATATACAAATTTGCTTCGAGTTTTTTTTTCTGCTGCCGGTGCCCGGCCCTAGGTCAAGCTTGTCTGGTTCTTGCCTGGTCAACCAGGCTGTTGCTACTGGCAGTCTGCTGGTCCACATATCCATCACAGCCTGGCTATCTGGCACTTGGTGGAGAAACAATTCCAAATTTTTCTGTTACCGAAATGGCAACTCGGCACCTACACAGCCTAAAACTAAAAGATATCATCCTTTTCATGAGATGCACCAGCCATTAAAGATTGAACCTGTTAAGAAGAGGCTTATACTCAAGTTATTTCAAGCAAAAATCCAGTTTTGATAGTTTAAAGGCGATCAGAAGAGGCTTTTTCAAGTTATCCTACAGAAACCAAATTCTGAAATAATCTATTTAAAATTGCCCGAGTTTAAAATTAAAGTCGATAGGATGAGGCAGTCTCTCCCTCAGTATGAGTGCAATTTGCTGAGAGGAAGCTTCTCAAGTTATAAAGGAAAACTTTGAAGGAAGAGGAAACAATTCGGATAACCACTTGGTTACCCCTCTGGGATACCCAGTTCTGATTACACCTGGAGATGCAAATGTGCAAGAGCTAACAGGAATTAATAAGTAGGTTTATTTAGGCACAAGTACACATAGCTACAATTATCATGCATAATGTAAATTACCTAGGATATTGTTAACAAGTATAAAAGCAGCTTTTACTTGGACAACGTTTTGCTGTGTAGAGCTTTATTTAGTCATGAACGTCCCGCATGAAATGCCTCAATAAATGCTTACTTGGCAACTCTTCATCTTTGTCTTCCTCCAGACGGACATCTTCTCACCAGGGTAAACAATAAACTGGCAAAAATAGGTTGTAGGAAAGGCTGCGAGCATCTATAAAGCTGTAAAAGATTCACATAGGCTGTAAATGCTTGAAGAGGCTATAAAAGAAGGTATGCGGGACATGTTTTCTAAAGTACGTATGCTGGATTTAATTTCTAATACAATGATGCTGGGCCTGGTTTCTAATATATGTATATTGCACTTGGTCTTTAATACACGGATGCTGGACATGGTTTCTATATGGCTGCTGGGCTTGGTTTCTATATGGCTGCTGGGCTTGGTTTCTACATGGCTGCTGCACTTGGTTTCTATATGGCTGCTGCGCTTGGTTTCTATATGGCTGCTGGGCTTGGTTTCTACATGGCTGCTACGCTTGGTTTCTATATGGCTGCTGGGCTTGGTTTCTATATGGCTGCTGGGCTTGGTTTCTATATGGCTGCTGCGCTTGGTTTCTATATGGCTGCTGCGCTTGGTTTCTACATGGCTGCTGCGCTTGGTTTCTACATGGCTGCTGGACTTGGTTTCTACATGGCTGCCGGACTTGGTTTCTATATGGCTGCCGGACTTGGTTTCTATATGGCTGCCGGACTTGGTTTCTATATGGCTGCTGGACTTGGTTTCTATATGGCTGCTGGACTTGGTCTCTATATGGCTGCCGGACTTGGTCTCTATATGGCTGCTGGACTTGGCTTCTATATGGCTGCCGGATTTAATTTCTATATGGCCGCTGGGCTTGGTTTCTATATGGCTGCTGGACTTGGTTTCTATATGGCTGCTGGGCTTGATTTCTATATGGCTGCCGGACTTGGTTTCTATATGGCTGCTGGGCTTGGTTTCTATATGGCTGCCGGACTTGGTTTCTATATGGCTGCTGGGCTTGGTTTCTATATGGCTGCCGGACTTGGTTTCTATATGGCTGCTGGACTTGGTCTCTATATGGCTACCGGACTTGGTCTCTATATGGCTGCTGGACTTAGTTTCTATATGGCTGCTGGACTTGGTCTCTATATGGCTGCTGAGCTTGGTTTCTATATGGCTGCTGGGCTTGGTTTCTATATGGCTGCCGGACTTGGTTTCTATATGGCTGCTGGACTTGGTCTCTATATGGCTGCTGGACTTGGTCTCTATATGGCTGCTGGACTTGGTCTCTATATGGCTGCTGGACTTAGTTTAGAAACTAAGTCATCAGGATAACCGGACATAATTCAGGATAACCGGATGGACAAGATAACCGGATATAGCCGCTGACTTTTGTATATCAAGAAATATTTCCGCGTTATTAAATACCGTTGTCGCCTACGTTACACGCAGTCATTATATCTAATTCTCCTCAATCACAGACATAACAGTACCATATTAGAAAAACCAGCCGACCTTCCCTTGGGCTGAGATCAGGATGCTATTCGGTCTGCAATTATTTAATTCTAATCAGGGAAGTGCTAAACCCATAGGGTATAGCCCTTTTGAAGTGTTACAAATACGGTTATGAGTTGTGGATATATGAGAGTAATGACATGAGGCAGGTAGAGGTGAAGCCACTCTCGGAAACCAAGTCTTCGCTGGGAAAGACTTAGCAAGCAATCTACTTACCTCCATAACCAGCTCGAAGGGGTATTTGTAAACCCTCACGGGGGACTGGTAGCTCTGCACCATTTTGACAGTCCAAACAAATTGTAAAAATTCTAATATCGTAAAAACGGAGCACTGGCGGTGGGAGGGAGTATCAGGAGAACACACGGCACATATCCCCTCGCTAAGGTCTGTTCATTCACTGAGTCAATGTTGGTAGTCGAGCCTCAGCTTCAGCTCTGCCTCACAACACAACATAGAACCCTCTTCATTACACCACTAACTATCCTCCAACGCGCCTCAATACGTATTTCATTGCACTCTTTTAAAGCGCTTTATGCGTACTTTTCACGCCAAGTTATTTATATTTACCTATTTTATTTCTCCAATATTAAAAAAGTAAGTGTCCGTGTTAAGAAGACTAGTGTCAAGGGTAGAGATGTGCGCAGCTTCACGGCGCAGCAGACGACGCATCACAATGTTCGTTCGAAAGTGTTCTCCTCCTTTATATAATACAATCCCTTGCTATTTGTACACGTGCTTTTAATTATATAATTTAGTGTATATGAAAGTTGTCATGTTTTAGCAATCGATAAATATGAAAGTTGGAAGCTTTGTCTGACCAGTATCATTACTGTTAATTTCAAGGACCCCAATGGAAATAAGTCACTTCGACTTTTTTTTTTGTTTGGGGGGGGGGAGGGGGGGTTATCCTAGGTGATTTATGTTACTATGAATGATAATTGCACTTAGTGTGCCTGTACCTAAATGAACTTACTAAGCCTATATCTAGATTTTACAATGTAAGTTTTTATTTTCGTCTCGTATACTTTAAACTTTCACACTGTGATATATAGCTTTAGTAAGTTTATTCAGTTATACACAAATACAGTTACATAGATCATCATACAGAGCAGCATAGACATATATACATAGACATATATACATAGACATATATACAAGCCGTCACATCCTCTGCCTTTAGGGATGCTAACAAAATAAATCAACACAAAAAATAATATACAGTTTTACATCAGAAACAAATTATGAATCTTTTAACAATGCAAGAAATCATTATTCTCCCTGCAACCTCAGTCACTAGATATTCTGTGGCTGTAGTTCTTCAATTAACCTTGACATGATCAGGTAACCCAAGCCAGTCTTTCATCTCTGTATACTAATAGGTGTTTGAGGCCTATCCACCGTCTGTGGGTACTGAAAAATTGCGTTAAGATAAAATTTCGTTCGGATTTTTAACCCCGGAGGGTTAGCTACCCAGGTAACCCAAGAAAGTCAGTGCGTCATTGAGGACTGTCTAACTTATTTCCATTGGGGGCCTCAATCATGTTCCCCAGGATGCGACCCACACCAGTCGACTAACACCCAGGTACCTATTTGCTGCTAGGTGAACAGGACAACAGGTGTAAGGAAACGTGTCGGAATGCTTCCACCCGCCGGGAATCGAACCTGGGCCCTCCCTCCGTGCGTGAAACGGGAGCTTTAGCCACCAGGCCACCGGGCTACCTTCCTTCAGTACCATACTGGCTTTGGTTCCCAAACTGTAAAATATCTACAAGATATTGTAGACACTGGGTACTAGCAGCTTTGTTTACAAGGTTAAGTATCAGCTTCTGTACTCTATATACCAGTTTAAACATTTGCAGTTGTTGTTATTCATTCTCTCCTACATGTCCTCTTGGACTCATGTCCAGGATGAATCCAAATATCTTATTTTGGGTAATTTGTAGCTTTTCATTTTGTTTTCTCACTCTTGCGCAGATTACCACTAGGAACAAGAATAGTCTGCATGACGCAGGTTTTTGAGAACCTGAGTGGGGTACTCTGTTCCTGACCAGCCGGGCTGTGGCTCGTACGTTGGTTTGCGTGCAGCCAGCAGCAACAGCCTGGTTGATCAGGCTCTGATCCACCAGGAAGCCTGGTCACAGACCGGGCCGCGGGGGCGTTGACCCCCGGAACTCTCTCCAGGTAAACTCCAGGTAAACTATGGAGTCACCTTATACGCATGGATCAAACTGCCTTATTCGTAAGGAAACAGGACAAGTATCTGCTGACACGGATCTTAATCATATACATGACCCGTTGAGTTATTATCAAAGGATAGTCCTAGATATTTCACTGAAAGCGCTCTTGAGATGGCTTCATTGTTACACAGGTTCTTAAAATGAGTTATAGTTTTATAGTTTACCTTTTGAGTCAAATAGTTGGGCTTCTGTTTTTCCTAAATGTAGTGACGGTTTACTTATTATTCATATCAAAACTAGTACTTTTAGCTAAATCCTGTAGGTGTTATTTGACATTAAGAAAACATTATCGTCTTCGTACAATAGGAGTTTGCACTGAATACTAATGGACATGCCAGTTACATAAAACAGAACATAGCAGGGGTCCCAAGATACTCCCTTGTGGAACTCTTCATGTTATCAGCAGGGGCTCTGATTAGGTAACAACCTTGACAGTTTGCTTCGTGTTCAGATAAAACTTAAACCAGTTTACAGAACCCACGTCGATAGCTTGTAATTTTTATATAATATGTTATGGTTCTTATATGATTAAACAGGTTAATTAAGGAGATGATCGTTGAATAATATCCCACTGAAATCTGGCTGGTACCTAAAGAATTATATTATCATTCAGATACTTTAGCACAGTGCTTGGTAATAATCTGATGGGTAATGTAATGCAAACATCAGTTTAAATTTCCACGATGGTCATGAAGAAGTGTAAATAGGTATTATGAGCATGCAGGTGTTATGGGCACACATGTTATGAGCACACAGGTGTTATGAGCACACATGTTATGAGCACAGGTGTTATGAGCACAGGTGTTATGGGCACACAGATGTTATGGGCACATACATAGTACATAAATAATACATTATGTAGATTTAACCTATGTAGAATAACAAAAAAGTCAATGTTAAATTTCGTTTTAAAACTAAATAAAAGTTTTTTATGTTTACATAATCAAAAAGTAAGTGCCTGTGTATAATCGATTATTATTATTATTATTATTATTATTATTATTATTATTATTATTATTATTATTATTATTATTATTATTATTCATGGTATGATCTGTAGGGGTCATACAGAAACCTGAGGAAGGGAAGGGTAGCTCCAGTTTCCTGGATCAAGAACTCTTCACCAGCATCAAGGCACCCCTTCTGAAGGACCTTTATATCAGAATGTCATATCCTATATAAGAAAACATCGGGTCATGTGTAAGTCACTCCAGTACCTGCTGGATGTATTTAAGTGTTGGGGAAAAACAAAAAGGTATCCATTTATACGTAATGAAGTTAATTTAAAATATATATATATATATATATATATATATATATATATATATATATATATATATATATATATATATATATATATATATATATTTGAAAAACCTAGAAAAAGCGTGTGAACAGCTGGTTAGTGGGGTTGAAAGCCTATCGACTACACGAGGGTGTCATTATTATTATAATCAAGGGGGAAGCGCTAAACCTGGAGGATTATACAGCGCCTGTGGGGGGGGATGTGGAAGGCATTCAGGCTTAATTCGGGGAACTGGAGCACAGATCCAATTCCCTAAATCAAGAGCCCCTCACCAACATCAAGGAACCTTCCTTGAGGGGGGGTGTCATTAAGGATGCAAGTGACTGTTTCATCACCAGACAAGAATATTTTAATCCGTAAAATAAAGATTAAAGTTATGCGCAAATATACCCTGAGAGAAATACAACTCTGGTTGTGTATATCCTGAATGAACGTATTCGAACACCGCCAGAGACCTGTCAGGTAGTAAGACCTACAGTCTTATTTTTAATGGAAAATTCTCCATCTGTTTGTGTATATTTTATATATATATATATATATATATATATATATATATATATATATATATATATAAATTCGCAAACGCTCCGTGGTAAAGTACTGTGGACTCTGATACAGAGTTAGCAGGTTCGAGTCCTGCTGTGGACGTAGAGACAATGTTTATATATATATATATATATATGTGTGTGTGTGTGTGTGTGTGTGTGTGTGTGTGTGTATGTGTGTGTGTGTGTGTGTGTGTGTGTGTGTGTGTGTGTATGTGTGTATGTGTGTGTGTGTGTGTGTATGTGTGTGTGTGTGTGTGTGTGTTAGTTAGTTACCATTTTGTCCTAGGCACATGTCGATTTGACACTAGGCCTGTTGTGTGTGTAGGTGTGTGTGTAGGTGTGTGTGTAGGTGTGTGTGTGTAGGTGTGTGTGTGTGTAGGTGTGTGTGTGTAGGTGTGTGTGTAGGTGTGTGTGTAGGTGTGTGTGTGTAGGTGTGTGTAGGTGTTTGTAGGTGTGTGTGTGTAGGTGTGTGTGTAGGTGTGTGTGTAGGTGTGTGTGTGTAGGTGTGTGTGTGTAGGTGTGTGTGTGTAGGTGTGTGTGTGTGTAGGTGTGTGTGTGTGTGTGTGTGTGTGTGTGTGTGTGTGTGTGTGTGTGTGTGTGTGTGTGTGTGTGTGTGTGTGTGTGTGCGTGTGTGTGTATGTATGTGTGTGTGTGTGTGAGTGTGTGTGTATGTATGTGTGTGTGTGTGTGTGTGTGTGTGTGTGTGTGTGTGTGTGTGTGTGTGTGTGTGTGCGTGTGTACTCACCTAGTTGTACTCACCTAGTTGAGGATGCAGGGGTCGAGTCCTAGCTCCTGGCCCCGCCTCTTCACTGGTCGCTACTAGGTCACTCTCTCTGAACCATGAGCTTTATCATACCTCTGCCAGCAACGAACAACAAAATACCTTTCATCCGTGGACTGCTTGCAGAGGCAAATGCAATGTTCGCGGCTTTCACAGAGACCCACATAAAGGATCACTTAGACAACGAAATATGAATCCCAGGTTACAACCTATACAGATGCGACAGAGTGAACAGGCAAAAGGGGGGGGGGGGTTGGCCTGTATATCGCAGTCACTTATTTGCACAAAACTTCTAAATGCCTCAAATTATGTAGTTGAAGTTTTAGCAATAAAGGTCGAGACCAAAATCTAGTCATTGTGGTAGTCTACAAGCCTCCGGATACAACGTCCCAACAATTCCAGGAACAGCTATTGAAAATTGACCACTGTCTGGAAAACCTTCCAGCTCCTGCCCCCAACATCTTGCTCCTGGGGGATTTCAACTTAATTAAGGCACCTAAAATGGAGGAATATAGCAAATAATGTTGTTGCAGTGATAACACCAGGAGGCAGCTCAGACGAGAACTCGCACACACACGAGCTTTTAAATCTCTGCACAAAATTCAACTTAAACCAGCAAATAATAGAGCCTACTAGATTGGAGAATACACTGGACCTCATCTTCACTAACAATGATGATCTGATACGGAATGTCACCATATCAAAAACAATATACTCGGATCACAACATAATCGAGGTTCAGACACGTATGCGCGGAGCCCCAGACCGACAAAATGGGATCAGTCACGAGGGAGCCTTCACCAAATTCAACTTCAATAGCAAGAACATAAAGTGGGACCAAGTAAACCAAGTCCTAAATGAAATAAGCTGGGAAGATAGATTAAGCAACACAGACCCCAACTTATACCTAGAACAGTAACTCTGTGGCACTCGATGTATGCTCAAGGCATATTCCTTTAAGAAAACAGAGGAGTAGATGTAAAATAGAGACAGGCGGTCCCTTTACAGGCGACGGAAAAGAATAACAGAGCGGATAAAAGAGATCAATATATCTGCAATGCGTAGGGAGACACTGGTCAGAGAAATAGCAAACATCGAACTTAAGCTAAAGAAATCTTATAGGAGTCAGGAATCGCGAGAACTAAAAACCATAAATGGAATCGAAAGAAACCCAAAGTATTTCTTTAATTATGCCAAATCAAAGTCGAGAACAACGTCCAGTATTGGGCCCGTACTTAAACAAGATGGGTCCTACACAGATGACAGCAAGGAAATGAGTGAGCTACTCAAGTCCCAATATGACTCAGTTTTTAGCAAGCAGCTAACCAGACTGAGAGTCGAAGATCTAAATGAATTTTTTATGAGAGAGCCACAGAATTTGGTAAACACAAGCCTAACTGATGTTATACTGACGCCAAATGACTTCGAACAGGCGATAAATGACATGCCCATGCACTGTGCCCCAGGGCCAGACTCATGGAACTCGTGTTCATCAAGACCTGCAAGAAGCCCCTACCACGTGCTTTTTAACATCCTATGGAGAGGGAGCATGGACACGGGGGTCGTCCCACAGTGACTAAAAACAACAGACATAGCCCCACTCCACAAAGGGGGCAGTAAAGCAATAGCAAAGAACTACAGTTCGATAGCGCTAACATCCCATATCATAAACATCTTTGAAAGGGTCCTAAGAAGCAAGATCACCACCCATCTAGAAACCCATCAATTACACAACCCAGGGCAACGTGGGTTTAGAGCAGGTCGCTCCTGTCTGTCCCAACTACTGGATCACTACGACAAGGTCCTTGATGCACTAGAAGACAAAAAGAATGCAGATGTAATATACACAGACTTTGAAAAAGCCTTCGACAAGTGTGACCATGGCGTATTAGCGCACAAAATGCGTGCTAAAGGAATAACAGGAAAAGTTGGTAGATGGATCTATAACTTCCTCACAAATAGAACACAAAGAGTAGTAGTCAACAGAGTCAAGTCTGAGGCGGCTACGGTGAAAAGCTCTGTTCCGCAAGGCACAGTACTCGCTCCCATCTTGTTCCTCATCCTCATATCTGACATAGACAAGGATGTAAGCCACAGCACCGTGTCTTCCTTTGCAGATGACACCCGAATCTGCATGACAGTGTCTTCCATTGCAGACATTGCAAGGCTCCTGGAGGACATCAACCAAATCTTTCAATGGGTTGCAGAAAACAGTATGAAGTTCAACGATGAGAAATTTCAATTACTCCGATATGGTAAACATGAGGAAATTAAAACTTCGTCAGAGTACAAAACAAATTCTGGCCACAAAATAGAGCAAAACACCAACGTCAAAGACCTGGGAGTGATCATGTCGGAGGATCTCACCTTCAAGGACCATAACATTGTATCAATCGCATCTGCTAGAAAAATGACAGGATGGATAATGAGAACCTTCAAAACTAGGGATGCCAAGCCCATGATGACACTTTTCAGGTAGCTTGTTCTATCTAGGCTGGAATATTGCTGCACACTAACAGCACCTTTCAAGGCAGGTGAAATTGCTGACCTAGAAAATGTACAGAGAACCTTCACAGCGCGCATAACGAAGATAAAACACCTCAATTACTGGGAGCGCTTAAAGTTCCTGAACCTGTATTCCCTGGAACGCAGGCGGGAGAGATACATGATTATATACACGAAAATCACTCACAACGAAAGCAAAAGACTTGGCAGACGATGCAACATCCCCCCAATGAAAAGCAGGGGTGTCACTAGCACGTTAGGAGACAATACAATAAGTGTCAAGGGCCCGAGACTGTTCAACTGCCTCCCAGCATACATAAGGGGGATTACCAATAGACCCCTGGCAGTCTTCAAGCTGGCACTGGACAAGCACCTAAAGTCGGTACCTGACCAGCCGGCCTGTGGCTCGTACGTTGGATTGCGTGCAGCCAGCAGTAACAGCCTGGTTGATCAGGCCCTGATCCACCATGAGACCTGGTCACAGATCGGGCCGCGGGGGCGTTGACCCCCGGAACTCTCTCCAGGTAAACTCCAGATATGTATGGATCCTGCCTCCACTACATCGCTTCCCAAACTGTTCCACTTCCTGACTACTCTGTGGCTGAAGAAATACTTTCTAACATCCCTGTGATTCATCTGTGTCTTCAACTTCCAACTGTGTCCCCTTGATGCTGTGTCCCATCTCTGGAACATCCTGTCTTTGTCCACCTTCTCAATTCTTCTCAGTATTTTGTATGTCGTTATCATGTCCCCCCCCCTATTTCTCCTGTCCTCCGGTGTCGTCAGGTCGATTTCCCTTTGTGTGTGTGTGCGTGTGTGTGTGTGTGTTAGTGTGTACTCACCTAATTGTACTCACCTAATTGTGGTTGCAGGGGTCGAGAAGCCAGTTTCTGGACCACATGTCCAGCCAGTCCAGGTGTGTGGACTCACCTATTTGTGGTTGCAGGGGTCGAGTCTTAGCTCCTGGCCCAGCCTCTTCACCGGTTGCTACTGGGCCCTCTCTCTCCCCGCTCCATGAGCTTTATCAAACCTCGTCTTAAAACTGTGTATGGTTCCTGCCTCCACTACGTCATTTTCTAGGCTATTCCACTGCCTTACAACTCTATGACTGAAGAAATACTTCCTAATATCTCTCTGACTCATTTGTGTCTTCAACTTCCAATTGTGGCCTCTTGTTTCTGTGTCCCCTCCCTGGAACATCCTGTCTTTGTCCACGTGTGTGTGTACTCACCTAATTGTAGTTGCAGGGGTCGAGACTCAGCTCCTGGCCCCGCCTCTTCACTGATCGCTACTGGATCCTCTCTCTCTCTGCTTCCTGAGCTTTGTCATACCTCTTCTTAAAACTATGTATGGTTCCTGCCTCCACTACTTCACTTGCTAGGCTATTCCACTTGCTGACAACTCTATGACTGAAGAAATACTTCCTAACGTCCCTGTGACTCGTCTGAGTCTTCAGCTTCCAGTTGTGACCCCTTGTCCCTGTGTCCCCTCTCTGGAACATCCTATCTCTGTCCACCTTGTCTATTCCCCGCAGTATCTTGTATGTCGTTATCATGTCTCCCCTGACCCTTCTGTCCTCCAGTGTCGTCAGTCCGATTTCCCTTAATCTTTCCTCGTACGACATTCCCTTGAGCTCTGGGACTAGCCTTGTTGCAAACCTTTGTACTTTCTCTAACTTCTTGACGTGCTTGACCAGGTGTGGGTTCCAGACTGGTGCTGCATACTCCAGTATGGGCCTAACATACACAGTGTACAGTGTCTTGAACGATTCCTTATTAAGGTATCGGAACGCTATTCTCAGGTTTGCCAGGCGCCCGTATGCTGCAGCGGTTATTTGGTTGATGTGTGCCTCCGGTGATGTGCTCGGTGTTATGGTCACCCCAAGGTCTTTCTCCCTGAGTGAGGTCTGTAGTCTTTGTCCACCTAGCCTATACTCTGTCTGCGGTCTTCTTTGCCCTCCCCAATCTTCATGACTTTGCATTTGGCTGGATTGAATTCGAGAAGCCAGTTACTGGACCACATGTCTAGCCTCTCCAGGTCTCTTTGCAGTCCTGCCTCATCCTCGTCCGATTTAATTCTTCTCATCAACTTCACGTCATCTGCGAACAGGGACACTTCAGAGTCTATTCCTTCCATCATGTCGTTCACATATATCAAAAATAGCACTGGTCCTAGAACTGACCGCTGTGGGACCCCGCTCGTAACAGGCGCCCACTGTGATACCTCTTCACGTACCATGACTCGTTGCTGCCTCCCTGTCAGGTATTCCCTTATCCATTGCAGTGCCCTTCCTTTTACGTGTGCCTGATCCTCCAGCTTCTGCACTAATCTCTTGTGGGGAACTGTGTCAAAGGCCTTCCTGCAGTCTAGGAAAACGCAATCTACCCAACCTTCTCTCTCGTGTCTTACTTCTGTTACCTTGTCATAAAACTCCAGGAGGTTTGTGATACAAGATTTGCCTTCCATCTATCCTTCTATCGGTGTGTGTGTGTGTGCGTGTGTGTGCATGTGTGTGTGCGTGTGTGTGTTATTTACCATTTTGACCTAGGCACATGTCGATTAGACACTAGGCCTGTTTTATCTGTGTGTGTGTGTGTGTGTGTGTGTGTGTGTGTGTGTGTGTGTGTGTGTGTGTGTGTGTACTCACCTAGTTGTACTCACCTAGTTGAGGTTGTGGGGGTGTCGAGTCCGAGCTCCTGGCCCCGCCTCTTCACTGATCGCTACTAGGTCACTCTCCCTGAGCCGTGAGCTTTATCGTACCTCTGCTTAAAGCTATGTATGGATCCTGCCTCCACTACATCGCTTCCCAAACTATTCCACTTACTGACTACTCTGTGGCTGAAGAAATACTTCCTAACATCCCTGTGATTCATCTGCGTCTTCAACTTCCAACTGTGTGTGTGTGTGTGTGTGTGTGTGTGTGTGTGTGTGTGTGGCGTGTGTGTGTGTGTGTGTGTGTGTGTGTGTGTGTGTGTGTGTGTGTGTGTGTGTGTGTGTGTGTGTGTGTGTGTGTGTGTGTGACGTGTGTGTGTGTGTGTGTGTGTGTGTGTGTGTGTGTGTGTGTGTGTGTGTGTGTGTGTGTGTGTGTGTGTGACGTGTGTGTGTGTGACGTGTGTGTGTGTGACGTGTGTGTGTGTGTGTGTGTGTGTGTGTGTGTGTGTGTGTGTGTGTGTGTGTGTGTGTGTGTGTGTGTGTGTGTGTGTGTGTGTCGTGCCGGATAGGTAAAACTTACGATTCTGGCTTAAATAGCAACGCTCTTCTTGCCGAATAAAGCAAGCGAAAATTTGTGTATGCAATAATTTCGCAAAAATCATTCTGAACCTAACGGAAAAATGTGTTTCATTGTGTTTGTTTATTAAATTATTGTAGACTTATCAAAAATAAATTTAGTTGCATTAGGCTAAATTATATTGCACTTGTTATTTTACATTATATTTACATTAAGATAAATAAAAAAAATATCTTTAAACATATAAGAGAAAATTTTATAAAGGACTTAATTTTAAATGAGTTCTTCCTAAATGACCAATTTTACCTATTCGGCACGACAAATATATATATATATATATATATATATATATATATATATATATATATATATATATATATATATATATATATATATAATATATATATTTAACAAGTCGGCCGTCTCCCACCGAGGCAGGGTGACCCAAAAAGATTCTTTTTAGTAATCTTTACAGGAAAAGGGGTTACTAGCCCACTGTTCATGGCATTTTAGTTGACTTTTACAACACTCATGGCTTACGGAGGAAAGATTCTTATACCACTTCCCCATGGATATAACAGGAAAAGTAATAAGACCAAGAACTATTAAGATAAAATCAAAGAAAACTCAGATGAGTGTGTATAAATAAACGTGTACATGTATGTGTAGTGTGACCTAAGTGTAAGTAGAAGTAGCAAGACGTACCTGTAATCTTGCATGTTTATGAGACAGACAAAAGACACCAGCAATCCTACCATCATGTAAAACAATTATAGGCTTTTGTTTTACATTCACTTGGCAGGACGGTAGTACCTCCCTGGGTGGTTGCTGTCTACCAACCTACTACCTATATATATATATATATATATATATATATATATATATATATATATATATATGTATATATATATATATATATATATATATATATATATATATATTCTCGTATTTCTGGGAAGTACAAATAATTACAGATATTATTACTCGAGTCCTTTGAATTTAAGTAACTATCAAATTTGAGGAATATTTCAGATATTTATCAATAATTTCCTCAGATTTTATCAGTTATCATCTGAACATCCCCACCAAGTGCATTCTAAAGGAATTTATATATATATATATATATATATATATATATATATATATATATATATATATATATATATATATATATATATATATATATATATATATATATGTCGTGCCGAATAGGCAGAACTTGCGATCTTGGCTTAAATAGCAACGCTCATCTTGCCATATAGGACAAGTGAAAATTTGTGTATGCAATAATTTCGCCAAAATCATTCTGAAACTAACGAAAAAAATGTATTTCACTGTGTTTGTTTAGTAGTAAATTATTGTAAACAAATCTAAAATATATTTAGTTGGGTTAGGCTAAAATAAATTGCTCTTGTTATAATAAGGTTAGGGTAAGGGGCTTGGACTTCCAGCAAGCGTGCGTGAGCGTGTTAGATAGGAGTGAATGGAGACGAATGGTACTTGGGACCTGACGATCTGTTGGAGTGTGAGCAGGGTAATATTTAGTGAAGGGATTCAGGGAAACCGGTTATTTTCATATAGTCGGACTTGAGTCCTGGAAATGGGAAGTACAATGCCTGCACTTTAAAGGAGGGGTTTGGGATATTGGCAGTTTGGAGGGATATGTTGTGTATCTTTATATGTTTATGCTTCTAGACTGTTGTATTCTGAGCACCTCTGCAAAAACAGTGATAATGTGCGAGTGTGGTGAAAGTGTTGAATGATGATGAAAGTATTTTCTTTTTGGGGATTTTCTTTCTTTTTTGGGTCACCCTGCCTCGGTGGGAGACGGCCGACTTGTTGAAAAAAAAAAAAAAAAAAAAAAAAAAAAAGTTTTCTAAGATTCTTTTGGAGCAAAATTATATTTTTTTACATTAACATTAATGAAAAAAATATATCTTTAAACGTATAATAGAAAATTTCAGAAAGGACTTAATTTTAAACGAGTTCTTGCTAATTGACCAGTTTTACATATTCGGCACGACATTATATATATATATATATATATATATATATATATATATATATATATATATATATATATATATATATATATATATATATAAGGGTGTCTTTACTTCAGTGACTTACTTAGCCGAGTCTCAAATAATAGTCTTTCCATTCATTTTACGCCATTTTTTTTTGTCTTAAAATCAGTTACGCAAATAGTTTATAAAATTATTTGTCCCCTCCCCCCACGTTTAAGTGTTATGAATTTATACAATGTGTCAAGCATGTTATCCTGTGTGCTATTTAACCCCTACGGGTTTAAAGCTTTTCCATTCATACAATAATAATATTATTATTGTATGATAGTTATTATTCTTACAAAACCAACGAAAGGTTTCAACTTCTGATGCTAAAATTTAAGAGTGCTTCTGGTTTTTTCTTCAGGAAAAATGTGGATAACCGTTGATGATGACCGTCAACTGTCTTGCCACTCACCTTACTGTTACCTGCTGTGAACGATAACTGCACTCTCGCTGCCCATATAACAATATAAGTAACTATACCCTGGCGGGAGCAGTTCACAACTTATCCACAAACTTGATATGGAAGCTAACAAAACAAATTCGGTTTTGATAATGGACGTCCAGGATGAACCGAAAATTTGGTGTTATGTCTAATTTATGTATTAATAGTACGTCTTTGAAGACATTGTAGGTATAGGACTTCTTTTTATTTTTTATTTTTTACTGCACAACGACTCCACACTTTCGTCTTCAAGCCTTGGAATTTCAGTCTAATCTGGAAGGTAGACAAATGTTATGTCTTGGCGCACCCTCGGGAACTCTGGAAGATAGACGAGTCTTGCGCCGTAGTTCGCCTTCAGGAACCCCGGAAGGTTACAAAAATCTTCAGCCTTAGTTCACCCTCAGTCACTTTCGGGATGCCGTCTACTTGTATGCTGCTTGATTCTTTCAACATGTTTACCTGGAGTCCACCTGGAGGGTATTCCGGGGATCAACGCCCCCGCGACCCGGTCCACGACCAGACCTCCCGGTGGATCAAGGCTTGATCAACCAGGCTGTTACTGCTGGATGCACGTAGTCCAACATACGAACCACAGCCCAGCTGATCAAGCACCGACTTTAAGTATCTGTCCAGCTCCCTCATGAAGGCAGCCAGACTACGACACTTCCATATTTACCGAGTGAAACAATAACACTACTACGAACTTATCTGACAGATTATCTGATGCTGTTATGTCATCGAATGTGAAATAATCTCTGGCAGTCACTTTCCGCAGATACAAACTCAATGTCAAGTCACTCTAATTTCACACTAAAGCTCACACTCATATTCCAAGACAAACTAAAGACAGTTCCTCTCAAACTCACAGAGAAACTCAAGTTTTCTTATGTATACCGAAACTCACACTTACACATTAATTAAAATAATAAATGTTCACGAGCTCAGGAATATACTCAAGCACATTGAAACACATTTACACCACACACTGAAACACATTTACATCACACACAACACACTGAAACACATTTACATCACACACAACACATTGAAACACATTTACATCACACACAACACACTGAAACACATTTACATCACACACAACACACTGAAACACATTTACATCACACACAACACACTGAAACACATTTACATCACACACAACACATTGAAACACATTTACATCACACACAACACATTGAAACACATTTACATCACACACAACACATTGAAACACATTTACATCACACACAACACATTGAAACACATTTACACCACACACAACACACTGAAACACATTTACATCACACACAACACACTGAGACACATTTACATCACACACAACACACTGAAACACATTTACATCACACACAACACACTGAAACACATTTACATCACACACAACACACTGAAACACATTTACATCACACACAACACATTGAAACACATTTACATCACACACAACACATTGAAACACATTTACATCACACACAACACATTGAAACACATTTACACCACACACAACACACTGAAACACATTTACATCACACACAACACACTGAAACACATTTACACCACATACAACACACTGAAACACATTTACACCACACACAACATACTGAAACACATTTACACCACATACAACACACTGAAACACATTTACATCACACACAACACACTGAAACACAATTACATCACACACAACACACTGAAACACATTTACATCATACAGTGAAACACATTTACACCACACACAACACACTGAAACACAATTACATCACACACAACACACTGAAACACATTTACACCACACACAACATGCTGAAACACATTTACATCACACACAACACACTGAAACACATTTACATCAGACACACACACCACACACACTGAAACACATTTACATCATACACTGAAACACATTTACACCACACACAACACACTGAAACACAATTACATCACACACAACACACTGAAACACATTTACACCACACACAACATGCTGAAACACATTTACATCACACACAACACACTGAAACACATTTACACCACACACAACACACTGAAACACATTTACATCATACACTGAAACACATTTACACCACACACAACACACTGAAACACATTTACATCATACACTGAAACACATTTACATCACACACAACACACTGAAACACATTTACATCACACACAACACACTGAAACACATTTACACCACACACAACACACTGAAACAAATTTACACCACACACAACACACTGAAACACATTTACATCACACACAACACACTGAGACACATTTACATCACACACAACACAATGAAATACATTTACATCACACACAACACACTGAAACAAATTTACACCACACACAACACACTGAAACACATTTACATCACACACAACACACTGAGACACATTTACATCACACACAACACACTGAAACACATTTACATCACACACAACACACTGAAACACATTTACATCACACACAACACACTGAAACACATTTACATCACACACAACACACTGAAACACATTTACATCACACACAACACATTGAAACACATTTACATCACACACAACACATTGAAACACATTTACATCACACACAACACATTGAAACACATTTACATCACACACAACACACTGAAACACATTTACATCACACACAACACACTGAGACACATTTACATCACACACAACACACTGAAACACAATTACATCACACACAACACAATGAAATACATTTACATCACACACAACACATTGAACTCGATGGCAGATACTGAGCAAATAAAAAAATCTCAGTTTAGAAACGGCATAAACTAAGTATGTTAACTGACTAGTGTATTAGTTATAAAGTTTATTGAATACACGAGGGTTATTAAGGCTGCAACTTACCTGTAATACACCAGTCAAGGATACTTTAATACCTTATATAGGGATTAACGTATATTCTGGGTGTGTATGTGTACAGATATATACATCCCTCCAGGTGTACATGCACTGTTGCTCTCAGCCGGCACACACAATATATACAAGGTCTGACACCTGTTCGACTAACAGGTGTTAGACGAACACCTGGTGGTCTTATACAAATGTGAAGAAACTAAACATTTGTGAAATGGTGAAGTAACATGAACAAGCATTATAAATGGCAAGAGAGTAATTGATGCCTCGGCAAGCCATGGCAACATAAGAGTGGCCATCGATAGTCAGACATTACCAACTGGCCACCTCACAGCAACACCTCAGTGTTAACCGTGTCTCCAGGACCAACCATCCGCAGTGTTCTGCTGCATATACCAGCACTCACCTAAGATAGGTAACGTACTCGTCTATCATTATTACATTCAAAATACCATAACGCTGAGAATATTAGGTCACAAAGAGAGAATTAATAATAATCCCAGAGAATACTGTGCACACGATTACCAGGGCAGCTTATACGCTGAGGTGTATTTCTCAGTGTATATATGCTGACAGTTTACTTTAATCCTTTGACCCTTGTGGGTTTAGCGCTAGTTATGATTATAATAAAAATGATAATTAATCCTTATTTAAGGGATTAAAGTATTTTTGTTTAGTGGTGAAAATGTTACATGGAGAATTTGATGACCTTAGTGTAGTTTATAGGCTTTAAACTCCCACGCCCTTGTGGTTTTGCGTTTCTTTTTGATTATAATAATAATTTAAACCCCCATTAACCAGTGAACAATGTAAAAACGCTCATGAACTATTCACATTAAAAAAGCATAAGACAAAGACTAGATTTGTTCGGATTTTTAACCCGAGGTAAGGGTTAGCCACCCAGGATAAGTCTATTCAGGTATACACAGTTACATTGACTATCATACATAGTAGCATATGTGTAGAGAACGTAGGATAACCCAAAAAAGTCAGTGACTTGTTTCCGTTGAGGTCCTTGTGATGATTATATTTAAAAGTTGAAAACGGGTATCTTAACTATGCATAAGCAGTTACAATAAAAGATACACTAGGGGAGAGATAAAATTAGTTATAACCCAAGGAAGTCGGTTCGTTATCTAGGATTGTTTATCTCCATTATGGTTCTTCAATCTTGTCCCCCAGGATGCGAACCACAACAGTCGGCTAACACCCAGGTCCCTACTTATCGCTAAGTGAACAGGAACAATAAGTGTAAGAATACATGCCCAACGTTTCTACCCATGCAGGGGATTGAACCACGGACAGTGTGTGTGTGTGTGTGTGTGTGTATGCCGAGTACGTTGTCAGCCGAGCCACGGGACACCAGCATAACTATAATTGTGGTGTCCCATCTTAATATCTGGTCTTATTATTAATTTTAACTACAGTCACCTAACATTACTTCTACTTTGGTGGCCCATGGCCTGGTAGGCAACGCTCTAATTTCTGATATCGACATAGTTGATGCCACACAAAGCCTTTGCTGCTGGGTCTAGCCCCCACACTTTTTCTTATCACTGTAGCCCTTCATCTCCCTCCCTTTCCTCCTCACTATTTTTCTATCCCAACTTCCCGCTCACCCCTTGTGGGTTCTTACCTGCAGTTCAATTTATTCTAGTCTAATCCAACGGAAGCATTTTATCATAAATCATAGAATTGGTGGGGTTGGTAGATGGTTAGGTAAGATTTGTCAGGAAACAGGACAAGTTTCCCGACACGGGTCTTAGTCATGTGATGACCCGCCGCTGGTCCTTTTTTTCATGACATAGGTCTTCCTCTGGCTTACCGGCACCCCTCTAAATGGTTATGATTATAACCATTTTTTTATTATATTTTATTATTTGAACCCATGGTAAGGGGGTCCTTAAACTAACTGATCAATGCTTTGTTCACAATCGTAGTATTACGATTTAGTAATTTTTTTAAATTTGTTTCGAAACTATCTGCAGGCGTCACACAATTGTTACATATTTCAGTGTTGGCCTAGCATACACGTGAACTCTTCTGAGACCATTTCATTGTCCGCATCGCTGTTGGGCCGTGCGGACGCACTGCGCAGTAGCTCCCACTAATCCTGGTTTCTGCGCAGTTTTCACTGTTCAGACATGGCGGAGTACACCGGCAGGAGGATTAACACAGTCTGCATTGAGCTGTTGAGGGGTTCTCTGAACCCTGCTACGATGAACGTCGTTCTTCCTGCAATTATTAGGGATTTATATGGTATCCCTAACGAGGAACTGTATGGTGTGGCCCTTAATGGGGTGAAACGAGTATTTGTGAAGTTTCTGAGGACTAGTTACTACAGCAGTGTGGTGGAGGAGTATCAGGAACGACGAATGTGCCTCAACTCGACGATGGATGTGTGCTTGCATGACGTGTCTACTTACTATACGTGGGTACGAGTGAGGAATGTACCCTTTGAGGCAACTAAGTTTGGTATAATGGAAGTTTTTAGCAAGTATGGAGTCATCCATGAAGCCAGAGGTGGGGTATGGAGGGATGGACCATATGAGGGCCTCCCGGAAGGGTCATACAACATCAAGATGACCCTCAAGACGCCTATACCTTCGTATGTCATGTTGACAGGCACCAGAAATCAGGTATATGTGTCGTATGTGGGGCAAAGGAGAACGTGTCGTCTTTGCGGCTCTTATGATCATATAGCGGCGCAATGTGCACGTAGAGTTGCCCCGGGGGTGTCAGCCCCGGTGGAGGACGTCCAGCAAACGAGTGTGGTGGCGGCGGCGAAGACTGGGACTCCTCTATGGAGTGAGGAGGTGGAGAAGGAGGGTGAACAGATGGGGACGTGTGTCACACTCCCGGTGGAGGAGGGAGTTCCTACTCCAACGCCTGTGGTGGTGGAGGAAGTGGGGGAGTCGACACAGGAGGTGTCCTTGGAGTCAGTGCTCCAGGAATTCTTGGAGGAGGCTGTGGTAGGAGAGGACATGGATGGACGGATCAGTGAAACGCAGCAATTGCAAGGGCTGGGTGAGAAGTCGGAAGTAGCAGGGAATACTGGAAAGGATATACTTGTAGTGGCAGAGATACACAGGGAGGATGTACCTGAGGAAGAGGTGGCTTTGGTAGGCAGCTCTAGGAAGAGGCCAGTGGGGTTGACTGAATTAGATGATGTTTTAACACCTGGGCAAAGACCAGGTAAGAAGGCATGGGCAGAGGTGGTCCGCAAATCCCCTACAGGGGGGGGAGTACAGGGAAAATCGGGGGAGAGACAAGGGGGGGTAGGGGGTCCTATTAAAAAGAGTAATAAGGAAAGTGTGAGCAGCTTGAAGGGAAGTGTGAGCAAGCCACAGCGGCACAGAGGTAAGCCGCCTCTCCCTGACCATTCAGGTGTGTAACGATAAATGCTAATGGCCTAAAAACTGAGGTAAAACGGGTCTGGTTGGAGTGGTTCCTCAAAAGGTACGACGTTGATGTTTGTTTCCTACAGGAGCATAACTATAAGTCAGGTAGTGAGTTGAGATTGAGAGGATATAAGTTGTTTGTACCAGGGCAGCGGCAGCGGCAGCAGCGACTTCCAAGCTCCGTATTTTTCTCCAACTACCAGAGCTACAAATGCTCCTATGATGACCTAGTTACAAGCAAAACTGCACTACCCAACGTAGCACCCAGAATGACAAAAGATTACCAACAGTGAAACCTACAAATCGAAAAAAAGAGAGATCAAAGGAAGACTGCACACAAACCGAAAGCAACACCCCGCTGCCAGCCGAACAACGT
This sequence comes from Cherax quadricarinatus, assembly GCF_038502225.1. NCBI lineage: Eukaryota > Metazoa > Arthropoda > Malacostraca > Decapoda > Parastacidae > Cherax > Cherax quadricarinatus. Next base: position 8,612,271 of record NC_091350.1, read on the forward strand.
AACCCTAAGCTTTGTATACTACAACTTCTTCTTAACAACAACAATTCCTGTAGTATTATGAGGCGCAATCTAAGAGGAAACAACACCAAGGCCAGCAAGAAAACACCGAAAAATCAACTATTCAACAAGTGTAGCCAGGAGGACGCCGGCCCAGCAACCACCCCACTCACCACCACTCAAGGCGACACCACAACAATAACAACAAACATGGCTGCCACCAGCCCATCCTCCCCTCTCTTCCCCGGATTCAACCTACCTAGTAGTCTCTCAGGTATGACCAACGATCCAGATACCCTAAAGTCATGCATCTCCAACTTAGTTATTGAAAATATGAATCTTCGAGAGACGCTAACAAAACAAGACACCAGGATGACACAACTCGAGAACAAAATCCTCAGTCTTGAACAAAAGTTATCAACACCTGGAATGACTAACTGTGACAAGACCATCCAAACAGTCATAGATAGCCATACCCAACAAATAATATCTCTTAATACAAAGGTTGAAGAAGCAGTAAAACAATGGAAGAACAACTTAGATAACCAGTTCAGTGACTACTTTGCTCTCCAAGAAGATAAAACTGAGCAAGAAAAACTATCGGACGCAGTAATAGTTAACAGTCCACTTTTTCCCAGTGATATGAACCAAACAAACAGTAAAGAAATTACTCTGCAGATCATAAAGGACCAAACAAGTGTTATTGTACCAGAGTCTGAAATAAAAGAAGCCAGATTACTAGGATCCCATGGTAGAAAAAGTGTTATGCTTAGATTCAACTCACATGATAGGAAAAAAGACTTAATTATTGCATCTATTAAAGTAAAGAAAGAGGTATACATAAACGAGTGTCTTACCAAAAAACGTCAGAACCTCCTGTATAGAGTCAGAAAACTTAAGCGGGAGAATAATGACACAATACACCAATGCTTCACACGGGATGGGAAAATTCTAGTTAGGAAAACAAATGTAGGTCAACTGTACACAATCACGAACGAGAATGATCTATCACGATTTCTCAGGGATACTAATCTTACAGAGAATAACTAAACAATGTCCAACTTAAAAGTCTACGTAGTGTAGTGTATGTTTTGCTCCATTATTGTTCAAATTTCATTGTACAATCTCTTAGTATTTAAATAATCAACTACCTCATTTTGTGATTTTACTAGTAAGCATAAATCACCTTATGTGATTTTCTTATTTACTATTGTTCGCTTGAACATTAGCTGAATTGATACTTTCTCTGTCCATATTACTACCTCATATTTTTTTTTTTAAATACTACAATTGATATTACTTACTAAAATTAATAAATATCATTTTTACTAAAATTTCAATTTACTCTTAACATTTTTGACATTTAATAACCATTACTTGACTAATTACCTTTACCTGTTTTAATACCACATTTACTATCCTAGATTACTCTTAATTACCTTGTACTGCCATATAACCTCAAGTATAACTACCAGTGCAATATTGAATGAAATAAACATTACTATTTCACTTTTTTGTAATCATTATTACTTACTAAAATTTTATTAAACACCATATTTACTACCAGTCAATTTTACTTTTGTACATTAAACATTATTTTATACTTCCCATAACATTTTGTTGCCAAATTTTCAAGTTTTTATATTCAACCCCAACCTTGTATTATCCTTTGTACCTGTGTACCTGGGTACCTGTCTACCATCTTACTATCATATTATAACCAAGACATTACCATTGTGATTTTTTACTATTATTCTTTTGTACTTTAATTGTGAATTTTATTTTGTCAATTTAAATCTATAGTTATAACCTTGATCTTGTCAACAACCCATACCAGACTCTAGTGCAATTGCAAGTACCATTTCAAATTGTATTTTCATATTATAAGTTTATATTATAATTCCTACCATCTGTCCATTTAACTTTGCTTACCATTACTTAATTTTAGTCCCTTTTATATTTTCTCCTTTATTTTAGCTTTATATAACTATCCTAGTTTATATATCCACAACTGTTAAAATAATCAAGGTGCTATTCTCAGGTGCTAAAGTAGAATAAGCTCACAATCTTGCCATTATATTCCAAAGCTCATTTATTCACAACCTATATTAGTCCCTTTTTATTATAATTTTAAACTATAATTATAACTTTAAAAAATTACCTTTATAGTACTACCTACTATCATATTCCCAAGCACTATTATATGATCATCACTTTATTTGTATTAGTCCCTTAGCTCATTATTTTACATTTGTTAAATAATTCAGGTGCTATTTTTTAGCTTAAGACTATTTACTTTGTTTTATACTTAATTCTAACTATAGATTCACTACAAATCTTATGATTACAAGCATTGATCCTGATACCAACCTCTTATTTAATGACTTAAATGAATCAAACAGTTACTGTAATTACTACACTGCAGAACAATCAAAGGCACTTCTCAGTGCCAACAACAACATAACTATCTTTAACTACAATATCAGATCATTAAGCAAGCATTACGATGACCTCATAGCATTACTAAATTCCTTACATGCCAATATGTCCATCATTACACTAACTGAAACCTGGCTAAAGCCTGATAGTACAGATGTCTATGCCATTCCTGGTTACACAGCCATACACAACTGTAGGCCAGACCAACAAGGGGGTGGCACAGCCATATACTACTCAGACCAACTAGAATGTATCACTAATACTTGCACAAGGGATGAACATGGGGAATATATAATAGCTAAATTCAAATCCAAATACCTACAAAAACCTCTCACATTGATAAACATCTACAGAGTTCCACAGTCAAACATTAGCCAATTTAGTCAAAATCTAGGAAGTATGATAACTGATGCACGCATGAACAAAGATCACTTACTACTCTCAGGTGACTTCAATATAAATCTCCTGCAAGACCAGGACCCACACGTTACTGAATTCACAAACACAATGAGTAACTGTATGTTACTACCAACAGTAACAAAACCTACAAGAGTTACAGAGACTAGTGTTTCCCTACTTGACCACATCTGGACCAACACCATATCCCCTTTAAAATCAGGCATAATTACAGATAATACCACAGACCACTACCCTACTTTCCTCATAACAACTCTTGGTAAACTACCCCAAGACACTACTAAAGTCACCTTCAGACTTCACAATGAGGCAGCCATTAATAACTTCGCAACAGCATTAGCAAACATTGATTGGCACACTGAGCTAGAAATCTATACAGATATTGACGAATGTATTAATAATTTTCTAAAAAAGACCCAATACCTCTATAACAAGCACTGCCCTAAAAAAACTAAACAGATGACAGCAAAGAGACTGAACAGTCCCTGGCTAACACCCAGCATTCTCAAATCCATAAATACAAAACACCAATATGAAAAACAGTACAGAATGGGTCACATAACCAGAGACCAAACAAAACGTTACTCGTCAATCCTAACCAGCCTGATAAGAAGGGCAAAAAAATTGTATTATGAGAACAGATTATCCAACTTACGAGGTGATATAAAAAAGACCTGGAAAACACTATCTGAAATTCTGGGAACAAAAAAGATATCACGAAATAGCGAAATAAAATTAGCAAAATCAGATGAACCCCAACTCCCACCAACAGAAACAGCAAACAGACTCAATGATTTCTTCTCCACTATAGGACAAAACCTTGCCCATAAAATCCCAAGCTCAGATACCCCACCAAATAACTACCTCACCGGCAACTACCCGAACACACTGTTCCTAGCTCCGACTAACCCATACGAAGTCTCCCTTATTATCAATGCACTAAAAAACAAGGCAGGAGATTTAAGTACCTTACCACCCTTTATATATAAAAAAGTGTCACAAGTGCTATCTCCAATCATTGCAACACTCTTTAACAAATCCATTGAATCCTCCACCTTCCCTACAGTACTCAAAATAGCAAGGGTCACCCCGATCCACAAAGGAGGAGACCAAACAGAGTTGAATAACTATAGGCCAATATCCAACTTACACCCTCTCTCAAAAATCTTTGAAAAACTAATTCATAAACGAATCTACTCCTACCTTATCTCCCAGAACATACTCAACCCCTGCCAATTTGGATTCAGGCCTAATAAAAATACTAATGATGCTATTATACACATGCTAGAACATATATACACTGCAATAGAGAAAAAAGAAGTCCCACTGGGGATCTTCATTGACTTACGTAAAGCTTTTGATACAGTTGACCATGACTTGCTCCACGTAAAATTGTCACACTATGGTATAAGAGGGCACTCCCTCAATTACCTCAAGTCATACCTCAGCAACAGAAGCCAATATGTGTACGCAAATGGGGCAAACTCTTCTGCGCAACCAATTACAGTTGGTGTCCCACAGGGAAGTGTCCTTGGCCCTCTTCTCTTTCTCCTATACATAAATGACCTTCCAAATGCTTCGCAATTACTCAAACCCACACTATTTGCAGATGACACTACATACGTCTTCTCTCACCCGAGCCCAGTCACACTAGCCAATACTGTAAATACCGAATTACAGAAAATATCTACCTGGATGAGGACTAACAAACTTACACTAAACATTGACAAAACCTACTTCATTCAGTTTGGTAACAGAGCTACAGATGTCCCTCTTAACATAATGATAAACGGATCACCTATCACAAAGCTAACAGAGGGAAAATTCTTAGGAATCCACCTTGATAATAGACTCAAATTTCATACACATATACAACAAATTTCTAAGAAAATTTCCAAGACTGTAGGCATACTATCGAAGATACGGTACTATGTTCCACAGTCAGCCCTCCTGGCCCTATATCACTCTCTTATTTACCCCTATCTCACCTATGGAATTTGTGCATGGGGCTCAACAACAGTTAACCATCTCAGACCACTAATTACCCAACAAAAGGCTGCAGTTAGAATGATAACAAATTCTCACTACAGGCAGCACACTCCACCAATATTCAATACACTAAACCTACTCACCATACAAAACATCCATACTTATTACTGCACCTATTACATACATAGAACACTTAACTCTGATATTAACCCTCCCCTCAAACATCTCCTTGCCAACCTCAACAGAACACATGACCATAACACAAGGCACAGATCACTCTTTGATGTTCCTCGTGTTCATCTCACACTATGCAAAAACTCAATGCACATAAAAGGCCCTAAAATCTGGAATTCATTACCTGTAAATATAAAAGAAACACTACCTGTTTATAAATTCAAGTCTCTACTCAAAGATCACTTACTCACCCAAAACCAAATAAATACTGAATAACTGAACCTTATAAATTGTATATCTTAAATGTTTCTCACAATTATATCACATAAATGTTAAACCTAAAACCCAATCTAACTTTATTATTTTTTAAATACACTACCTAACAGAATCCTTCATATGACCTGTCTTTGTAATACTCACTTGTGCTTTATAGTAATCTGTTTACATTAATGTTTTATCACTGACTTCATCATTGCTTAATTAATCTTAAGTTAATTTTAAGCCAGCCCGTAATGCTATGCATAGTATAAGTGGCTTTGGCATACTGCTCTTATCTGTATTTTTTTGTACCTCTGTATGTGTGCACAAATTTATAATAAATAAAAAAAATTATAATAAATAAATGGCAACGCTTTTAAAGGGCGGAGTGGCTGTTTTAGTAAAGGAGACTAGTCCATTGCGAGTCATGGGGTGGGAGGAGGGGGGTGGGGGGAGGGTTGTTCGGGTGGATGGGTGGTGGGGGCAGAGTAGGGTTTGTTTTGTGGGAGTTTATATGCCTGCGATTGGTAATGTAAGGATAAAATCAGATTTTGTTCGTGACGTTTTGTTATATTATCTCAGGGGTTTACCTGCCATAGCGATAATTGGAGGTGATTGGAATTGTGTGATTAGGCATGTAGACGTAGTACCTAGGGGGGCGGGGTGCGTGTTGGGTGTCTTAAGGGATGCTTTGTGCGATGTCGGGGTGGTAGATGTGGTTGGCAGGGGGGGTATCAGGTTGAGCATACCTATGTACAGGGGAGTTATGAGGCAAGGTTGGATAGGATTTATGTGAGGCAGGGGATAGGAGTGGAGAGAGTTAGAACAGTAGACGTGGGTTTATCAGACCACAGAGCAGTGTTGGCTGACCTTAGGGTGGATGGTATTCCGAGAATATATCAGAGCTATTGGAAATTAAATGTGAGGCTTTTACAGGAGGAGGATCAAGGTCGGTCTTTTCAGTCATGGTGGAAAGGCTTTTGGGAGGCTAGGGATGAGGAGGTGGATTTGCTAGATTGGTGGGAGTTGCAGGCAAAGGTGAAAATTGTAGAATTTTTTAGGAAGAGGGGCAGGGAACGGGCACGCTGGAGGTTTGGATTGCAGAATTATTTAGAGGGTCAGTTGAATGATTGTTATGCGGGGGGGGGTAGGGAGGGAGTGGAAGGAGATATGGGGGAACTTAGGAGTCGTTTAGTAGAGATGCATAATGAACGTTTTGATGCACTCAGGGTCAGGGCAGGATTGGAGGACGTACTAAAAGGTGATAAGCCAACCGGGTATGTTCTCAGAAAATTCAAGGACAGACAGTTGAGGAATACCGTGGCGCATATTGTTGTGGAGGGTGGGGAGGGTTATGTGAGGGGACAGGGCCTCACTGACACAGAATCTATCAGTAGGTATGCTGATTATTGGTTTACGGAGAAATGGAAGAGAAGGGGAGGGGTGGGTGGGTTAGAAACATTTAGAGGGATGAGGGTTTCGCAGGGTATGGGGCAGGGGGATCGGGAGTTGGAGGGAGGCATTACGGGGGAAGAGGTGGGGGAAGTGGTGAATGGGTTGAGTCAGGGGAAGGCACCGGGAATAGATGGGTTATCTAATGATTTTTACAAAGCACATTGGGAGGTACTGAGGGAATGCCTAGTGGCGGTTCTGAATTATATGTTGAAATGGGGCAGAATGGCGCAAACACAGAGAACTGGGGTCGTTGTCTTGGTGCCAAAGAAGGGAGGAGAGGAGAAGGGTTTGGGAGATTATCGTCCGTTGTCGTTAATGTGTACGGATTACAAAATTTTTGCGAAGGTATTGGGGAACAGGTTAAAGAAGGTAATTGGAAGTAGCGTACATGGGGGTCAGTATGGGATTCCGGGACGGACTATGAAGAATGGGCACGGTGTGATAAGGGATTTTATAGAGAACTGTCAGGGAGGGGGCGTCCTTGGTTTGGATTGGGCTCAGGCATATGACTGCGTGAAGAGGGACTTTTTGTGGGGCTGTTTGGAAAAATTGGGTTTTGGAGGGGGGGGTCGTGAGGTGGGTGCGCATTCTGTATGAGGGGGCTGTCATGAGGGTGCAGGTTAATGGTAAGCTGGGGGGGGCGGGGATGATGGAACAGGGATTAAGGCAGGGTTGCCCGCTGTCACAGTTGCTCTTTGCATGCGTGCAACATCCTTTCTTTGAGGCTGTGGACGACGCATTGCGGGAGGTGGGGGGGGGAGTATGGGGGGCATAGTAGGTTATGTGGATGATACAACTGTGTTAGTTACAAGTGGGGAGGCTTTACGAAGGGTGGGAGAGGTCATTAGGAGTTTTGGGAATGTTTCAGGAATGGTAGTTAATTTAGCAAAGTCTAGGTTATTGGAAGTAGGAACATGGGTTGGGGGGAGATTGGGGGAGGAAATGGGATGGACGGTTTGTGACAGAATTAGGGTGTGTGGGATATGGTATATGAAGCAATTGCAGGAATGTAGGAGGATTAACTCAGAAGCAGTCACGAGTAGGGTTATAGGCAAGTTAAAAGGTTTGAGGGCCAGTGAAGTGGCGTTACAGCAGAGGGCGTTGGTAATTAACTCGGTGGTGTATAGTAAGGTCTGGGGTGTAGCGGAGGTGTTCCCTTTGGGGGTGCAGGATATACAGGAAATACAGAGGAGGGTGTTGAGGTTTGTGTGGGGGTTTGGGAGGGCCTGGTTGTCCAAAGATGTGGTCATGACGGAGGTGAAAAGGGGGGGACTAGGTTTGTTGGCCTTAGGGCCTAGGGTAATGGTATTATATATTAAGCAGAGGTATCTAAGGGTGGGGGGGGAGGGGGGTGTTAGGGTGGATAGGGTGATGAGGGATGCTAGAAACTGGTGGAGTGGTAGGGATTTGAGAAAGTGTGAAGATGTAATAAGATTCATGTTGGCAGTGGGGCAGGTAAAAAGGTTGAAGGTAAACGCAGTGGTGGGTGTGGTGTGGGGAAGGGGTGTATTGCAGGGGGCCGCAGTATACCCCATGTATAACTGGAGGGTCATATGGAGGGAGTTCAGGACGCTTAGGATACCAGCAAGGGTTAGGGAGTTGGTGTACCGTTTTCTAATGGGTGTGGTGGCATCTAAGTATATGTTGCATAAGATGGGGTTGGTTAGAGAGGCAACATGTTTATTCTGTGGGGAGGAGGAGACTGCATATCATGTGGTATATTTTTGTTCATCTTTGGAAGTGGTGAGAGTCTGGATGGCGGGGGTTATTAGGCTGTTGGGGGGGGGAGTTGGTCTTTTCTTAGATTGTTGTCGATGGATGTTAGTGGGGTAGCAAGTGAGGTGGGTAGGGCTTTGATGTATGTTATGGCAGATTATTTGCATGTTTCTTGGGGTATGAGGCAGATTTCAGGGCAGTTGAGGATAGCGTTAGCAGCGAGGTTTTATAGGACAAGGTGTAGGAATAGGTTAATATATGGGGGGAAATGGGAATCAAGTTTTTCGATAGGTTATCGTAATTTTACTGTAGCACAGCTTCTAAGGGAACAGGGGGGGGGGGCAAGGGTAGTCTCTTTTATTGTGAGGGGGGGGGGGTGTAAGGTTAGGCTAGCAGTGTGGAAGGTGGTGTGAGGGTGAGATAGTGAGAGCATATATTTATGAAATGGTTATGTTCCTGCAGAGATATTTGATATTGGCGATCAGTACCTTGGATACATAGTCATACATGGAATGCCTTGCATTGCATATTTTGGTTGGGTATATTATTGCATTCACTATCGAGGAGAGGTGGCTTAAGTGGCTGTTATGGCTTTTTAGGGCAAGTAGTACTGAACACGTGCAAAAATGATATTGCCAGTGAATAGCAGTCATTCTTTTTATTAACATTGAAAAGGGTTTTAAAATATAAAATAAAGCAAGGAACACTGTAGTCAAGTACGTTAGTGTAGAATGATGCTTATTTTGTAGTTTTAGCATGTAGCTGCAAGTACTTTCCATATTGCCCTTGTGGATTAGCTTTTCCTAGATAATTAGTATACAAGTATTTCCTTTATAACGGTACTTCTTTATAGAAGAAGGATTGTAATATCTTTGCACACGTTAATGTGACGAATATGACTGTCAAGGATGTTTAATTGTGTTTCAGATAGGGGGATTAGGATTTTGTGTTCAGTCCTTAACAAGTTTGATCTTAAGCTAGGAGTTAGTTAGTGGTAGGGGTGTACCTGTTTGGTTTTTCAGGAAGGGGTTTCTTTTTATTATTCACCCCGTCCTTGTGAGGGGAGAACCCATTTGATATGTTTCAATGATAATTATAGTCTTGGTTTATTTTAAATATTTACATAGGTTGTTTAAGGTTGAGGTAACATGAAGTGTATTCTTTAATTTTATGTGTAAAATCCATGTCATACAATGATGTTCTGACAGTTTGAATTTCTTTGTTGTTGTTTTATTATTATTGATATTAGATATTGTGGGTGTATATTCTTCCAATTATACAAGTGTGTGTGTATGGTAACATAATGTACATATCTGGGTTGCTATGTACTTTTATATTTTTGTTGTGTTTTATGCATAACCAAATTCTGTAATTCTCATTAAGGTTTAATGAGGTAAGGGCATACCGTGATTGTTAGGTTACTTAAGGGTTTTTCTCTCAAAACGGTGCATGCATATATTTTTTGTATGCACTGGAATTGTTACATATTTCAGTGTTGGCCTAGCATACACGTGAACTCTTCTGAGACCATTTCCTTATCACTATATCTGAAGACAGTTGTTGATAACAAGATATAGATATCTTGGTTATAATTATGTACACAAATGTTTCCCGATTCACAATTTTGTCCATAATGATCCAAACAAGTTAACGTTTCACGTTTGTCATATATTAACTCACTGGCCGTTTCCCACTGAGGCAGGGTAACCGATAAAGAAGAAACTTTAATCATCATTCACTCCATCACTGTCTTGCCTGAGGGGTACCTACACTACGGTTAAACTGCAACATATCGATATCCCTCCTTCCGAGCGCAAATAGTATTTCCCACCTCCAAGACTCTAGTCTGGCTAACGGGTTTTTCGGAAATCCCTTCATGTTACTTTGGTCACGCACCAACAGCACCTCGTCATTAAAAACCATTAGTCTCTATTTTCTCCTGTCTAACGCACTAGCGCATGCTTGCCGGAAATCCAAGCCTCTCACAAACAAAACCTCCTTTACTTTCCCCTTCCAACTTTTCTAGGAAGACCCCTAACCCGCCTTCCACTACAGATTTGTATGCCCTCCAAGTCATTCTATTTTGTTCCATCTTCTCTAATATTCTGAACCGCCTCAACCCTTCCTCTTCCCTGCACCTTCTAACCTCCAAGCTTTGGATTCTCTTCATTATCTTCACATTGTTCTCAGACACGACGTCTCCACTGTCTCCAACCCTCATCTTGTTGCAACATTCACCACCTATAAAAATCTTTGAAAAGGTTTTAAGAAGCAAGATCGCCATCCACCTAGATGTCCATCATTTACATAACCCAGGGCAACACGGATTTAGAGCAGGTCACTCCTGCCAGTGCCAGCTACTGGACCACTATGACAAGGTCCTGGATGCTATAGAGGATAAACAAAATGCAAATGTAGTGTACACAGACCTTGCAAAAGCTTTCGACAAGGGCGACCACTGTGTAATGGCGCACAAAATGCGTGATAAAGGAATAACAGGAAAAGTTGATAATTTATAACTTCCTAACAAATAGAACACAGTAATAGTAAACAGAGTAAAGTCTGAGGCAGCTACGGTGAGATGCTCTATTCCACAAGGCACAGTACTTGCTCCCATCCTATTCCTCATCCTCATATCTGACACAGAAATGTAAGCCATAGCTCTGTCTTCTTTGCGGATGACACCTGAATTCCCATGACAGTTTCCTCCATCTAAGACAAGACTCCAAGCGGACATCAAAAAAATCTTCAAATGGGTCACTCAAAACAATATGAAGTTTAATGAAGAGAAATTTCAACTACTCAGATATAGAAAACTTGAGGAAATTAAAACTGTATCAGGGTATAAACAAATTCTAACCTTACAATAGAGCGAAAAGTAATATGAAGGACCTAGGAGTAATAGTGTCAGAGGATCTCACATTAAAAGACCACAACAATGTATCTACCACATCTGCTAGAAAAAGTGATAGGATGGATAATAAGAAACTTCAAAACTAGGGATGCCATGCCCATGATTCTCTTCAAATCTCTTTTCTCTTTAGGCTAGAATTTTGCTGAACACTAAATACCCCTTTCAAAGTAGGCAAAATTTCTGACCTGGAGAGTGTACAAAGAACTTTGAGGGCACACACAAGTACAATAAAACACCTAAATTACTGGGAACGATTGAAGTCCCTTGATTTGTATTCCCTGGAATGCAGGCGAGATACTTGATAATATACACTTGGAAAACCCTAAAGGGATTAGTACCAAACTTGCACACGAAAATTCACTCTATGAAAGCAAAAGACTCGGCAGGAGATGCAACATTCAGCCAATGGAAAGCAGGGGTGCCACAAGTATACTAAGAGATAACACAGTAAGTGTCAGGGGCCCAAGACTGTTCAACGGCCTCCCAGCATATATAAGGGGATAACCAATAGGCCCCTGGCTGTCAAGAAGGTACTGGAGAGGCACCTGAAGTCAGTACCTGAGCAGCCGGACTGTGGTTTGTACATCAGTTTGCGTGCTGCTAGCAAAACAGCGAGGCCTGGTCTCAGACCGGGCCGTGGGGGGCGTTGACCCCTGAAACCCTCTTCAGGTATACTTCAGGTATAACCATGCTTCACAATCATATAAGAGCGTTGGTACCACTATGCTCTCATGCATTCCCCATCTTTGCTTCCATGGATAACTTTCTTTGTCTCCAGATTCCTCAGTGTACCACTCACCTTGTTCACCTCGTCTTTCATAGCCCATCTGCTAACGCGTCCCCCTCAAGGAAGGTTCCTTGATGTTGGTGAGGGGCTCTTGATTTAGGGAATTGGATCTGTGCTCCAGTTCCCCGAATTAAGCCTGAATGCCTTCCACATCTCCCCCCCCCAGGCGCTGTATAATCCTCCGGGTTTAGCGCTTCCCCTTGATTATAATAATAATAATGCTAACGCGTCCACTCTCAAATAGTTTCGAATAGTGATGCTGTTGCAACAAATACTTCACAAACTTATGTTGGAGATGGAGATGCTAGTAAGTATTTCTCATAAAACCAGTGCAAATATGTATAACAATTTGTGATAGGGGTCTAAAACAACTCTCATACAGTGTAATACTTGCGCATGAATCCTACCTGATGACGTCATCATAAAATTTCTTGTAATTGCCGTAACTACACTTAAATTATTGTATAGAAATGAGACTTGCAGCAAAATGTTGCCCCATTTTTCGGCAATTTTCTGCAAACTTTGCTTTCATAATATTTCGAAATTTTCTCAGTACTTGCCCGACCACAGATACTATGGCCCCCGTAACTCGCAGGGCAGTATTAATGCCTGGGAAATACTGTTTCGAACATCTAACCTTTCGCAGTTCGAGCACCACCCAAGATCCAATTAAATTCAAACACCGGAGTTCCACTGTATATTGAAGACCGGGGGGAAATAAGATTAGCTCTGCTCCTGCAGTTGCTTAAGGAAGGTTCCTTAATGCTTGTGAGGGGTTCTTGATCCAAGGAATTGAACCTGACCTTTCCTTCCATGGACTGAAACTAAATGCTTCCCATTTTCCCAGGTGCTGCATCAACCATATGAGTTTAGCGTTTCTCTGCTTTCTGCTGACGTAATTATGCATGTCTGATCACAGATATTTAATCACATGCAATTTAATATTCATATTTTATAATTGCAGGCACGACAGAAGCAGGAAGAAAATATGAAGGTATTCGTTGGCACCATCGTGCACTCTACCTGGGAGGAACCCATGAACATCCTTCAAAATACTGCCCTTGGTGTCCATGACAGTGAGGTAATAGTCTCTGGTAATTACTTATTTGTGATTACTAATTCGTAGCTACAATGGTGTCTCGGAGTATTCACAATACTGGTTTTATTACCTAGTTTTGGTTGCGGTCTAAATTTTGTACTTAATACTTGACGATGACTTCAAAAAATTTTAAAAAATTTTGTGAGGATATATTTTCTTTAAATTGGTCAGGTGTCATTGGAGGTACATTTAGTCTTTATAATGATTTTAAATATACCATTGGTTTGTAGTGTTTATATCAGGGATATAGGCGAGTACAAATAGGAAGCGAGTATGTCTGGCGCTCGGCAGACGGAGGATCGAGCCTCTACCACGTCTTGAGCTGAATGACCTGCATGGGTTTAGAGCTTACTGAAAAAAATAGTATGTAGTGTGAATCAAAACTAAATAATGCCAACATATCGGCTCACACCCCTCTGTCTCTCTCGCACTCTGTCTCTCGCGCTGTCTCTCTCGCGCTGTCTCTCTCGCGCTCTGTCTCTCGCGCGCTCTGTCTCATTCGCTCTCTCGTGTTTCTGGGTTTATTAATAAGCAATATGAAGGGTAAAACCTTCTATTCAACTTGTGAAGGAAGGAAATGTCTGCCCGAAATGCCTCGGCATGCAGTGGTGTCGTAACGGGATGCGGGGCGCCCTGGGTGACACCATAGAGCCTCGAAAGGTGACACTAATGCCCAAAACATTGCTGCACCAACATAAGAGAAGAATCCTTCGTTTCTATATAGCCTGTATAGGGAAAATCATTACTTCTGGTGATGTGATAGAGGATTTTGCAGGACTGAAGGTAAGAAAATGTAAGATCAGATTCACTGAAATGTTACCTGTATTCAAGGTCAAATCGGAACTTGTGTCTTTGTTATTGCAATGTTTTTCTTTATTTTTCAAGTTTTTTTTTTTGGTGGTTGGGGGGGGGGGTTATTGTTGAAGATCAATAAATGTAGGATCTGTTGGCTGTACTCAAAGTGGTATTTGAGTTTGTTTCCTCAATATTACTACGATTGTTTATTATTCAGTTTAATTTAACGTTCTCATTGCTAAATATTAGTCACTGGTCATGCAGTAGTGACGTAACTGGAGTTTACTACCCCCATCCCCCCGCCCTTGGATTTCATGGGAGTGACACCAAAGATGCTACCCCGGGTGAGGCCCAAGATGCCGCCCCGGGTGAGACCCAAGATGCCGCCCCGGGTGAGACCCAAGATGCCGCCCCGGGTGAGACCCAAGATGCCGCCCCGGGTGAGACCCAAGATGCCGCCCCGGGTGAGACCCAAGATGCTGCCCCGGGTGAGACCCAAGATGCCGCCCCGGGTGAGACCCAAGATGCCGCCCCGGGTGAGGCCCAAGATGCCGCCCCGGGTGAGACCCAAGATGCCGCCCCGGGTGAGACCCAAGATGCCGCCCCGGGTGAGACCCAAGATGCCGCCCCGGGTGAGACCCAAGATGCCGCCCCGGGTGAGACCCACGATGCCGCCCCGGGTGAGGCCCAAGATGCCGCCCCGGGTGAGACCCAAGATGCCGCCCCGGGTGAGACCCAAGATGCCGCCCCGGGTGAGACCCAAGATGCCGCCCCGGGTGACACCAACCCTAGCGACGCCTCTGTCGGCATGATAGTGGCTTTCTTTGTACCAATCACATTATGAAATGTAAACACACAGTGTAACCTTTAGCAAACAAGTAAAATTTTGATCTGAAGTGGGTTAGGGCACCAACGTTCATGATTTTAGCTTTGCTGGGATAATGCTTAAATCTGCGCAGCAGTGTGTGTAAATAAATAAACAAACCAAAGGAGGTAAGAATACAGCTTGAAACCTTTCGTACCTTGAACTGAACCTTCGTCAGCAGCTAGAAGGTCAGGATATTGGCTTGATGTAAACATCACGAGCTTTTTCTTCTTTTCAAGCAGGGAGGACCAATAATAAGGCTGGTGGATACACTAGGCATCTTTTAGGCTGTCAGATGGTTGGTGGGAGAAGAAAAATCGGCTCATTGTGATTAATGCTATTTACGTATACAGTAACTGTTCTCTATTCTTCAATAGTAAAATAGTTTTTTTTCATTTTTTTTACTAGGAAAATGGAGCTCCGTGAGGTATTTTTTCACAACTCTTTTGCTGTGTGTTACTACTTGCTCTGTTAAATTGTCTGGTTCATAGTAGTTGCAGCAGTTTTAGCTATGCTTAACCTTAATTTTATGAACAAATCTAGATAGCAAAGTTTAGAGAATTATTCTGATTGTTTTTCTCTTGGTACAGGATGCTGCCGAGGCTGTATGTCCTCAAAGTTCTTAGTAGAAAATTCTGTATAACCCTTGTGGGTTTAGCGCTTAGTTTTGATCAACTCTGGGGAAAGCTTGTAAATTGGGCTTTTCTTCATTTTTGAGGAGTGATGACTGAATAAATGGATGTAATTAGCGGTGAATGTGTTTTATATACACAGCAAATTTAAAAGTATTGTTCATTGTCACTAACTTGCTCATAGAAGGTAGATTTTTTCCAGTTCTAATTTGAATCTGATGGATTGTACTAAGTTAAATTTATTAAGGAATGTAGCAAAATCACCCCAAGCTTCATCCCAGACTATATATATATATATATATATTTTTTTTTTTTTCGTGCCGAATATGTAAAACTGGTCAATTAACAAGAACTCATTTAAAATTAAGTCCTTTCTAAAATTTTCTCTTATACGTTTAAAGATATATTTTTTTATTAATGTTAATGTAAAAAAAATTAATTTTGCACCAAAAGAATCTTAGAAAACTTACCTAACCTTATTATAACAAGAGCAATTTATTTTAGCCTAACCCAGCTAAATACATTTTAGATTTGTTTACAGTAATTTAATACTAAGCAAACACAGTGAAATATATTTTTTTCGTTAGTTTCAGAATGACTTTGGCGAAATTATTGCATACACAAATTTTCGCTTGTCCTATATGGCAAGATGAGCGTTGCTATTTAAGCCAAGATCGCAAGTTCTGCCTATTCGGCACGACATATATATATATATATATATATATATATATATATATATATATATATATATATATATATATATATATATATATATATATATATTATACACATATATATATATATATATATATATATATATATTATACACATATATATATATACACATATATATATATATATATTACACACACTATATATATATATATATATACATATATATATACACATATATATATATATATATATATACACATATATATATATATATAATATATATATATATATATATTATACACATATATATATATATATATATATATATATATATATATTATACACATATATATATATACACATATATATATATATATTACACACACTATATATATATATATATATACATATATATATACACATATATATATATATACACATATATATATATATATATACATATATATATATACACATATATATATATATACATATATATATATATACAGTGGACCCCCGGTTAACGATTTTAATCCGTGCAAGAGGGCTCATCGTTATGCGAAATAATCGTTATGCGAATCAATTTTCCCCATAAGAAATAATGGAAATAAAATTAATCCGTGCAAGACGCCCAAAAGTATGAAAAAAAATTTTTTTTACCACATGAAATGTTAATTTTAATACACACAAACTGAAAAAGGCATGCACAATTAAATGACACTTACTTTTATTGAAGATCTGGTGATGATTGATGGGATGGGAGGAGGGGAGAGCAATATCTTCTTACTGTTTAGAAGGGGAATCCCCT
>NC_091350.1:8646790-8861727 GCF_038502225.1 Cherax quadricarinatus
CCTTACTAATAATGATTGTTAAACCTGATTGCCTCAAATTCCCCATTCACTTTATTATCTGTGGAAACTTATTTGGCCCCGAAGTTCCAAAAGGCAAATACGCCGTATGAAGGCCCTAACATGTCACGGATGGAACGTCTGAGTTGGCGGGCCCTTACATCTACCCAAAACACACACGTACACCCAGGTGGCGAAGGTGGTTGGAAGGTAAGATAAGATAAGATAAGATTTCGTTCGGATTTTTAACCCCGGAGGGTTAGCCACCCAGGATAACCCAAGAAAGTCAGTGCGTCATCGAGGACTGTCTAACTTATTTCCATTGGGGTCCTTAATCTTGTCCCCCAGGATGCGACCCACACCAGTCGACTAACACCCAGGTACCTATTTGCTGCTAGGTGAACAGGACAACAGGTGTAAGGAAACGTGTCGAAATGTTTCCACCCGCCGGGAATCGAACCCGGGCCCTCCGTGTGTGAAGCGGGAGCTTTAGCCACCAGGCCACCGGGCCATTTTAATTGATAGATTTACCCTTTGAGGAAGAGGTAGGTAGTTTATACTGTTAGTAAACTAATATTAGGATTATTGAGGCAACTGTAGATAATAATAATGTAGACCTAAGACTTTAACGTAGGTAGTAATAGGCCGGTAATATAGGCAGACACTGGGTTACGTTAGCTAGGGAGAACTGGCAGCCCAAGCTTGAACGACAAGATGTGGGTCTCGAAGACGCCAGAGCTTCCTTCTAAGATCAGACACCATCGGAATAGCAAGTGCCGTGAACAGCTGGGCAGCGCCCCCCCCCCACGCATCTTCACATACTAGACCTGGGGAAATCTGGTGGAGGCACCTCGAAGTACCGTAGATGCCCTCCTCCGTCAGGCCCATACAGTAAGACAAGACTTCCCTTTCTCAGTATTCTGGCCAGTTTCTGGGGGGAAATTGCGAGTGAGTTGAGCTGTAGGTCTTTGTGCAGTCGGACGGCGGAAGAAAAGTACATACCGGCGTCCCCTCGTTGCACTTAGAAGGTAGTGTCACTTCCTGCATAGTTATACTAGGTGATACACACCCCCCTTGGAATCAGGAATTTCTGAGGTGCAGGCAGGTCACTAACACCGACTGAATATTGTAGGAATTAAGGTTCCCGGTTGCACGTGGTTCTGAAGGGAAAGTCCAGAGGGGCTAAAGCTTAGGGAGGTTGAATCCGGGATATATTCTCCAACACCAAGTAAGTTAGTCCTTTATTCGTGCATGCAGTTAGTTTAGTTTAATATGTTTATTATGCACACCATACCCATCCTGTGGGCAGTAGTCAAAAGATTACATAATTGGTCCAGGGACTGGACTCCAAAGTTTTGATAGCTGAGCAAGTTACAGAGGTAATGAACTCGCAATTTACAAAGGTAATGAACTCCAGGTAGGTCTGGTCACAATCATGACAAGTTACAAAGGTATTTACAGATTACAGAGGTACGTAATGGGTCCAGGGACTGGGCCCCCAAAGTTTTGATAGCTGAACTAGGTACAAAGGTAATGAGCTCACAAGTTACAAAGGTAATGAATTCTGTAAGAATGGTTACTTACGTTTATACATGGCTACAATCATGAACAAATTCTAGTGTAATCGTGCGTGCAGGCGAGATTTTTTGCAACATCAGTCATTTATGGAAATGTCATATAAGCCACTTGTGAGGCTGAGGTACCAGCCTCAGGGCTCGGTGTCAACAGATTATTATTATTATAATCAAGGGGGAAGCGCTAAACCCGGAGGATTATACAGCGCCTGGGGGGGATGTGGAAGGCATTCAGGCTTAATTCGGGGAACTGGAGCACAGATCCAATTCCCTAAATCAAGAGCCCCTCACCAACATCAAGGAACCTTCCTTGAGGGGGGTGTCAACAGAGCTTGCTTGGGTAGGCAACTCACATGGAGGCAGTCCAGACAAATTTCCACATGATCCATACAGGTTCAGTGCTTTGCCATTTGTATAATAAAACTTTCCCTGAAATTTAACTTGCATATCCCTAGGCACAGCCATTTTAATTTTTAAATAAATTTTATTTTCAGTCAGTTTATGATGCCAGGAATGGTGGATACACACATACATGCCTCACAGTTCCCTAACAATGGAATTAAATTAGATTTGTCATTGCTGGATTGGCTGAATACATACACCTTCCCCACCGAGGCCATGTTCTCTGATGTGAAAGTGGCGCAGTGTGTGTATCCCAAAGTTGTGGTCAGTGTTAATTTTGTTTAAATTTTTGATATGTGTATGAGACATTGTGTATAGTACGGGCAGACTCCACAGGTGAACCTTAATAACACAAATGCCTTAAAACACTGTATACAATAAATCTTGTACAAAACGAACCCTCATAAAGCGGATATCGGTTAAAACTGACAAAAAACCTGAACAGACGAAGGTTCAACATGTAAGTATAATGGGATGTCTGAAATAGTCATGAAGTGGACCAAATTCGCTATATCAAACGGCTGTCCAGTCTGGTCGTACGTTCGATACACAACTCTGCTTAACTGCACTAGATTTACTTTAATATGCCAGACATAACATGGGGTGATAAATCGGAAATTGAGCAATAGTACGATGGAAATAGTATATGGCACTTGTCTACAAGGCAACTTGTGGTGTGGGTGGGTGAGGGGGAGGCTGGGGGGTGAGCTAGGTCTACCATGGAACAAGAACCTTGAGGCACCTGGGAAAGCAAATTGGTTCACTTGTGCTTTTACGATGGCTGGTTGGACATGTTGGACCGAGAGATGGAAATGGATAGAGCTGCCGCAAAAGGTGGAAATAGATTAAATACGCAAGTAGATAAAGGACCCTAATGGAAATAAGTCACTGACTTTTTTGGGTTTTTTTAGGTAACTTACACGTGTTACTTGGTATGATAATTGTACTTGTGTATGCATGAACGTAAATCATCTTGCTTAAGGTGGTGGTCTACTGTATATAATATTTTTAAGTACTTAAATAGTGATTTAAGGCATTTTTGATGAAAATTCATGTATAAAACTCACCCATACTACTCGCAATACCTCATTTGTACAAAAGTATACTATGTGTACCTTATATCGGAATAATACTCATCAGTAGCATCAAAGTGTTGAAAGTAATAGTATGGAATTTACAGGAGCGGCTTTTGAAGAATGGCACCACGACAGCTGCTTATTATGCCACTTTACACCTTGAGGCTTCTAAAGTCTTGGCTCAAGTGGTGCATGACCGGGGTCAACGAGCCCTCATCGGTAAAGTTAATATGATGGTCAATTGCCCTGAATATTACCGTGAGTCTAGTATTACAGAATCAGTTTCTGAGACTGAGGATTTTATCTTCTTCATTAAGAAACTGCAGGTAAGACATATTTATACGGGACTATAGCTTCCAGCTTCTCTGATAGTGAAAAAAAATATTATTATTATTATTATTATTATTTATTTATTTATTTTTATTTTTATTTATTTTTATTTATTTTTATTTATTTTTTTATTTTTATTTATTTATTTTTATTTATTTATTTATTTTTATTTATTTATTTTTATTTATTTTTTTATTTTTATTTATTTATTTTTATTTGTTTATTTTTATTTATTTAGTTATTTATTTATTTTTATTTTTTTATTTATTTTTATTTATTTATTTATTTATTTTTATTTATTTATTTATTTTTATTTATTTATTTATTTTTATTTATTTATTTATTTATTTATTTTTATTTATTTATTTATTTATTTATTTATTTATTTATTTTTATTTATTTATTTATTTTTATTTATTTATTTTTATTTATTTATTTTTATTTATTTATTTATTTTTATTTATTTAAGCATACATACAGAGGTACAAAAAAATACAGGTAAGAGCAGCATGCCAAAGCCACTTATATGCATAGCATTACGGGCTGGCTTAAAATTAACTTAAGATTAACTAAGCAATGATGAAATCAGTGATAAGACATTATTGTAAACAGATAACTATATTATGTGAGCAAATCACCTGCAGGAGATTTACAGGGCATTACCTGAATTATTACCTGCAAGTAATTTGGGTGAGGTAAGTGGGACTTATTCAAGTAGGTCAATAAACTGCACCTCCTTCGACTGCCTACTTCTTCACCACTCGCCAAAAGCTAGACCTGACATAAAATTAATGATTATAATAAAACCACCCCTCAAGGAAGGTTCATTGATGTTGGTGAGGGGCTCTTGATTTAGGGAATTGGATCTGTGCTCCAGTTCCCCGAATTAAGCCTGAATACCATCCACATACCCCCCCAGGATGCGACCCACACCAGTCTACTAACACCCAGGTACCAACGTATTGCTAGGTGAACAGGGGCAGCAGGTGTAAGAAAATATGCCCGACGTTTCCACCCATGCCAGGATTCAAACCACAGCATGGGTGAGGCGAGAGCATTGCCAACCGAGCCATGGGATGCTGTTTGTCAGTCATTTGACTAGTGACGTCTGTGCAATTCAGGCAAGACAGGTACTGAACAAGTGACAGTGAAAGTGTTCCATTCTCTGGGTTATCTTACTGTTGTCGACGATGACTGTCATAAAAAATGTATATAGACTAGTTAAGGGGAAAAATGTGGGTGGAGTGTTTGGAGTTTACCTGGGCTGGAATATTGCTGCACTCTAACAGCACCTTTCAAGGCAGGTGAAATTGCCGACCTAGAAAATGTACAGAGAACTTTCACGGCGCGCATAACGGAGATAAAACACCTCAATTACTGGGAGCGCTTGAGGTTTCTAAACCTGTATTCCCTGGAACGCAGGAGGGAGAGATACATGATTATATACACCTGGAAAATCCTAGAGGGACTAGTACCAAACTTGCACACGAAAATCACTCACTACGAAAGCAAAAGACTTGGCAGACGATGCACCATCCCCCCAATGAAAAGCAGGGGTGTCACTAGCACGTTAAGAGACCATACAATAAGTGTCAGGGGCCCGAGACTGTTCAACTGCCTCCCAGCACACATAAGGGGGATTACCAACAGACCCCTGGCAGTCTTCAAGCTGGCACTGGACAAGCAACTAAAGTCAGTTCCTGATCAGCCGGGCTGTGGCTCGTACGTTGGTTTGCGTGCAGCCAGCAGCAACAGCCTGGTTGATCAGGCGCTGATCCACCAGGAGGCCTGGTCACAGACCGGGCCGCGGGGGCGTTGACCCCCGAAACTCTCTCCAGGTAAACTCCAGGTACTCCAGGAGAGAGGTCCGGGGGTCAATGCCCCCGCGGCCCGGTCTGTGACCAGGACTCATGGTGGATCAGAGCCTGATCAACCAGGCTGTTACTGCTGGCTGTACGCAATCCAACGTACGAGCCACAGCCCGGCTGGTCAGGTACCGACTTAGGTGATTGTCCAGTGCCTGCTTGAAGACAGCCAGGGGTCTATTGGTAATCCCCCTTATGTATGCTGGGAGGCAGTTGAACAGTCTCGGGCCCCTGACACTTATTGTATTGTCTCTTAACATGCTAGTGACACCCCTGCTTGTGGAAAGAAAAGTTTGTTAATGACTACTAAAGGGAATTTACCAGAGTATAGTACTAATTCTTGTATGGATGTGAGGCAAGGATTTTCAATGTTTCATAAAAAAAGTTAAAGTAGTGGAGATGTCGTGAAGGTAGTGGAGGTGCCATGGAGGTAGTGGAGGTGCCATGGAGGTAGTGGAGGTGCCATGGAGGTAGTGGAGGTGCCATGGAGGTAGTGGAGGTGCCATGGAGGTAGAGGAGGTGCCATGGAGGTAGAGGAGGTGCCATGGAGGTAGAGGAAGTGCCATGGAGGTAGAGGAGGTGCCATGGAGGTAGAGGAGGTGCCATGGAGGTAGAGGAGGTGCCATGGAGGTAGAGGAGGTGCCATGGAGGTAGAGGAGGTGCCATGGAGGTAGAGGTGCCATGGAGGTAGTGGAGGTGCCATGGAGGTAGTGGATGTGCCATGGAGGTAGTAGAGGTGCCATGTTGGCGAGCAGTGTGTGGTGTGAGTATTGTACAGGAAAATTTGATAGGAGTGAATACACACAAGTGGTTTTTAGAGGATGTGCTGTTGGAGTGTGACAAGGTAACCTTATGAAGGGATTCAGGAAAACTGATTAGCCAGGACTTGAAATTCTAGAGGTGATAAATACAGTTCAGAGGATAATTGTGGAGGATAAAGGTGGAGATCAAGCAGACTTGAATAACTATAGGCCAATATCCAACTTGCCCCTTCTCTCTAAAATCTTTGAAAAATTAATTCATAAGCAAATTTATTCCTACCTCATCTCCCACAACATACTCAACCCCTGTCAGTTTGGGTTTAGGCCTAATAAAAATACGAATGATGCTATTATACACATGCTTGAACAAATATACACTGCACTTGACAAAAAAGAAGTCCCATTGGGGATCTTCATTGATTTACGTAAAGCTTTTGATACAGTTGACCATTATTTGTTGCACATAAAATTATCACACTATGGTATAAGAGGGCACTCCCTTAACTACCTAAAGTCATACCTCAGCAACAGAAGCTAATGTGTACACAAATGGAGCAAACTCTTCCACACAACCAGTTACAGTTGGAGTCCCACAGGGAAGTGTCCTTGGCCCTCTCCTCTTTCTCATTTATATAAATGACCTACCAAATGCATCACAAATACTCAAACCCACACTAATTGCAGATGACACTACATATGTCTTCTCTCGCCCAAGCCCAGTCATACTAGCCAATACTGTAAATACCGAATTACAGAAAATATCTACCTGGATGATGATTAACAAGCTTACTCTCAATATTGACAAAACCTAATACATTCAGTTTGGGAACAGAACTACAGATGTTTCTCTTAACATAATGATAAACGGATCACCTATCATGAAACTCAGAGGGAAAATTCTTAGGAATCCATCTTGATAATAGACTCAAATTTCAAACACATGTACAACAAATTTCCAAGAAAATCTCCAAGACCGTAGGCATACTATCGAAGATACGGTACTATGTTCCACAATCAGCTCTCCTGGCCCTATATCACTCGCTCATTTACCACTATCTCGCTTATGAAATCTGTGCATGGGGCTCAACAACAATAAATCATCTCAGACCACTAATTACCCAACAAAAGGCTGCAGTCAGAATAACAAATTCCCACTCCAGGCAGCATACTCCACCAATATTCAAGAGTCTAAACTTACTCACTGTACAAAACATCCGTACTTATTATTGTGCCTACTATATACATAGAACAATAAACTCAGATATAAACCCTCCCCTCAAACTTCTCCTTACCAACCTCAATAGAACACATGACCATAACACAAGGCACAGATCACTCTTTGATGTTCCCCATGTCCATCTCACACTATGTAAAAACTCATTTCACATAAAAGGCCCAAAAATCTGGATTTCATTACCTGTGAATACAAAAGAAATGCTGTCTGTTTATCAGTTCAAGACACTTCTTAAAAACCACTTACTCACCCACAACTAAATAAATATTGAATAACTGTATTTCATCCTAGGTAGTAGGTTGGTAAACAGCAACTGCTCAGGGGGGTACTACCGTCCTGCCAAGTGAGTGTGCAACGAAAACCTGTAAATGTTTTACATGATGGTAGGATTGCTGGTGTCTTTTGTCTGTCTCATAAACATGCAAGATTTCAGGTATGTCTTGCTACTTATACTTGCACTTAGGTCACACTACACTTACATGTACAAGCATATACATGTATATACACACCCCTCTGGGTATTCTTCTATTTTCTTTCTAGTTCTTGTTCTTGTTTATTTCCTCTTATCTCCATGGGGAAGTGGAACAGAATTCTTCCTCCATAAGCCATGCGTGTTGTAAGAGGCGACTAAAATGCCGGGAGCAAGGGGCTAGTAACCCCTTCTCCCGTATAAATTACTAAATTTAAAAGAGAAACTTTCGTTTTTCTTTTTGGGCCACCCTGCCTTGGTGGGATATGGCCGGTGTGTTGAAAGAAAGAAAGAACTGTATTTCATAAAAGTGTAACCTGTGACCCTATCAAACTGTTTTTTTTTTAATTACATTACCTAATAGAATAATACATTCTCTTGAATGCACAGTAACTCGTCTAATGACCATGTGACCTCTTTCTGCACTACAAATAGTATATTGATATAGTATATTGATCATTTTGTTATGTTATACATTATTATGCTAGAAATTTGTACAATTATAATGCCTCTTAATTGAAAGGTTCAAGTTTCATTTTTTAAAATACTCATTTGTACTTCATGTTGTGTTTTGTTTACTGTAATTTTTACCACTGAGTATATCATTGCTTAGTTAATCTTAAGTTAATTTTAAGTATTGTATATCTATGCACTTATGGCAAGAAAACTCTTGAATCATGGTAATTTTTTCCACCCCTCACCTTGGTGGGAGGTGTTAGTGTTCACACGTGTGCACACATAAGTAAGTTCATTCAGGTATACACAAATACAGTTAAGTGGACCCTTGGTTATCGGCTGTAATCCATTCCATAATATCGCCCGATAACCGAAATGGCCGAAAACTGAATTAATATTTCCCATAAGAATTAATGAAAATACAATTAATCCGTTCCAGACAAAAATATTCACAAAAAAAAAAAATTTTTTTTTAACAATTATGTAAGTTTTACGTACCTTTATTGAAGGCTAATGCTGGCTTCTGGAAGATAGGGAAGAGGAAAGAGGGAGGAGTTAGTGTTTGGAAGGGAAATCCCCCTCCATAAAGACTTTAGGTAGCAAAGCCTTCTCTGGGGTTACTTCCCTTCTTTGTCTTTTAATGCTACTAGGACCAGCTTGAGAGTCACTGGACCCCTGCCTCACAACAAATCTGTCCATAGAGGTCTGTTTGTGGCATCTCTCTAAGATTTCCCTGAAGTGGGACAGGGTTTTGTCACTGAACATGTTGCAGATATGGCTTGTTTCAGCTTGGTCAGGGTGGTGTTTCTCTACAAAAGCTTGCACCCTAGTCCACATTGCACACACCTCTTTACTGCTACAGTACAGTGGAACCTCAAAAATCGAACTGCTCCCAACTCAATCAATTATGTAAGTGTATTTTTGTAAGTGCTTTTAAAAGTGTATTTTTGAGGGTCTGAAATGGACTAATCTAATTTACATTATTCCTGATGGGAATAAATTCGTTCGGTAGTGGCACTTGAACAGCCTTCTGGACCGAAGAAAGTTCGATATTTGAGGTTCCACTGTACATTCATTTGTAGTCTTAATGTAGGGCAAGAGGTGAGTAGTATTTATTTGTAGGAAGTCAGTGTAGGTAGCAGTAGATGTAGGTACAGTACACGTATGAAGCCCCCCCCCCCACCAGCTACACTACACAGCAATATTACAATACACAGCCATATTATTACCATGTTCACGGAGTTTAATCGTTTCTAACAACTACCATTAAATGCCATCATAAATAAAGGGAGAAGTAATGAATAATTCATGCCAAGAATTGTAAACAAATGCATATGAAGGGCAGTTACTGCACCAGCCGCCACATTCACAGTTTTCTCTAATGCTGCATCAGAGAAAAAGGTAATGTTTACTCTTCATCCCACTCTCCACTTGATAACATATAAACATTGCATGTTTATATGCTACATGATATGTAACATGTTTCTTATATAATTTTGAAGAAAATATCATAGATGGATTAATGAAAATGTCTATATTAACATAAAATAAGACATTTAATGTGGCAAAGAGTGATTATTAAATATACATCACATATAATAAACATTACATGTTTATATGCTATGTAACATGTTCCTTACATAATTTTGAAGATATAATAGATGGATTAATGAAAATGTCTGTATTAACATAAAATAAGACATTTAATGTACCAGTGATCATTATTAAATATACATCACATATAAACATTGCATGTTTTCATATACTATGTAACGTGTTTCTTTGGGCCCATGGTTGCTTATTTTGCAGTTGTACTTGATCAATAACCACAAAAAACAATGGATTATAGCAAAATGTTTGGATGAATTAGCAGAAGCTCCCTCACTCACCCAGAGACAAAGCCAAACTGACTCCCAAGTGGCCCCAGCCGGCGGATGGAAGCCTCCCAAATAGCCAATAACCAAATTAACGGCCGATAACTGGGCGCCAAAAAAACGGTGGGTAACAGAGTTGGCCGATAACTGAACTGGCTGATAACCAGGGGTCCACTGTACATAGATTATTATACATAGCAGCATATGTGTAGAGAACCTGGGATAACCCCAAAAAAGTCAGTGACTTATTTCCATTGGAGTCCTTGCATGCATTTTTGTTATATATTACTTACATAATTTATATGTTTTATTTTTATTATTTTTTATTATTATAAGTCAGCTCCCACTAAAGTAGGGTGGTGAAAAGTAAGAAACATTCATCATTCACTTAATTGCTCTTACCAGAAATATGTAGGCATCACAATTCAAATACTGTACTGTAATTATCCAGACTGCAACATTCTCACTCCAGAGTGCAGACACTGCACTTCACACCTACAGGAATCAAGTCCAACTAACTGGTTTCCCATAATCCCTTCATAAGTGTTGCCTTGTTCCAGTGGTGTAATCTCTAAAGCAAGATGATATTTATGAATTAATTTTTTCGACATACTGGCCATCTCCCACCAAGGCAGGGTGACTCCCTCCTCACCTGCAAAAAAAAGCTACATTTATCTTTTTATATTTAGTAATTCATGCAGAAGGTTATTAGCCCCTTACTCCTGGCACTTTAGTCACTTCTTAAGACACACCTGGCTTAACCCTTTCAGGGTCTGTCCCGTAGATCTACGGCTTTTCGGTGAGTGTCCAAACCGTAGATCTACGCCAAAATTCTAGCGCCGTCAAATTTAGCACGAAAGCGCTCATAGGCCTACATGTGAGAGAATGGGTCTGCGCCGTGGGTGTGCGCAGTAAACAAAAAATCTAGGCGCCTGCATAGCATTGTGGGAACGCCGGCTCATTCACCCTTGTTCACCATGCCTCGTCGCAAGTCAGCTCTCGCTCCCCGGAAAATTGGGACTCTCCTCTTCCTGTCTGATAGTTCTGACACTGATGGAAGTGGAAATGAAGACGAATTCTACGGCTTTGATAAGTTAGTGACCGAAAATAATGACCAGGATATCGATAATAGTGCAGAAAACCCTGACGATCCTCGACCTTCTACCTCTGGTGTGGGCACTCGTGACTCACGGTCGGGTGTTCCTAAACGTAAGAGAAAACTAATATTTTCCCGTGGCCAGGCCTCTGACTTCAGTAATGACGATGATTCTGACGTGGATTGTGATTTTATTGCGCTCGACGATCATTCGAGTAGTGATAGTGAGGAAACATATTCACCAGTGAAGCGTCGGTATGTTCGCCGCCGCATGCGCTCGGGTAGTGTACCCTATGCTGTGCCCAGGGGACGGAGTACATCCCGGAGTACATCCCGGAGTACATCCCGTGGCCCTACACCCGTTTTAGGTAGTGATAGTGAGGATGATGTGGCTACACTTGGCATGGATGGGCCACAGGCATCAGTGGATGGTGTTAGTGGTGCTGGTGGTGGTAGTGGCACCGCCATGCGTGACTCACTGTGCCACGCGGGGACCCACGCTGCTGACTCGTCAGTTCAAGGACAAAGCGGAGCGTCACCCACCAGCCAGCCACAACCACAACCACCCGTACAACCAGCCTATGATGTCCAGTATCCACCAGCAAACCGTATCTGGGATTGGCAGCAAAATCCCAATTTTGTTCCCAGCCCTCACCACTTTGATGACTCTCAAAGTGGAATTCTACCTACCTGTCCCCTTGGAACCACGGCCAATGAACTGGAATTCTTTGAATTATTCTTTGACCAGCCATTGATGGAAATTATTGCCAAGGAAAGTAATAAGTATTTTCAGTACACCATGGCAAATACGATCTTATCACCACAGTCAAGACTACACAGGTGGAAAGAGACGACTGTTGCAGAAATGTATTTGCTTTTTGCAACAATAATGCTTATGCCTCATGTCTATAAGCATAATATAAAAGCATACTGGTCCACAGATCGGCTAATTTGTACCCCATCCTTCAGTGAAATAATACCAGTGAACAGGTTTATCTTACTGTTACATATGTTGCACTTCTCTGACAAAACCAGGCCTGACAGAAGTGACAGGTTATACAAGATTAGAAATGTTTTCATGTATCTCAAACAAAAGTTCAGGATATACTTTTATCCATTCAAGAATCTTGTAATTGACGAGTCTTTGATTTTGTTCAAAGGTAGACTGTCATTCAAGCAGTATATACCGAGCAAGAGGAACCGCTTTGGTATAAAATTGTTTGTACTCTGTGATTGTGACAGTGGCCTGGTGTTGGATATTGTTGTATACACGGGTTGTAAAACATTGAAAGATACCAAGATGTTATTGGGTATCTCGGGTGACGTAGTGAGAAACATGATGGCACCTTATCTTGGTAAGGGCCATACATTATATACCGATAACTGGTACACAAGCCCATTACTCAGTGATTTCATGCGAGTGAACAAGACAGATGTGTGTGGCACAGTGCGTTCTAATCGTAAACATATGCCCAGGCTCAACGCAGGTGTTCGTGGTGATGACGTGCAGGTGTTTACTGCCAATGACATCATGGCATTACGGTGGCATGACAAACGAGATGTCACATTGTTGACAACCATTCACCGTAATGAAATGCAAGACAGTGGCAAAGTTGATCGAGTGACTAATGAACGTATTCGAAAACCAGTGTCAGTGATTGATTATACACAAAACATGCGCTTGGTTGACAAGTGTGACATGCAGATTAGTTTTGTTGACTGTGTTCGTAAGAGTTACAAGTGGTACATGAAACTTTTCTTCCATCTCATGGACATTTCAATGCTGAATGCATATAATATGTACCAAATAAAGACTGGTAACAGACCACCGTATGGTGAATTTTGTTTGTCTGTTGTCAGACAACTCATAATGAAGTACCAGGTAACAACACCTGCAATACAACATGGTACTCGAATTCATCACAATATACCCAAGCGTTTGAGGAGAGAAGGTGATCATTTCATAATACAGCTTCCTTCAACTCAAAAGAAATTTGCTCAGAAGAGATGCATTGTCTGTGCACAAACAAAACGACGGCAACAAAGACGCAAAGACACTCGGTTTATGTGTGAGGAATGTAAGGTGCCTCTGTGCATGGTGCCTTGTTTCAAGGAGTTCCACAAGCTCCAGCAGTTCTAAAACCATGTCCAGTGATTGTAAATATGTAAATATATGATAGAACATTAGTATTATACAGTATTTGTGCATGTTTATTGTAATAAACAACAGTGGTAAACAATATAATAACTTTAGTGCGGTTATTGTGTTCAATACAGTGAGTATATATATATCAATTATATACAGTATTGGTCTCTCAGGCCCCAAATGTTAGTAGGAATAGAAAAAAATTGGAAAAGAAAAGAAAAAACAACTAAAACAACATAATACGCGTATGTGGAATTCGTCAATGTTGCCGCCACCACATCATTTTCTATAAACTTCTTGGCACTGTATCTCGGTAAGTAATGATCAGATTCTAATTTTTTTTTGTTTTATTACCTTCACAAAAATATGCTCTTTAATTCTGTAAGAAAAAATAATTTGTTTTTTTTTTTCAAAATTTCTTGGACACTGGTGCGTGACTTCAGATTTTGGCCTTGGACCCTGAAAGGGTTAAGGAGGAAAGATTGTTTTCTACTTCCCAATGGAGATGAAAGAAAATAAATAAGAGTAAGTATACCTGGTAAAGTGTATGGTAGAGTTATTATTGAAAGAATTAAGAGCGAGACGGAGAATAGGATAGCAGATGAACAAGGAGGCTTTAGGAAAGGTAGGGGGCGTGTGGACCAGGTGTTTACAGTGAAACATATAAGTGAACAGTAGATAAGGCTAAAGAGGTTTTTGTGGCATTTATGGATTTGGAAAAGGCGTATGACAGGGTGGATAGGGGGGCAATGTGGCAGATGTTGCAGTTGTATGGTATAGGAGGTAGGTTACTGAAAGCAGTGAAGGGTTTTTACGAGGATAGTGAGGCTCAAGTTAGAGTATGTAGGAAAGAGGGAGATTATTTCCCAGTAAAAGTAGGCCTTAGACAAGGATGTGTGATGTCACCGTGGTTGTTCAATATATTTATAGATGGGGTTGTAAAAGAAGTAAATGCGAGGGTCTTGGCAAGAGGTGTGGAGTTAAAAGATAAAGACTCACACATAAAGTGGGAGTTGTCGCAGTTGCTCTTTGCTGATGACACTGTGCTCTTGGGTGATTCTGAAGAGAAGTTGCAGAGGTTGGTGGATGAATTTGGTAGCGTATGTAAAAGAAGAAAATTGAAAGTGAATACAGGAAAGAGTAAGGTTATGAGGATAACAAAAAGATTAGGTGATGAAAGATTGGATATCAGATTGGAGGGAGAGAGTATGGAGGAGTTGAATGTATTCAGATATTTGGGAGTGGACCTGTCAGCGGATGGGTCAATGAAAGATGAGGTGAATCATAGAATTGATGAGGGGAAAAGGGTGAGCGGTGCACTTAGGAGTCTGTGGAGACAAAGAACTTTGTCCTTGGAAGCAAAGAGGGGAATGTATGAGAGTATAGTTTTACCAATGCTCCTGTATGGGTGTGAAGCATGGGTGATGAGTGTTGCAGCGAGAAGGCTGGAGGCAGTGGAGATGTCATGTCTGAGGGCAATGTGTGGTGTGAATATAATGCAGAGAATTCGTAGTTTGGAAGTTAGGAGGAGGTGCGGGATTGCCAAAACTGCTGTCCAGAGGGCTGAGGAAGGGTTGTTGAGGTGGTTCGGACATGTAGGGAGAATGGAGCAAAACAGAAAGACTTCAAGAGTGTATCAGTCTGTAGTGGAAAGAAGGCGGGGTAGGGGTCGGCCTAGGGAAGGTTGGAGGGAGGGGGTAAAGGTGGTTTTGTGTGCGAGGAGCTTGGACTTCCAGTGGGCATGCGTGAGCGTGTTTGATAGGAGTGAATGGAGACAAATGGTTTTTAATACTTGACGTGCTGTTGGAGTGTGAGCAAAGTAACATGAAGGGATTCAGGGAAACCGGCAGGCCTGACTTGAGTCCTGGAGATGGGAAGTACAGTGCCTGCACTCTGAAGGAGGGGTGTTAATGTTGCAGTTTAAACTGTAGTGTAAAGCACCCTTCTGGCAAGACAGTGATGGAGTGAATGATGGTCAAAGTTCTTCTTTTTCAAGCCACCCTGCCTTGGTGGGAATTGGCCAGTGTGTTAATAAAAAAAAAAAAGAAAAAAAATAGAACTATTAAGAAAACAGAAGAAAGCTCAGATGGGTACACAGAAGCGTCGTTAGGGGGGACGGGGAGGTGCTGCCCCGGGTGACACCATTTAGGGGGCGACACCAAAGAGCCTCTAAAGAAGGTGACACTAAGAACATAAGAAAGGAGGAACACTGCAGTAGGCCTGTTGGCCCATACTAGGCAGTGCTGCAGCGACATAAGAGAAAAATCCTTTGTATCTATATAGCCTATTATATGATTACAGAGTACAAATAGGCCTATATAGGGAAAAATCAATGACACTATATGATAAACTATGATAAATCGATAATTTTATTTGATGTTTTGGAGAAACCCTTAATCACCCTGGCATCACTATGATCAGTTATCAGTGACGTAACATACTGTCTGGTGCACTGCCCACCAGTGAGTTTGGTCCAGGTGATGTATATGTGGCTGGGTTAAACAGACAAAGGGTCAGGTAATTATCATATTTTGAGCTTTACTTTTGCTTATTGGTGACATTAGTCATGTTCGTGAATCAAGATATATGAACGGGTAAGAGCTGACATTCATGAAATGTTGAAATAACCGTGGTACGTAAGAACATAAGAATGGAGGAACACTGCAGAAGGCCTACTGAACCATACAAGGCAGGTCCTTATCAAAACTACCCCTACCCAAAGCTTTTCCACCACATGTATAAGAACATAAGAACAACTACAACTACTACTACCTCTACTTGTACTACACCTCATTCAAAGCCTATACATGTATATACCCTCTGTGTCCATGTATTGTTTGTATCAGCTTGACAAAGTTCCTGGAAAGTGAAACGTTGCCCTTCTCTACTTTGTATTGGACTGAAGAAGCCATTGTGTGGCAAAACGTTTCCTTAATAATGATTCCCATAAGTGTTGTCAGTTTTCAAACCATTTATCACAGTAGTGAATGTATATACCACTATGCATAGGCTTGTGCTACATGGAAAAGCCAAAACCTGTATCTGAGAGGTGGATATTAACATCAAGGAAAGGAAGCAAGGAATTAGATTCCCACTGAAGATTGAGACACTTATACATCATAAGAACATAAGAAAGGAAGAACACTGCAGCAGGCCTGTTGGCCCACTTTGTATTGTACTGATGAAGCCACACAGTGGCTAGAGTGTAGATGAATGGTTCAGAGAACCGACACGTTGATAAATTAGACATATGTGCAGCTCTTGGGTATCTTTATTGAGGAAACGTTCTGCCACACAGTGGTGAAACGTTTCCTCAATAAAGATACCCAAGAGCTGCACATATGTCTAATTTATCAGTGGCTAGAGTCATGAGGATGAGGCCAAAGAGCAAAGATGTCATCTCTATACACAACTTTCCTTGTACGAGTGAATATCAAAATGGTATACAACACCGACAAGTTGGTAGGTAAGACACATAGGCAACAGTTAGGCAACTTTATTCCAAAACGTTTTGCCTACACAGTAGGCTTCTTCAGTTCTTCAGTCGAGTACAGAAAGTAGGCAGGAGCAGTGGAGATGTGAAGATGATGTAATCAGTCTATCACCCTTGAAGTTGTAGATTTGAGGTTGTCAGTCCCTCAGCCTGGAGATGTTCTGTTCCATAGTGTGGAACTATTTGTTGCCTATATGTCTTACCTACCTTTCTTTGTATGAATCTTAGTCCTGGCTTCGTCTCTGTAGTTGCCTTCCTTTCCCATTACACTGTAAAATGCTCCAAACTTCAGAACACCCATGACTTAACCTGATTCTTTTTCCCCCTTCTCCTTTCCTCTTTATCCTTTGGGTTTTCCTTCTTCTGTCTTGGGTATTTGGTCCATTATTATTATTTCCCCCACTCCCTCTGTGTTTTTGTTCCTGCCTTTTGTGGGCCCCTAGCTCCCTTGCAGTGCTCCTCTTTCTTATTACGTATTTGACTTGCTCCACTATACCACTACTACCTCCACGACTACCTCTCTTCCTCCTTTCCTACTACCTCTCTTGTCCTGTCCCTGTCTGTTGGCCTATATTTACTGCCTCCTCCTCTGCTTTTTGTTAGTGTGACTTTGTAAATGGTATAAGTCTGAACGTTGTGAGCTCCTCTCTCCTGTGTGCGGGTTATTTGTGTATTGCTCCAGTCACAGTATTGTGCCTTTTTGTTATTTATTGATATCCATTTTAACCATGCATTGTTGTTACCAATCCTTGTGGAGTAAAGCCTATAGGGCAGTGGTATTCATTGTGCGGCTTGCGAGCCGCTGGCGGCTCGCGATGACTCAATTCGTGGCTTGAAAAATATATAAATTAATTAATAAAAAAAAATATATAGAAAAATAATTTTTCAAGTAAGATGCATATTTTCATGAGGTGAGATGGAAGACGAAGTCACAGTAAGAGATAACATTCTAACATCCCTACCCTAGTCGTACAGAAATCATACGTGTCCACTACGGGAAACTGATCAGGGACACGTCTAGCTCTAGGCGTCGGTGGTCTCGCTGAATCAGTTGAGTTCAAGCTTTCGGGGGAGACTGGATGTATTTCGTTACTCTTGGAGATTTGTGTTTGAAAATAGGCAACAGATATTTGAGACTGCGGCAACATATATGAAAGTAATGACTTAACTGTTGCTGCTTGTGGAAGCTAGCTGCGATGGGCTAGTTTTACTTGAAACCAAAGTGCAGTCAAGTAGTGTCCGTTATGATGGATCGATTCGAGTTAAGCAGCAGCTAGCACACTTCCGCTCATCACAGCATTCAGTAAGTTTGGTCTTTATTTTGCTATTAATAACAAGATATGCAGGCTAATATTACCATGTCTAATTTTTCTCATTTACTATATTGCACTAGCAGCTCAGTACTACTTAATTTAGTTGAGTTACGCTAACTTGCAGTAGCTGCGGCTCTCTCAATCAATGTGTTTAACCGAAGTGGCTCTCCTGCAAAAATTAGTGAATAACACTGCTATAGGGCCAGGAGGCTTACCAAATAATGTGATACACATTAGTATTACATCCATAATGATCATTATGATTATTTTTTCCAATTCATTGGAAAGTAGACTTCATTTTTTCTGCTTTGTTCTCATTCTGGTTAGAGTCTGAGTTAAATATCCAAATTAGGTTCTACTGAAAAAAATTAATGCAATCATGAAACAACAGTTATTAATGGTTAGTCTTAATTTCTTCTGAACTTAACCCACTTATTTCATTTCCTAACTTCATTTCATCCTCAGTAGGATAATAGAATTGGCACCATTTATTTCTGTCACCATTAAAAATTACCGAATATTCAGTAGAACCAAAACAGTGAATCTTGCATTCTTTTTTCAGATCATTGATATAATATCATGCCTCATGGAATGCATGAACCGAAGAGGCCTAGTGGATGTCAACAAAGGAAGGCAAAAAGTGAAAAAGTTCAGCTAATGCGAAAAATGGCTGGGTCTGTGGTTCAGTATCTCAAGAAACCCGATAATGGCCTGAGTTTATCAAATGATTTTAGTTATGATCTTACTGATAACACTGATGTCGATTCTGACTCCGACAATGGTAATATAAGCGAGAGGAATGAAGGGAATGAGAGTCTGCGAGAATTAGCATTGATGTGTGACGTTTCTTCTTGGAAAATTCCAGTTCCAGACCATTCCAGGATTGAAATCATCAAAAGAGGTAGTTATGTTTATCAGAACAAGAATGGCCCTTTTCATGTTACAGAGAGAAAAAATGCAAAAGGCGATGAGCGTCAGGTTTCTAAAGAATGGTTCTACAAACAGATGCAGAATGGTGAGAAAGTTTTGCGATCATGGATGGTATACTCGCCAGTCAGTGGGAAATTATACTGTTACTGCTGTAGATTGTTTACCTCTAGTGTTACAAGTATAACATCAAAGTTTGTGACTGGGTTTCAAATATGGTGGAAGCTGAACCCAAAAGTACACAATCATGAAACTTCTGATAACACCTACGTTGCCTCGAGAATTGGAAACCATGGCAACCGGTTTAAGGGTGAACAAAACCATAGATGCAGAAATAATTGTTTCAGTGGAAATCCAGAAGAAAAGGCGGAAGGAAATATTGTACAGGCTGCTCGACATTACACTGTTTCTGGCTAAACAGAACTTAGCATTTCGCGGCCACAGGGAGGACGAATTCTCATCAAATAGAGGAAACTTTCTTGAGATGGTTGAATTAATAGCTATGTATGATCCTGTGCTAAAAGAGCACCTAATGAGACTGAAGTGCAGCTCAAGTGAACACAGGTCATCAATTTCGTATCTCTCACCATCAACTCAAAATGAATTTTTAAGTGTTCTGGCAAATCGAGTTCAAGAGAAACTTGTTACTGATACCAAGAGAGCTGTATACTACAATGTTATGTTTGACAGTACACCAGATGTGACACTGACCAAATGTCAGAGGATGGAAGAGTTCAAGTGAAGGAAGTTTTCTTGGTTTTTTCCTTTGAATGGCAAAAAAGCTATTGATATCAGTTCTGATATCCTGAAAAAGCTGGAAAGTGATGGACTGTGATTGAAAGTGATGCTGTGCCGTGCTCAGCATGGTTGCCATGCTACCACCATGGCTGGGGTCTATGGAAGTGTACAAGTCATTCTTAAAGAAAAGAACAAGAAGGGAATTTTCAGTGGTTTTGTGGACCATTCATTGAACTTGTGTGGTCAGCATTCTTTTACCGAGAATTCATCATGTGTAAAATTTTTGGCAGTCTTGAGTCAGCGTATACTTTCTTTGCCTCCTCCACCCATCAATGGGATGTATTAATGGACCATACTGCAGTCTCTTTGAAAAGATTATCAACAACAAGATGGAGTTCTCATTACAATGCAGTGAAACCAATTGCAGAATCTTTCGAGAAATTTGTGGCAGCGATTGAAGCTCTTTGCGATCCACGGGAAAATTTGGATACAAGAGGAGCAGCACAAGGTCTTCTCCCTGCTGTGTGTGATTTCACATTTCTGTGTTATCTGTATTTCTGGTGTGACATACTTTGGGAGGTTCAGCTTGCACAGCAGTACTTGCAGACTAAGGATTTAACTCTTGACAAAGTGGTGGTGAAGCTAGAGGCACTGCGATTATTTTGAATGAAGGGCGAGATCGCATAGTGGAAAATTCAATACAGCAGGCACTTTTGAAATGTGAGAAGTATGGATTTCCAACAGAGAGAAGAATCAGGTTAAAGAAAAGGATGGCAGGGAAGCAGGCAAGAGATTCTGGACTCACTCTACAGGAAGAAAACAAGAGGGTGATATTGGAGTGCATTGATCATTTTCATAATGAACTCGAGATAGGATCAAAAGCAATCAAGGATGTGGCAGCCATGTTTGTGGTCATTCAAACAAAGAATCTTATACAAGCTACTGAAGAAGAAATGGAGGTGATGGCTTCAAGACTCAGTCTTCTATAATGAAATATGCAAAAATGAGCTCATACTTGAAATACCAAGACTAAGAAGGCTCCTGCAAGCTGCTGATGTTGATCTTGAAAAAGTTAAGCACTGGACTACACTGGATGTACTAACATTCACAGCTGAATGGGATTTCATTGAATCTCTTCCAACTCTGACACTCTGCCTGAGGTTGTTCCTTACTATGTGTGTTTCTGTGGCTTCTTGTGAAAGGAGTTTCTCAAAGTTGAAGTTGATTAAAAACTATTTATGGTCCACAATGAGTCAATCCAGAATCTCTGACATAGCAATGTTATCCATAGAAAATGGGTCAGTTAACAGCATTGATTTTGATGATGTGATAGATGATTTTGCAAGATTGAAGGCAAGGAAATGTAAGATTTGATTCACCGAGTTTGTAGATGAATGGTTCAGAGAACCGACACATTGATAAAATTAGACACGTGCAACTGTTGGGTAACTTTATTGAGGAAACGTTTTGCCACACAGTGGCTTCATCAGTCCTTTGTATGGACTGATGAAGCCACTGTGTGGCTAAACATTTCCTCAGTAAAGATACCCAAGAGTTCCACATGTCTAATTTATCATTCACTGAGATGTTACCTGTACTCAAGGTCAAATTGAAACTAGCGTTTCTCTTTTTTTTTTTTATTCGCCGGTACTCTCCCGTGAAATTGCAATGTTTTTCTTTATTTTTCAAGTTTTTTTTTTTTTTTTGGCATTGTTGAAGAATAATAAATGTAGGATCTGTTGGCTATACTCAAAGCGATACATATTTGAGTTTGTTTCCTCAATATTACTACGATTATTTATTTTATAATTAATAAAGTTAAGAAGTATTCTCCTGTTCAGTTTATGGCTCTTAAACGTTCTCATTGTTTAAACATTAGTCACTGGTCATGCAGTAGTGACGTAACTGGAGTTTACTCCCCCCCATCCCCTCCGCCCTTGGATTTCATGGGGGTGACACCAAAGGTGCCGCCCCAGGTGACACCAACCCTAGCAACGCCTCTGTGGGTACAGATACATATACATATACGTGTACATGCCTGTGTAGTGTGATGTAAGTGTAAGTTAAAGTAGCAAGATATATTTGAAAACCACTTGTCTCCATTTATTCCAGTCATACACTATCGCATATCATAACCTGCTATACCATAACCTAATGTCAAAGGACTCCAGTGGAAATAAGTCACTCTGACATTTTTTGGGTTATCCTAGGTTCTCTACACATATGCTGCTATGTATGATAATCTATGTAACTGTATTTGTGTATACCTGAATAAACTTACTTACTAATGTAGATAAAAAATTCTGATGGTGCAGTTGAATCTACTTGTATATGCTGATCTTTCTTTGTGATTTCAGACACCACTCATTAAACCTGTCATAACACCACGATTTGCTGTGGCTTGCTCCTTGGATCAAATGAAGCAACTGGGCCAGCTTGCCAAAAAGCATGACTGTCATATCCAGACTCATTTATGTGAAACACAAGCAGAGGTTACCTGGATTCAAGAGCTTTTTCCTTGGTCAAAGTCTTACACTGATGTTTATGACACTGCAGGACTGCTTGGAGCAAAGGTAGAAGTTACTGCTGACCATTATCTCAAACTGTTCAGTATAGAATTATTTAAAAAATTGGAATTACAGAACCAACAGACCCTATGTTCAAGAGGGAATTGATAAGTTTCTTAAGTTAGTCCTAGATCAGCCAACTGTGGTGCCTATTAGACTCTTCTGCTAGCATCAACAACCTGATTGGTTAGGCTGTCAAACAAGAGCTCTAATCAAGGACCAAACTGCTGAAGCAGTGATCCCTAAAATATATTTAGCCATTCACCATAAAACATTCATCAAAGCCTGTACTTTTATCCAATGCATTCCATAAAGAATGTCTAAATTTCTGATTATATTAGTAAAGCAATGCCTTAAGTCTGGTTCAGTAACAAACAAGAGATTGTTCTGAATTGAATACATACAGGGAGGTTTGCAAGATATGTACATCAGATATATTGTGAAGATATAGCAAAGGACAAAATTATATGTAGGATTTATAGACTTGAGAAAGTTTACATTTCTTCTGCATCTTTGTAGATCCAGTGAGTCAATCTTCATTATTCTTGTGATTCTCCATAGTTACTGTTTTTTTTTTATTATCACACTGGCCGATTCCCACCAAGGCAGGGTGGCCCGAAAAAGAAAAACTTTCACCATCATTCACTCCATCACTGTCTTGCCAGAAGGGTGCTTTACACTACAGTTTTTCAACTGCAACATTAAAACCCCTCCTTCAGAGTGCAGGTACTGTACTTCCCATCTCCAGGACTCAAGTCCGGCCTGCCGGTTTCCCTGAACCCCTTCATAAATGTTACTTTGCTCACACTCCAACAGCACGTCAAGTATTAAAAACCATTTGTCTCCATTCACTCCTATCAAACACGCTCACGCATGCCTGCTGGAAGTCCAAGCCCCTCGCACACAAAACCTCCTTTACCCCCTCCCTCCAACCTTTCCTAGGCCGACCCCTACCCCGCCTTCCTTCCACTACAGACTGATACACTCTTGAAGTCATTCTGTTTCGCTCCATTCTCTCTACATGTCTGAGCCACCTCAACAACCCTTCCTCAGCCCTCTGGACAACAGTTTTGGTAATCCTGCACCCAACATCTTGCTCCTGGGGGATTTCAACTTAAGGCACCTAAAATGGAGGAATATAGCAAATAATATTGTTGCAGTAATAACACCAGGAGGCAGCTCTGATGAAAACTCACACTCACGCGAGCTTTTAAATCTCTGCACAAAATTCAATTTAAACCAGCAAATAATAGAGCCTACTAGACTGGAGAATACACTAGACCTCATCTTCACTAACAATGATGATCTGATAAGAAATATCACCATATCAAAAACAATATACTCAGATCACAACATAATTGAGGTTCAGTCATGTATGCGCGGAGCCCCAGACCGACATAATGAGATTAGTCACGAGGGAGCATTCACCAAATTCAACTTCAATAACAAAAACATAAAGTGGGACCAAGTAAACCAAGTCCTAACCGATATAAGCTGGGAAGATATACTAAGCAACACAGACCCCAACTTATGCCTAGAACAGATTAACTCGGTAGCACTCGATGTATGCACAAGGCTTATTCCTCTAAGAAAAAGGAGGAGTAGATGTAAAACAGAAAGAGACAGGCGCTCCCTTTACAGGCGACGGAAAAGAATAACAGAGCGGCTAAAAGAGGTCAATATATCTGAAATGCGTAGGGAGACACTGGTCAGAGAAATAGCAAGCATCGAACTTAAGCTAAAAGAATCCTTTAGGAGTCAGGAATCGCGGGAAGAACTAAAAGCCATAAATGAAATCGAAAGAAACCCAAAGTATTTCTTCTCCTGTGCCAAATCAAAATCGAGAACAACGTCCAGTATTGGGCCCCTACTTAAACAAGATGGGTCCTACACAGATGACAACAAGGAAATGAGTGAGCTACTCAAGTCCCAATATGACTCAGTTTTTAGCAAGCCGCTAACCAGACTGAGAGTCGAAGATCAAAATGAATTTTTTATGAGAGAGCCACAAAATTTGATTAACACAAGCCTATCCGATGTTATCCTGACGCCAAATGACTTCGAACAGGCGATAAATGACATGCCCATGCACTCTGCCCCAGGGCCAGACTCATGGAACTCTGTGTTCATCAAGAACTGCAAGAAGCCCCTATCACGAGCCTTTTCCATCCTATGGAGAGGGAGCATGGACACGGGGGTCGTCCCACAGTTACTAAAAACAACAGACATAGCTCCACTCCACAAAGGGGGCAGTAAAGCAACAGCAAAGAACTACAGACCAATAGCACTAACATCCCATATCATAAAAATCTTTGAAAGGGTCCTAAGAAGCAAGATCACCACGCATCTAGAAACCCATCAGTTACACAACCCAGGGCAACATGGGTTTAGAACAGGTCGCTCCTGTCTGTCTCAACTATTGGACCACTACGACAAGGTCCTAAATGCACTAGAAGACAAAAAGAATGCAGATGTAATATATACAGATTTTGCAAAAGCCTTCGACAAGTGTGACCATGGCGTAATAGCGCACAAAATGCGTGCTAAAGGAATAACAGGAAAAGTCGGTCGATGGATCTATAATTTCCTCACTAACAGAACACAGAGAGTAGTCGTCAACAGAGTAAAGTCCGAGGCAGCTACGGTGAAAAGCTCTGTTCCACAAGGCACAGTACTCGCTCCCATCTTGTTCCTCATCCTTATATCCGACATAGACAAGGATGTCAGCCACAGCACCGTGTCTTCCTTTGCAGATGACACCCGAATCTGCATGACAGTGTCTTCCATTGCAGACACTGCAAAGCTCCAGGCAGACATCAACCAAATCTTTCAGTGGGCTGCAGAAAACAATATGAAGTTCAACGATGAGAAATTTCAATTACTCAGATATGGTAAACATGAGGAAATTAAATCTTCGTCAGAGTACAAAACAAATTCTGGCCACAAAATAGAGCGAAACACCAACGTCAAAGACCTGGGAGTGATCATGTCGGAGGATCTCACCTTCAAGGACCATAACATTGTATCAATCGCATCTGCTAGAAAAATGACAGGATGGATAATGAGAACCTTCAAAACTAGGGAGGCCAAGCCCATGATGACACTCTTCAGGTCACTTGTTCTATCTAGGCTGGAATATTGCTGCACACTAACAGCACCTTTCAAGGCAGGTGAAACTGCCGACCTAGAAAATGTACAGAGAACTTTCACGGCGCGCATAACGGAGATAAAACACCTCAATTATTGGGAGCGCTTGAGGTTCCTAAACCTGTATTCCCTGGAACGCAGGAGGGAGAGATACATGATTATATACACCTGGAAAATCCTAGAGGGACTAGTACCGAACTTGCACACGAAAATCACCCACTACGAAAGCAAAAGACTTGGCAGACGATGCACCATCCCCCCAGTGAAAAGCAGGGGTGTCACTAGCACGTTAAGAGACCATACAATAAGTGTCAGGGGCCCGAGACTGTTCAACTGCCTCCCAGCACACATAAGGGGGATTACCAACAGACCCCTGTCAGTCTTCAAGCTGGCACTGGACAAGCACCTAAAGTCAGTTCCGGATCAGCCGGGCTGTGGCTCGTATGTTGGTTTGCGTGCAGCCAGCAGCAACAGCCTGGTTGATCAGGCTCTGATCCACCAGGAGGCCTGGTCTCAGACCGGGCCGCGGGGGCGTTGACCCCCGGAACTCTCTCCAGGTAAACTCCAGGTAAACCTCCTCCTAACTTCCAAACAACGAATTCTCTGCATTATATTCACACCACACATTGCCCTCAGACATGACATCTCCACTGCCTCCAGCCTTCTCCTCGCTGCAACATTCATCACCCATGCTTCACACCCATATAAGAGTGTTGGTAAAACTATACTCTTATACATTCCCCTCTTTGCCTCCAAGGACAAAGTTCTTTGTCTCCACAGACTCCTAAGTGCACCACTCACTCTTTTCCCCCTCATCAATTCTATGATTCACCTCATCTTTCATAGACCCATCCGCTGACACGTCCACTCCCAAATATCTGAATACATTCACCTCCTCCATACTCTCTCCCTCCAATCTGATATCCAATTTTTCATCACCTAATCTTTTTGTTATCCTCATAACATTACTCTTTCCTGTATTCACTTTTAATTTTCTTCTTTTGCATACCCTACCAAATTCATCCACCAATCTCTGCAACTTCTCTTCAGAATCTCCCAAGAGCACAGTGTCATCAGCAAAGAGCAGCTGTGACAACTCCCACTTTGTGTGATTCTTTATCTTTTAACTCCACGCCTCTTGCCAAGACCCTCGGATTTACTTCTCTTACAATCCCATCTATAAATATATTAAACAACCATGGTGACATCACACAACCTTGTCTAAGGCCTACTTTACTGGGAAAAAATTTCCCTCTTTCCTACATACTCTAACTTGAACCTCACTATCCTCGTAAAAACTCTTCACTGCTTTCAGTAACCTACCTCCTATACCATACACCTGCAACATCTGCCACATTGCCCCCTATCTACCCTGTCATAGGCCTTTTCCAAATCCATAAATGCCACAAAGACCTCTTTAGCCTTATCTAAATACTGTTCACTTATATGTTTCACTGTAAACACCTGGTCCACACCCCCTACCTTTCCTAAAGCCTCCTTGTTCATCTGCTATCCTATTCTCCATCTTACTCTTAATTCTTTCAATAATAACTCTACCATACACTTTACCAGGTATACTCAACAGACTTATCCCCCTGTAATTTTTGCACTCTCTTGTCCCCTTTGCCTTTATACAAAGGAACTATGCATGCTCTCTGCTAGTGGCCCCTTCTCCTGTAGACATTTACTAAAAAAGAGAAGAAGAAAAACGTTATAAAACTGAGATGCTTGAATGTGCGTGGATGTAGTGCGGATGACAAGAAGCAGATGATTGCTGATGTTATTAATGAAAAGAAGTTGGATGCCCTGGCCCTAAGTGAAACAAAGCTGAAGGGGGTAGTGGAGTTTCGGTGGGGGGAAATAAATGGGATTAAATCTGGAGTATCTGAGAGAGTTAGAGCAAAGGAAGGGGTAGCAGTAATGTTGAAGGATCAGTTATGGAAGGAGAAAAGAGAATATGAATGTGTAAATTCAAGAATTATGTGGATTAAAGTAAAGGTTGGATGTGAGAAGTGGGTCATAATAAGCGTTTATGCACCTGGAGAAGTGAGGAATGTAGAGGAGAGAGAGAGATTTTGGGAGATTTTAAGTGAATGTATAGGAGCCTTTGAACCAAGTGAGAGAGTAATTGTGGTAGGGGACCTGAATGCTAAAGTAGGAGAAACTTTTAGAGAGGGTGTGGTAGGTAAGTTTGGGGTGCCAGGTGTAAATGATAATGGGAGCCCTTTG
This sequence comes from Cherax quadricarinatus, assembly GCF_038502225.1. Classification (NCBI taxonomy): domain Eukaryota; kingdom Metazoa; phylum Arthropoda; class Malacostraca; order Decapoda; family Parastacidae; genus Cherax; species Cherax quadricarinatus. The sequence continues at coordinate 8,674,485 of NC_091350.1, forward strand.
ATTGAACTTTGTATAGAAAGGGGTTTAGTTATAGGTAATACATATTTTAAGAAAAAGAGGATAAATAAGTATACAAGATATGATGTAGGGCGAAATGACAGTAGTTTGTTGGATTATGTATTGGTAGATAAAAGACTGTTGAGTAGACTTCAGGATGTACATGTTTATAGAGGGGCCACAGATATATCAGATCACTTTCTAGTTGTAGCTACACTGAGAGTAAAAGGTAGATGGGATATAAGGAGAATAGAAGCATCAGGGAAGAGAGAGGTGAAGGTTTATAAACTAAAAGAGGAGGCAGTTAGGGTAAGATATAAGCAGCTATTGGAGGATAGATGGGCTAATGAGAGCATAGGCAATAGGGTCGAAGAGGTATGGGGTAGGTTTAAAAATGTAATGTTAGAGTGTTCAGCAGTAGTTTGTGGTTACAGGAAAGTGGGTGCGGGAGGGAAGAGGAGCGATTGGTGGAATGATGATGTAAAGAGAGTAGTAAGGGAGAAAAAGTTAGCATATGAGAAGTTTTTACAAAGTAGAAGTGATGCAAGGAGGGAAGAGTATATGGAGAAAAAGAGAGAGGTTAAGAGAGTGGTGAAGCAATGTAAAAAGAGATCAAATGAGAGAGTGGGTGAGATGTTATCAACAAATTTTGTTGAAAATAAGAAAAAGTTTTGGAGTGAGATTAACAAGTTAAGGAAGCCTAGAGAACAAATGGATTTGTCAGTTAAAAATAGGAGAGGAGAGTTATTAAATGGAGAGTTAGAGGTATTGGGAAGATTGAGGGAATATTTTGAGGAATTGTTAAGTGTTGATAAAGATAGGGAAGCTGTGATTTCGTGTATAGGGCAAGGAGGAATAACATCTTGTAGGAGTGAGGAAGAGCCAGTTGTGAGTGTGGGGGAAGTTCGTGAGGCAGTAGGTAAAATGAAAGTGGGTTGATGGGATAAAGATAGAAATGTTAAAAGCAGGTGGGGATATAGTTTTGGAGTGGTTGGTGCAATTATTTAATAAATGTATGGATGAGGGTAAGGTACCTAGGGATTCTCAGAGAGCATAGTTACTGTCTTTTCCCAAAATCAAACCAACATCTAATTGTTACTTTGGCTTGAACCAATAATTTTTGTATTACTCACAATTGCTCTTTATTGTCTTTAGAGTATGTATTTTATATGTGGAAGGGTCCTGGTTCAATAGTGATAATGGATATAGGGAAGCCTATTAAACACTTTTGTTTAGGACAGAATTCCTGCTATCCTTTGTCTCATGAAGATATAAGATGACAGGTAAAACTGTACAAATTTTTACTTTCATTTAGTATACACTATTTTCCTCTGCATTTTTTAAATGCAATAGTTCTTATTCCTGCTTTTTGTTCCCAGTTAACAAGGCCTGGTCTGAGACTGAAACATGGAAGGGGCAGGGGCTTGGATGATAATAGAACCTTTAACTGATATAAAGATGTCTAGGCTGACTGTCTAAAAGCAAAAATCCAGCAGCTAAAGAAGGAACAGGTGGCAGTGGCACCCTGGCACCACTGGTGGCAGTGGTGGCAGCAGCAGTAGAACTGGGATGGGTATGAGGGCCATGTCAGGGAAAAAGGAGATGGTGATGCAATAATAAAACTGTTGACTGCATTAAGGAAATGACATAAACTAGATCTGGAGATAAAGGCAAATTCCATACACATCTTTAAGATGAGGTAGTCTAGGGCTTCCAAGAGTCCAGAAGCTACCCGAGATAAAATGGCATTAAAGACAGAGATGAATTACCTTTAGTACTTTGTTTATATTGCCACATTAATCTGTTATAATACAGTGGACCCCGCCTTACAATATTAATCCATTCCTGAGAGCTCATCGTAAGCCGAAATTATTGTTAGCCAAATTAATTTTCCCCATAAGAAATAATGGAAATAAATTAATCCGTTCCTGACACCCCAAAGTATGAAAAAAAAAAAATTTTTACCACATGAAATATTAATTTTAATACACACAAACTGAAGAAGACATGCACAATTACTACTCTACTAAGAATAGAATACATGACACTTACCTTTATTGAAGATCTGGTGATGATTGATGGGATGGGAGGAGAGGAAGGGGAATCCCCTTCCATTAGGACTTGAGGTAGCAAGTCCTTTTCCGGGGTTACTTCCCTTCTTTTAATGCCACTAGGACCAGCTTGAGAGTCACTGAACCTCTGTCGCACAACAAATCTGTCCATAGAGCTCTGTACCTCCCATTCCTTTAAGACTTTCCTAAAATGGGCCATAACATTGTCATTACAGGTTGCCAACACGGCTTGCAGTAGCTGTGTCAGGGTGATTTTCATCCGTAAAGGTTTGCAGTTCAACCCACTTTGCACACATTTCCTTAATCTCTTTTTTTCAATTCCATACTAATTCTTCCCCTTTTTACCACAGGGATGGCACTAGAAGCTTTCTTGGGGTCCATGGTGACTTATTTTGCAGTTACAAGCACTAAAAACACTGGGATAATGTGAAATGTACCGAATGTATGCGTATATGCGACCGCACTGGCTGGCTTGTAAACACTGGCGCTGAGGCCACACATGGGACGCGTCCCAGATGAATCATGTAAGGCGAGTTTTTTATCGTGAGGCGAGGCAAAATTTTTGGGTTCAAATGCTTCGTATGGAGGATTTAAAGTAACGCGATGCATTTGTAAGGTGCTCAGTTTATTTTGAGATAGACTTTGATCCACTATATGGTATTGTAAAGAGCATTGCTGCACATGACTTAGTGTAGTATTAGACACAAACTTTTGATCTTTTATCTGTTACTAAATGTTTTTTTTTTTTCTTCAGACCATCATGGCACATTGTGTGTGGATAGAAGAGCAGGAGTTGAAACGACTGAAGGAATGTAATACTGGGGTGGCTCACTGCCCCAATTCAAACATATCAATTCGTTCTGGGCACTGTGACGTCAGACAACTTATTTGTCGAGGAATTAAAGTTGGACTTGCAACAGGTGTGTTTTTCACTAGTACAGTACAGTATTATTATTATTTTTTTTTATCATCACACTGGCCGATTCCCACCAAGGCAGGGTGGCCCGAAAAAGAAAAACTTTCACCATCATTCACTCCATCACTGTCTTGCCAGAAGGGTGCTTTACACTAGTTTTTAAACTGCAACATTAACACCCCTCCTTCAGAGTGCAGGCACTGTACTTCCTATCTCCAGGACTCAAGTCCGGCCTGCTGGTTTCCCTGAACCCCTTCATAAATGTTACTCTGCTCACACTCCAACAGCACGTCAAGTATTAAAAACCATTTGTCTCCATTCACTCCTATCAAACACGCTCACGCATGCCTGCTGGAAGTCCAAGCCCCTCGCACACAAAACCTCCTTTACCCCCTCCCTCAACCTTTCCTAGGCCGACCCCTACCCCGCCTTCCTTCCACTACAGACTGATACACTCTTGAAGTCACTCTGTTTCGCTCCATTCTCTCTACATGTCCGAACCACCTCAACAACCCTTCCTCAGCCCTCTGGACAACAGTTTTGGTAATCCCGCACCTCCTAACTTCCAAACTACGAATTCTCTGCATTATATTCACACCACACATTGCCCTCAGACATGACATCTCCACTGCCTCCAGCCTTCTCCTCGCTGCAACATTCATCACCCATGCTTCATACCCATATAAGAGCGTTGGTAAAACTATACTCTCATACATTTCCCTCTTTGCCTCCAAGGACAAAGTTCTTTGTCTCCACAGACTCCTAAGTGCACCACTCACCCTTTTCCCCTCATCAGTTCTATGATTCACCTCATCTTTCATAGACCCATCCGCTGACACTTCCACTCCCAAATATCTGAATACATTCACCTCCTCCATACTCTCTCCCTCCAATCTGATATCCAATCTTTCATCACCTAATCTTTTTGTTATCCTCATAACCTTACTCTTTCCTGTATTCACTTTTAATTTTCTTTTGCACACCCTACCAAATTCATCCACCAATCTCTGCAACTTCTCTTCAGAATCTCCCAAGAGCACAGTGTCATCAGCAAAGAGCAACTGTGACAACTCCCACTTTGTGTGATTCTTTATCTTTTAACTCCACGCCTCTTGCCAAGACCCTCGCATTTACTTCTCTTACAACCCCATCTATAAATATATTAAACAACCACGGTGACATCACACATCCTTGTCTAAGGCCTACTTTTACTGGGAAATAATTTCCCTCTTTCCTACATACTCTAACTTGAGCCTCACTATCCTCGTAAAAACTCTTCACTGCTTTCAGTAACCTACCTCCTACACCATACACCTGCAACATCTGCCACATTGCCCCCCTATCCACCCTGTCATACGCCTTTTCCAAATCCATAAATGCCACAAAGACCTCTTTAGCCTTATCTAAATACTGTTCACTTATATGTTTCACTGTAAACACCTGGTCCACACACCCCCTACCTTTCCTAAAGCCTCCTTGTTCATCTGCTATCCTATTCTCCGTCTTACTCTTAATTCTTTCAATAATAACTCTACCATACACTTTACCAGGTATACTCAACAGACTTATCCCCCTATAATTTTTGCACTCTTTTGCTCCCTTTGCCTTTATACAAAGGAACTATGCATGCTCTCTGCCAATCCCTAGGTACCTTACCCTCTTCCATACATTTATTAAATAATTGCACCAACTACTCCAAAACTATATCCCCACCTGCTTTTAACATTTCTATCTTTATCCCATCAATCCCGGCTGCCTTACCCTCTTTCATTTTACCTACTGCCTCACGAACTTCCCCCACACTCACAACTGGCTCTTCCTCCCTCCTACAAGATGTTATTCCTCCTTGCCCTATACACGAAATCACAGCTTCCCTATATTCATCAACATTTTTTCCCAGTAAAAGTAGGCCTTAGACAAGGATGTGTGATGTCACCGTGGTTGTTTAATATATTTATAGATGGGGTTGTAAGAGAAGTAAATGCGAGGGTCTTGGCAAGAGGCGTGGAGTTAAAAGATAAAGAATCACACACAAAGTGGGAGTTGTCACAGCTGCTCTTTGCTGATGACACTGTGCTCTTGGGAGATTCTGAAGAGAAGTTGCAGAGATTGGTGGATGAATTTGGTAGGGTGTGCAAAAGAAGAAAATTAAAGGTGAATACAGGAAAGAGTAAGGTTATGAGGATAACAAAAAGATTAGGTGATGAAAGATTGAATATCAGATTGGAGGGGGAGAGTATGGAGGAGGTGAACGTATTCAGATATTTGGGAGTGGACGTGTCAGCGGATGGGTCTATGAAAGATGAGGTGAATCATAGAATTGATGAGGGAAAAAGAGTGAGTGGTGCACTTAGGAGTCTGTGGAGACAAAGAACTTTGTCCTTGGAGGCAAAGAGGGGAATGTATGAGAGTATAGTTTTACCAACGCTCTTATATGGGTGTGAAGCGTGGGTGATGAATGTTGCAGCGAGGAGAAGGCTGGAGGCAGTGGAGATGTCATGTCTGAGGGCAATGTGTGGTGTGAATATAATGCAGAGAATTCGTAGTTTGGAAGTTAGGAGGAGGTGCGGGATTACCAAAACTGTTGTCCAGAGGGCTGAGGAAGGGTTGTTGAGGTGGTTCGGACATGTAGAGAGAATGGAGCGAAACAGAATGACTTCAAGAGTGTATCAGTCGGTAGTGGAAGGAAGGCGGGGTAGGGGTCGGCCTAGGAAGGGTTGGAGGGAGGGGGTAAAGGAGGTTTTGTGTGCGAGGGGCTTGGACTTCCAGCAGGCATGCATGAGCGTGTTTGATAGGAGTGAATGGAGACAAATGGTTTTTAATACTTGACGTGCTGTTGGAGTGTGAGCAAAGTAACATTTATGAAGGGATTCAGGGAAACCGGCAGGCCGGACTTGAGTCCTGGAGATGGGAAGTACAGTGCCTGCACTCTGAAGGAGGGGTGTTAATGTTGCAGTTTAAAAACTGTAGTGTAAAGCACCCTTCTGGCAAGACAGTGATGGAGTGAATGATGGTGAAAGTTTTTCTTTTTCGGGCCACCCTGCCTTGGTGGGAATCGGCCGGTGTGATAATAAAAAAAAAAAAAAATAATTACATATTACTGTAAAATTGTGGGTGTAGCACCTCCCCATAAATTCACACTAATAATAACCTTCATTAGTGTGTTTAAGGAATAATACATATATTGTTTTACTTGTTTATGATATTCATTTCTAGTGGGTGGCTTAAGCCAACCTTAGCAGATTTGCTTCAAGCTGGTGACAGGTATAATTTAAATTACAGTGGACCCTCGAGTTTCGGCAGCATCGACTTTCGTGAAATCCGACTTTCGGCAAGTTTTTTCGGCAAAATTTGGCCTCGAGTTTCGTGATTAGACTCGTGATTCGGCGACCGTCCGGTACCCGTCCGCCTGTCACCACATATACAAAGCCAGTCTCCCATGCCATTCACGCTCAGTGTGCCATTGTTTACCAACACGTGACCATCACCCTGCAGGTTCATTCGTAATAATCCATTGTTTTTTGTGATTGCAACTGCTAAATAAGTCACCATGGGCCCAAGGAAAGCTAGTGCAAGCCCTTTGGTAAAGAAAGTGAAGAACACGATCCAGAGGGATTTTGAAGGGTTTGAGGCTGACCCTGTCCCTGCCGACCCTCTGCCTGTTGTGGAAGGTGTTGTGGCATTGGGCAAGTCCATGGGGTTGGAGGTGAGTGACAGGGATGTGGAAGAGTTGGTGGAGGACCTCTGGAACAGCAGCAGACCACAGCTGAGGAACTTGCTTCAGAGGAGGAGGAAAAGAGAGTGAAGGAGGTGCCTTCTTCAGTGATTAAGGACATGTGTTCAAAGTGGAATGAGTTGCAAAGTTTTGTTGAAAAGTATCACCCTGACCAAGCTGAAACAAGCAACATGTTCAGTGACAAAACCTTGTCCCACTTCAGGCAAATCATAAAGAAATGCCAGTAACAGACCTCTCTGGACAGATATTTTGTGCAATAGGGGTCCAGTGACTCTCAAGTTGTTCCCAGTGGCATTAAAAGAAGGGAAGTAACCCCAGAAAAGGACTTGCTACCTGAAGTCCTAATGGAAGGAGATTCTCCTTCCAAACAATAGTGTACACCTTCCTCCTATCCCCTCCTCCTGTCTTCCATCCACCTAGAAGTCTTCAGTAAAGGTAAGTGTAATGTTATTATTTTTTATATGCATGTACTTGATTTCTGATTGTTTTCAGTATGTAAATCTATTTAATTTGAAAAAAAAATTATTTTAATATTTTTGGGTGTTTGGAACGGATTAATTTTATTTCCATTATTTCTTATGGGGAAAATGGTTTCGAGTTTCATGAATTTTGACTTTCAGCAGGCTCTCTGGAACGGATTAATCACGAAACTCGGGGTCCACTGTATATTGTAATGTAGGCTATGTAATTACATTTTGGTTAAGTATCTACCTCATGGATGTGTTCATCTTTTTTTTCTCTTGTTAATTGTAGTACAGCCTCTCCTCACATAGCGACATACTTGTTTACCGACACCTTGGACTTACGACGGGCTCTCTGACCAGTTTGCATACCTAAATAATGTATATTAGAGCTGATTTTCTCTATTCTGTTTATTACAATATACAGTACACTACTGTATAAACATTTAAAAATATAAAAGAAATGTTATAAATGGTGCAAAGGTGACATTAAAACAATATCAAAGATGGGTGACATAAAGCCTCTACCATTATAGTATGCTCCTCACTTAGTGACGAATTCATTTACCGACGTGGTCTTATGAGCAGAACTCCATCGTTAAGTGAGGAGAGACTGTATCAGTCTTCCTGACCTAACTAGTTTTAACAGTGTAATATATTTGTACTTTTTTTTTTTTTTTTGGATAATATTCTAACACTGTTAATGAATAATTTTAACACGTGCATTAGATTTTAATGCTACCATATTTTGTTTATATTTCATAAATGCTTGAAATTTGAATATTTTTTTTTATGATTAATACATCAGCTATTTCCCACCAAGACGGGGTGCCCTGAAAAAGAAAAACTTTCATCATCATTCACTCCATCACTGTTTTGCCAGAGGCATGCTTACACTACAGTTATAAAACTGTAACATTTACACGCCTCCTTCAGAGTGCCAGCACTGTACTTCTCATCTCCAGGAATCAAGTCTAGCCTGCCTGCCATATATTATTAACCCCCTTGAGGGTCCGTGCTCTAGATCTACAGCTATACGTTGAGGGTCCAAACCGTAGATCTACGCCAAAATTCTAGTGGCGTCAAATTTAGTGCGAGAAGGCTGGTAGGCCTACATGTGAGAGAATGGGTCTGCGTGGTGTGTGTGCGCCATGAAGAAAAATTCTAGGCACCCGCATAGCATTGTGGGAACGCCGGCTCAGTTACCTTTGTTCACCATGCCTTGTTGCAAGGCAGCTCTCACTCCAAGGAAAATTGGGACTCTCCTCTTCCTATCTGATAGTTCTGACTCTGATGGAAGTGGAAATGAAGATGAATTCTATGGCTTTGATCAGTTAGTGACTGAAAGGAATGACCAGGATATCGATAATAGTACAGAAAATCCTGACGATCCTCAACCTTCTACCTCTGGTGCGGGCACATCTCAGTCACGTTCAGTTGTACCTCGTTGCAAGAGAAAACTAATATTTTCACATGGCCAGGCCTCTGACTTCAGTAATGATGATGATAGTGATGTGGATTGTGATTTTATTGCTCTTGACGATCATTCGAGTAGTGATTAGTGAGGAAGCATATTCACCAGTGAAGCATCGGTATATACGCAGCCACATGCGCTTAGGTAGTGTTCCCTATGCAGTGCCCAGGGGACGGAGTACATTCCGGAGTACATCCCGTGGCCCTAAACCAGGAATAGACAGTGAAAGTGAGGATGATGTGGCTACACTTGGCATGGATAGACCACAGGCATCAGTAGGTGGTGGTAGTGGTGATGGTAGTGCCACTGCCATGCATGACTCGCCAGCCCAGGCTGGGACCCAAGCCGCTGACTCCTCAGCTCAAGGACAAAGCGGAGTGCCAGCCACCAGCCCACCACAACCACAACTACCAGCACAACCAGTTTATGATGTCCAGCAAAATCCCAATTTTGTTCCCAAGCCCCACCAGTTTGATGACTCTCAAACTGGAATTCTACCCACTTGTCCCCTTGGAAACTGCAAATGAACTGGAATTCTTTGAACTATTCTTTGACCAGCCCTTGATGGAAACTATTGTCAGGGAAAGTAACAAGTATTTTGAGTACACCATGGCAAATACGATCATATCGCCACAGTCAAGACTACACCGGTGGAAAGAGACAACTGCTGCAGAAATGTATTTGCTTTTTGCAACAAAAATGCTTATGCCTCATGTCTATAAGCATAATATAAAATCATACTGGTCCACAAATCGGCTAATTTGTACCCCAGCCTTCAGCGAAATCATCCCAGTGAACAGGCTTATCTTACTGTTACATATGTTGCATTTATCTGACAAAACCAGGCCTGACAGAAGTGACAGGTTATACAAGATTAGAAATGAAAAGTTCAACATGCACTTTTATCCATTCAAGAATCTTGTAATTGATGAGTCTTTGATTTTGTTCAAAGGTAGGCTGTCATTCAAGCAGTGTATACCGAGCAAGAGGAAACGCTTTGGTATAAAACTGTTTGTACTCTGTGACTGTGACGGTGGCCTGGTATTGGATATTGTTCTATACATGGGAAGAAAAAAATTGAAAGATACCAGGATGTTATTGGGTATCTCAGGTGATGTAGTGAGAAGCATGGGCACCTTGTCTTGGTAAGGGGCATACATTATATACTGATAACTGGTACACAAGCCCTTTACTCAGTGATTTCTTGGGAGTGAACATGACAGATGTGTGTGGCACAGTGCGTTCTAATCGTAAACATATGCCCAGGTTCAATGCAGGCACTCATAGTGGTGAGGTGCAGGTGTTTACTGCCAATGACATCATGGCATTACGGTGGCATGACAAACGAGATGTCACATTGTTGACAACCATTCACTGTAACGAAATGCAAGACAGTGCCAAAATTGATAGTGACTAGTGAACGTATTCAAAAACCAGTGACAGTGATTGATTATACACAAAACATGGGCTTGGTTGACAATTGACATGCAGATTGGCTTTGTTGATTGTGTTCGTAAGAGTTACAAGTGGTACATGAAACTTTTCTTCCATCTCGTGGACATTTCAGTGCTCAATGCATATATTATGTACCAAATGAAGACTGGCAACAGACCACCGTATGGTGAATTTTGTTTGTCTATTGTCAGACAACTCATAATGTGCCAGGTAACAACACCTGCTATACAAAACCGTCCTCGAACTCCTCAGGAAATACCCAAGCGTTTGAGGAGGGAAGGTGATCACTTCATAATACAGCAACTTAGAAGAAATTTGCTCAGAAGAGATGTGTTGTCTGTGCACAAACAAAACGACGGCAACAAAGACACAAAGACACTCGGTTTATGTGTGAGGAATGTAAGGTACCTCTGTGCATGATACCTTGTTTCAAGGAGTTCCACAAGCTGCAGCAGTTCTAAAAACATGTCCAGTGATTGTACATATGTAAATATATAATAGAACATTAGTATTATACAAGATTTGTGCATGTTTCTTGTAATAAACAAAAGTGGTAAACAGTATTGTAATAATAACTTTAGTGCAGTTATTGTGTTCAATACAGTGAGTGTATATATATACATTTTATACAGTATTGGTCTCACTGGCCACAAATGTTACTAGAAAAAGAAAAACATTAGAAAAGAAAAGAAAAAAGTATAAAAAAAACGTAAAATAAAGAAATGCGAGTTTGTGGAAATCGCCAATGTTGCCGCCACCCGGTCATTTTGGGTCAACTTCTCGCCTCTGTATCTCGGTAAGTACTTACCAGAAATTTTTTTGTTTTATTACCTTCAAAAAATATACTCTTTATTTCTGTAAGAATTTTTTTTTTTTTTTTTTTTTTTTTTTTTTTTTTTTTTAAATTTCTTGGCCACTGGGGCACCCCTTCCGATTTTGCCTTTGAACCCTGAAAGGGTTAGCCTTGTAATTTAGTGGATTAATAAGACACATTTGCAACACTTGGATATTTTATATATCGACTAAAGAAGCCTACTCAGCAGGTGAATTGTTTTTGCAGTAAAGATACCATGTTGCAAATCTGGCTTATTCATTAACTTGTTAGTATTGTGTACCCTCCATATTACAATTACAATACAGTATAACAGTGATGAAACTTATTCCCACATTTCTCCAGTATGAGTCCATATCCCTTAATGCACACTTTTTCTTTACTTCAAAAGACAGTACAGCAGGGAAACTGTTCTAAAATAAATTCCTATCAGTTTATCTTGTGTGTTATGCTGAAATAGAGGGGCATGGATTATCTGGAGTTGGGATCTGTTAGCTGCAGTAGCGACCAAAGTATAGAATTGTTTGTTAATTGGGACAGTGATGAAATAAGACATTTATTTGGAAAATTAATGTTTATTTGAAAAATACATGGCAATGATATGACAGATAACTGATTTAATAAGAAAGATGAGTACCCTTTGCTTTTATAAGCATTGTTACACACTTTGGCATAGAATTGACCAATGTTGAACACATTTTAGCAAGTTCTTCATTGTGGTACCAGGTCCTGATAATGGCAGCAATAAGCTTCACAGTTGAATAGTCCTGTTTTGCAATCCTACACTTGGTTATTACCCATAGACAGAAGCAGACTGGGTCTTAAAACTTTCCTGGGCACCTGCCACCTACCAGGTTGGCTCAGCTGCTGCCAGTGCGACACTAGCAGACTGCTGAGGGCCAGAGGCATGTTTTCACTGCTCAGCTAAGGCGGATTCCATTTTTGTTTCAATCTTTGTGCAGCAGGAATGACTTCAGTGTTTTTGTGACATTTTTTCAGTAATTTTTTTGCCCAGCCCAGCAGCCAGTCTGCCTCTGCTCATAGATTCTCAATTGAGTTGAGGTCAGGAGAGTTTCCAGGACAGTTTAGAATGCTTAGCCCACTCTCTTTGAAGAATGTCAGCATTTTTCTGGAAGTGTGGCATGGAGCAAAATCCTGCTGACCAATGCCTTCTCCATCAGGAAAGTGAAGTTTATTTCTTTGTAAAGGTTACAATGTGTAATTACAATTGTGATTTGCTAAGTACAAAGATAGCCACTATCATGCTGAGGCATTTCGGGCAAACTAATCCTAATACATAGTAACTAATTAAAACTAGGTGAGATAATAGTACATAGTAACCATACTTAAAACTAGACAAGTAATAGTGGTTAGCTGTTTTACAATCTTATTTAAACTTAATACAAGCGAGTAGGGTTCGGTAAACTAAGCTTGAAATTGCACACAAAATCTACCTTAGAAGTAATGGTGCATGTGGTAATATTTTATTGAATGGCAGAATTAAAAAGCCAGGAGGTCACATAATAAGACTAATTTGTAGATGTTTTGACCGATTTGGTTAATATTGAGAAATATTATGGATTTGCAGAATTTAGAAGCAAATGAGTTGCCAGGATTGCCTTGTTTTTGTCACTGTTCATTGTCCCCTCAACAATAACAAGCCATCCAGGGCTTTTAGCAGTAAAGCTACCCCAAAACATCTTAGGTGGATGTTTTGGTACTTGTTAAATGTGATGAATGGTTTGTCGGTTTTTCAAACCATTCATCACAAGTGTCTCAATCTTCAACTTGTTAAATGTGTTCATTCTGAGGAGGTTTACCCCTTGCTCCCTCTCACTACCACTGTTTTACCCATTCATCTGTTATCCATCCCTTATGATCAAGTGCCCACTGCAGTCATTTTGTCTTCATACCAGCAGTCGATAATTGTTTCTTTCCAGGCTTTCTGGCAGTTCTGCCAACTTCAAGAAGCCTTCATCGAACAGTTTAAGAATCAACATTTATGCCAGCTGAAACCAAACCTCTATAGACCTTCTCTGGTTTTCTTGGGATTCTTCACACTGTTTATTATAACCTCGTCATTGTGAGGTGTTGTCTTGTATTTTCTCCCCATCTTCCTCAATGCAGTGCTCCTTAGTCACCAGTGTCACCAGCTCTCTTTAGAATCTGACTAACAGTTGACTTTACTAGGCTCAAATTTTTGGCAACTTCTGATACTCAAACCAGCATGTTTTCTAAGAGGTACAATACTTGCATGCTTCCTATGTGTAACATCCATCATGAATTTAAGCGGTAATTATGAATTGAAGGGGAGAAATTGGTGAAACCACTTTCACTCGTGGAGCATGCTTACAGGAATAGCTTTACAGAACAAGAGTTGCTGTAGCACTGAAGAGAGTTGCAGGGCAACTCCACAGCTGGATGGTTGCCAGAAGTCAGTAGCAAACTCTTCTGAAAAGAAAAGAACCCAAACTACATTAATTAAGCCAGAGACTAAGACATATGAGATAATCACAAAATTTACTCCTGTCCCAATTAATTTGCACACTACTGTATCTAGCTTTACTCAATTTCTTTCATATATTGTAATCTTGCATGCCAGAAAGTTTCATAGACAGCCTTCATGGCAAAATTCATTACAAATACTGATAAGTAGTGCTTTATTATGGGTATATAATAAAGGTGCTACAGTATACTAATATTATCTGTGATTCTTAATTAGTGATAACATATTGAAATCAATTGTATAAGCAGACTGTTCTGGAGGATATAGTTCTTCTATGTTGGATTCCCTTCGACGGGCACTGGATGTGTCTAAGAGTCTGTCCATACAGCGCCAGAATTACCAGTTTCTCACCTTGCCTGAAGTCTTCCGTTTAGCTACACTTGGAGGAGCTCAAGGTAAGTGTCAAGACACCATACAAAAATACAATACAGTACTTCATTAAATAGGATAAGTTGTGTATCTGACAGTTACTTTTTGCTGATGATACTGTTATTTTGGGGGATTCTAAAGAAGAGTTGCAAAGGTTAGTGGACAAGTTTGGGAGGGTGTGTAAAGGTAGAAAGTTGAAAGTGAATATAGATAAGAGTAAGGTGATGAGGGTATCAAACAATTTAGATAAAGAAAAATTGGATATAACATTGAAGTGGAAGAAGTGAATGTTTTCAGATATTTGGGAATTGACTTGTCAGCAGATGGATTTATGAATTTCGAGGTAAACCATAGAATTGATGAAGGAAAAAAGGCGAGTGGTGCGTTGAGGTATCTAAAGGGACTGTATGAGAGTATAGTGGTACCAACACACTTCTATCGGTGTGAAGCATGGGTTGTAAATGCTGCAGCGAGGAGGTGGCTGGAGGCAGTGGAGATGTTGTGTCTAGGGGCAATGTGTGGTGTAAATATTATGCAGAAAATTTGAGAATTCGTAGTGTGGAAATTAGGAGGTGTGCAGTTACTAAAAGTATTAGAGGGCTGAAGAGGAGCTGTTGAGGTAGTTTGGTCATTTAGAGAGAATGGAACAAAGTAGAATGATTTGGAAAGCACATAAACCTATTGGGGAAGGAAGACTGGGTAGGGGTCGTCCCCAAAAAGGTTGGAGGGAGGGGGTAAAGGAGGATTTGTGGGCAAGGGGCTTGGACTTCCAGTAAGCATGCATGACTGTCTTATAGGAGTGAATGGAGATGAATGGTTTTAGGAACCCGACGAGCTGTTGGAGTGTCAGCAGGGTACTATTTTGTGAAGGGATTCAGGGAAACCGGTTAGCCAGACTTGAGTCCTGGAAATGGGAAGTACAATGCCTGCACTTTAAAGGAGGGGTTTAGGATATTGGCAGTTTGGAGGGTCGTCTAAACTGTCATATCTGAGCTCCTCTGCAAAGACAGTAATTATGTATGAGTGATGGTGAAAGTGTTGAACGATGATGATAAATTTTTTTTCTTTCTTTTTGGGTCACCCTGCCTTGGTGGGAAATGGCAGACGTGTTTAAAAAAACAAAATTGTGTATTTCTATAAAGCTGTATGATACCATAATAAATTACATAAAATCAGAGGTGGTGCCATAAATTTCTGTAGTGAGAGAGCCTAGAAGTGTCTATCTGGTTGAAAGGGAAATGCTTGTTTTTTTTTTTAAAGCAGCAGCTTTAACCCTTT
The DNA here is from genome assembly GCF_038502225.1 of Cherax quadricarinatus. Taxonomy (NCBI): domain Eukaryota; kingdom Metazoa; phylum Arthropoda; class Malacostraca; order Decapoda; family Parastacidae; genus Cherax; species Cherax quadricarinatus. The sequence continues at coordinate 8,689,581 of NC_091350.1, forward strand.
CAGGGTCGGCAGGCCTTCTCCTAAACTTGTTCTCAGGGTCGGAAATTTAAAAAAAAAAAAAAAAAAGTTTTTTCTTATTAAATGTTAGAGAATCTTTTCCCAATCATAATGACACCAAAAGTATGAAATTTGATGGAAAACTTACGGAATTATGCTCTCACGAAGTTAGCGGTTTCGACGATGTTTACACATCGGCGATTTCGCCCACTTTGAGCCCTATTTTTGGCCAATTCCAATGTACCAGTCAACAACAATCATAACTATTTTTCTAAAACATCATTTTTTCTATCGAATGAGTACAAGAAACCACCCATTTACCGATTTCAAATATCCAATAAAGTGGTCAGAAATTGTAAATTTTGCCAATTTCACACAAATTTCAAAAGATGCCAATTTCCAAATAGGCTCCAAAATAAACAAGACAGACATTCCTGGCACTAAAATAAAATTTTTTTTCTGTTCATTAGTCTCATCCCCAGGACTCTTTTACATTTCTTTTGCTTTCCACTTTGAATTTTTATTCTCCAAAAAAAAAAAAAAAAAAAAAAAAAATAGAAGATTTACTGTTATGCAGGCTACTGCATTAGTGTAGAAATGGTATAAATAATATCAGCGCACTTGTGAAAGAATATTAGACACACCAGTTGACGTGTATTGGACGCGTGGCATGATTTGTTTACTTTTGAACTTTGGCAAAAATCGAACATTTCTGCTACTTTGAGCTCAATTTCAAGGTACTTTTCATTATGACACCAGTCAAAATCATCTCAATTTCTGTAACATGTCTTCCATTGTATAAAAAAAAGACCAGGAAAACTAGAATACAACCATAAATAGCATATGAAAATACACTGTAAAGTTTCTGTTTTAAAGCAGAAAGACAGTCGGATTTTTTTTTTTCTCATTATGTACTGTGTGGTGCAGGATTTTTTTTATACTGTGCACACTGACCACATACACATTCTTTCATGTGTAGGCCTACCAGCTTTCTCTCACTAGATTTGAAGGCGCTAGAATTTATGCGTACTAGTACGGCACCAACCCTGGCGTGCAAGTCGTACAGTATGGCACCAACCCTGAAAGGGTTAATACTGTTTTATTTGGAGGGTCTTTGGAAGGCATGGGGATTTTTTGGAAAGCTGAAGCCCCCTCAAGCTTCCCTTGATGTCATCCCTGCTAAAATACATACGGATACACACAAATATGAATGCTGTTTATATGAATATTGCAGTATATTTTAATACATTCTAGGTAGTATGTTGGTAAACAGCAACTGCCCAGGGAGGTACTATAGTCCTGCCAAGTGAGTGTGAAATGGAAGCCTGCACAGGTCCACCATCACAAATCTGGCATCATTAGGGCCTGTAGTGTGCTGGATTACTGAGTTTGCCAGATTACAGAGTGGTTAGGCTAGAATACACTTAATAAAATTAACCACTTTGACTTGCACAAAGTTCATTGAACATCGGCAAAAATCGAACATTTCCACTACTTTGAGCTCAATTTCATGATTTTTTCTTCATGAAACCAATGAAAATCATATCTATTTCTGTAAAATATCTTCCATTCTGTCAAATGAGACCAAAAAAATGAGAATACAACCACAAAAACTATACGAAAATATACCACTAAGGGGCGGCTAATAGCTGAGAAATGAACTCGGTTATCTGTCATCCGATTTTTCATTTTTGGTGTACGTTAAGAAGCATCTTTCCATCATTGCCCAAATTTCAATAAGATAGCCCAACAAACAAGTGAGAGAGAAAAAATTATTATAATAATATCTTTATTTACTACAAGTACATGTACATGGTATACAGGCCTAGCTGACATCAGTGAAATACTACTATATAGAAAGCCCCTTGTGCTAAGCATTTCAGGCATATTAGGTCAGTGTCCCAGGATAAGACTCACATGGACGTAAACGATGCCTGGGAAAAATTCAAAACAATGTTCACTACCATCCTTGATAATATTGCTCCAGTTAAAGAGGTTAGGATTAAACGAAGAACTGAACCCTGGATGAATACTGAGATATTAGATAATATGAAATTCAGAGACCAGCTGCTAAAAAGATTTAAAGCAAACAGACAGGATATTGCAGCACTAAATGAATTCCAAAGGGTGAGGAACAGAGTACAGAGACTTATAAAAGGAGCAAAGGCAAAGCACTATTGCTCAAAAATTGAAGAGCATAAGCATAACCCCAGAAAGCTCTGGCAACAACTAAAACAGTTGGGGTATAGCCATAAGCCAGTAGATAGGTTTAACATAGTACTCACTATCGATAATGAGGTACGCCACGAAACATCTAAGGTGGCAAATTGCTTTAATTCCTACTACACATCTGTTGCATCAACACTAGTAAGTAAACTACCAGCTGCATCAAATACCTTTAACACAGACTCTGATAAGTTTCAAACATACTATACCAATAAAGGGGTAACCCCAAACACTTGTCAACTAGTAAGTGTATCTCATGACTTTATTCAAAAAGAACTAAGCAGGTTAAACCCAACTAAGAGCACAGGCCCTGATAACATCCCGTCTAAGTTCCTAAAAGATGGTGCTTCTGAACTGTCAATCCCTATTGCTCACATAATAAATCTATCAATCACCACTAATACCATACCAGAGGGGTTCAAGGAGGCCAGAGTTACTCCTATCTTCAAGAAAAATAGTAGGTCTGATGTAAGCAACTATAGGCCTGTTAGTATACTCAGTATAATATCTAAAATTCTAGAGAGGGCGGTGTACTCTCAAGTAGTTAAGTACCTTAATGACAACAACATTCTCCATAGCTATCAATCGGGCTTTAGAAGAACCTACTCAACCGACACCTCCCTTATTAATCTGATGGATTACCTGAGAACTGAAATGTCAAAGGGGAACCTCATAGGTAAGGTAACCTTAGACCTGCAAAAGGCCTTCGATACTGTCAACCACAATATATTATGTAAGAAACTTCAAGCTATCGGTATAGGTTCTGTAGACTGGTTTAAGTCCTACCTTAGCAACAGGAGACAAATAGTCAAAATCAACAAAACAGAATCAGGACCCCTGCCAATAACATGTGGAGTTCCCCCAAGGTAGTACAGTGGACCCCCGCATAACGATTACCTCCGAATGTGACCAATTATGTAAGTGTATTTATGTAAGTGCGTTTGTACGTGTATGTTTGGGGGTCTGAAATGGACTAATCTACTTCACAATATTTCTTATGGGAACAAATTCGGTCAGTACTGGCACCTGAACATACTTCTGGAGTGAAAAAATATCGTTAACCGGGGGTCCACTGTATTCTGGGTCCCTTATTATTCTTATGTTATGTCAATGACATGCCTATCAGTGTCAAGTGCAAACTCCTACTGTATGCAGATGACAGTGCTCTGTTAGTGTCAGGTAAAGACCCACAAGATATTGCTAATGTTTTAACACTGGAACTGGAGTCCTGCAGCAAATGGTTAGTAGACAACAAACTATCATTACACCTCAGGAAAACTGAAGCCATTCTCTTTGGCACGAAACGTAAACTGAGAAGGGTAAATAATTTTAATGTTCAGTGAAATGGGGAGCCCATCACTTGGGTTTCGTCAGTAAAATATCTGGGAATCCCCTTTGACCCAGGCATGTCAGGAGAATTGATAGGGAACAGTGTAGTAAAGAAAGCGAATGCCAGACTGAAGTTCCTGTATAGACAAGCACAGTGTCTACCTACTGAGGCTCGCAGGACCCTATGTCTAGCCCTTATACAGTGCCATATGGATTACACTTGCTCTTCGTGGTACTCTGCCTTGACAAAAAAAACTGAAAGATAGACTGCAAATCACCCAGAACAAAATCGTAAGATTCATCCTGGGGCTGGGACCAAGAGAGCATGTAGGCCAGGATGAATTACAGCAGTTGGATATGCTGAATGTTGAAGACAGTAAAACAACTGAAGCTAAATCATGTTTATAAATTTGCTCACAAACAGTGTCCAGAATATCTTGCTGTCAATTTTGTCAAGGTTGGGAACCAAAGCAATCATAGTACTAGGGGGAGGGAGCACAACTTTGTAGTACCCACAGTCAGTGGCCAGGCTTCAAACACCTTTTATTGTACAGCAATAAAGGAATGGAACAGACTGCCTGCACATGTCAAAGCCAGTCATAGCATGAACCAGTTCAAGAAGACTGCCAAAAGGTGTCTGATGAATGTAGCTACAGAAAGGGAAGGGAATGATTTTCTATTTTTTTAGCTAACATACGTGTAAATTTTTACCTTATTCCTAGTAATGACCCTCGTATTGTAGATAGACTTAATGACCCTCGTGTAGTAGATAGTCTTTTTAGTATGATAATAAGATGTATAAAGGCAAAGGGGACAAAAGAGAGTGCAAAAATTATAGGGGGATAAGTCTGTTGAGTATACCTGGTAAAGTGTATGGTAGTTATTATTGAAAGAATTAAGAGTAAGACTGAGAATAGGATAGCAGATGAACAAGGAGGCTTTAGGAAAGGTAGGGGGTATGTGGACCAGGTGTTTACAGTGAAACATATAAGTGAACAGTATTTAGATAAGGCTAAAGAGGTCTTTGTGGCATTTATGGATTTGGAAAAGGCATATGACAGGGTGGATAGGGGGGCAATGTGGCAGATGTTGCAGGTGTATGGTGTAGGAGGTAGGTTACTGAAAGCAGTGAAGAGTTTTTACGAGGATAGCGAGGCTCAAGTTAGAGTATGTAGGAAAGAGGGAAATTATTTCCCAGTAAAAGTAGGCCTTAGACAAGGATGTGTGTTGTCACCATGGTTGTTTAATATATTTATAGATGGGGTTGTAAGAGAAGTAAATGCGAGGGTCTTGGCAAGAGGCGTGGAGTTAAAAGATAAAGAATCACACATAAAGTGGGAGTTGTCACAGTTGCTCTTTGCTGATGACACTGTGCTCTTGGGAGATTCTGAAGAGAAGTTGCAGAGATTGGTGGATGAATTTGGTAGGGTGTGCAAAAGAAGAAAATTAAAAGTGAATACAGGAAAGAGTAAGGTTATGAGGATAACAAAAAGATTAGGTGATGGAAGATTGGATATCAGATTGCAGGGAGAGAGTATGGAGGAGGTGAATGTATTCAGATATTTGGGAGTGGACGTGTCAGCGGATGGGTCTATGAAAGATGAGGTGAATCATAGAATTGATGAGGGGAAAAGGGTGAGTGGTGCACTTAGGAGTCTGTGTAGACAAAGAACTTTGTCCTTGGAGGCAAAGAGGGGAATGTATGAGAGTATAGTTTTTACCAACGCTCTTACATGGGTGTGAAGCATGGGTGATGAATGTTGCAGCGAGGAGAAGGCTGGAGGCAGTGGAGATGTCATGTCTGAGGGCAATGTGTGGTGTGAATATAATGCAGAGAATTCGTAGTTTGGAAGTTAGGAGGAGGTGTGGGATTACCAAAACTGTTGTCCAGAGGGCTGAGGAAGGGTTGTTGAGGTGGTTCGGACATGTAGAAAGAATGGAGCGAAACAGAATGACTTCAAGAGTGTATCAGTCTGTAGTGGAAGGAAGGCGGGGTAGGGGTCGGCCTAGGAAAGGTTGGAGGGAGGGGGTAAAGGAGGTTTTGTGTGCGAGGGGCTTGGACTTCCAGCAGGCATGCATGAGCGTGTGTGATAGGAGTGAATGGAGACAAATGGTTTTTAATACTTGACGTGCTGTTGGAGTGTGAGCAAAGTAACATTTATGAAGGGGTTCAGGGAAACTGGCAGGCCGGACATGAGTTCTGGAGATGGGAAGTACAGTGCCTGCACTCTGAAGGAGGGGTGTTAATGTTGCAGTTTAAAAACTGTAGTGTAAAGCACCCTTCTGGCAAGACAGTGATGGAGTGAATGATGGTGAAAGTGTTTCTTTTTCGGGCCACCCTGCCTTGGTGGGAATCGGCCAGTGTGATAATAAAATAATAAAACTAATAAGATGTTATCTTCATTGTAGAATAATAAGAAAATATTATAACCTTTATATTATAATAATAAGGTAAAAGGACCCCAATGGAAATAAGTCACTGTGTCTGACTTTTTTGGGTTATCCTAGGTTCTCTACACATATGCTGCTATGTATGATAATTCTATGTAACTGTATTTGTGTATACCTGAATAAACTTACTTACTTACCAGTCCACTAACACCCGGGTACCCCTTTACTGATGGGTGAACATAGACAACAGGTGTAAAGAAACACGCCCAGTGTTTCTACCCTGGCTGGGAATCGAATATTTACCAAAAATCATATATGGCAAGCCCAAGCCAGGTACTAGAAATAAGCCACTTTGTCTGACTTTTTTGGGTTATCCTAAGTTCTCTATACATATACTGCTATGTATGATAATCTGTTTAGAGAATATAGCTTTTTTGTTTCAGTATTGTGGTGCAGTACGAGCGAATATCAGTTAGCCTTGTGCTATACTCTGTTTTCTCTTATATGAGCTCCCAAGACAGGGATAGGAGAATGGTACATGTACAGTACATCCACACTTACTACTGTGCAATCTACATCTACAGGACCTTAAACTCCAATATCAACCTTGACCTAAAACGCTTTCTTGATAGTTGTGACAGAACCCACAGGCATAACACCAGACACAAACATCTCTACGACATTCCCCGTGTCCGACTAAACCTTCACAAAAATTCAATGTATGTCAAAGGCCCTAAAATCTGGAACACCCTACCTGAGAACTCTAGAACTGCAGACACATTCATCACCTTCAAAACTACCATTAGAAAACATCTTATCTCCCTGATACACCCCATCAACTAACTACACGAATACCACCTGGTGGTTCACACTTACACTCACTCACCCATTTGACCATAAACAGAAATATTAATCTCAATCTTAAAATAATGAATCCTATGATACTCCAATACTGAAACTATGTACTGTGCCAAAACAAAAGCGTTCACATTGCTAAACTCACAAACTAGTATTTAGTCACTTAGCCATAATACCAACTTACCTCATAATTTGTAATATTTTAAAATAAAGAATTAAACTAAGTCTGCCCAAAATGCCTAGCCATGCTAGGTGTTCTAGTGGTACACTCTGTAATCATTATTTAACTACATGTAAACCACACAATAACCAAATTCTGTAAATTCAACATTGTAATCCTTATAGAGAATAAACTTTGAATTTGAATTAATCCGTTCCTGAGAGCTCATCGTATGCGAAAATTATCGTGAGGTGAATTAATTTTCCCCATAAGAAATAATGGAAATCAAATTAATCCATGCAAGACACCCAAAAGTATGAAAAAAAAAGTTTTACCACATGAAATATTAAGTTTAATGCACACAGACTGAAGAAGACATGCACTGTTAGTAGTACTCTACTAACAATAGAATACATGACACTTACCTTTAATGAAGATCTTTCATAGGCTTATGTCCTGGGAGTGCCTTTTCCTCCTGAGTAATGTAGGTCCTGCTTGGCTATTTCTTCCAAAACAGGCCTGTTTCGTCGCAATTAAACACTTGTTCAGGTTTAAATTCTTCACTGTCTATGTAATCCTTGAATTCCTTCACATATTTTTCAGCTGCTTTTTGGTCTGAACTGGCATCCTCACCATGCCTAATCACACTGTATACCACTACGATTCTTAAATCTTTCAAACCAACCTTTGCTGGCCTTAAATTCTTGGGGCCCATGGTGACTTATTTTGCAGAAACAAGCACCAAAAGCACTGTGATAATATGGAATGTACCGAATGTATGCTTAGATGCAAGCACACTGGCTGGCTTGTAAATGCTGGCACGCATGGGGACGCGTCCCAGACGAATCGCATGTGGCAGGTTTTATAACGAGTGGCGAGGCAAAATTTTTGCATTAAAATGTATCGTATACCGGATTTAACGTATACTGATGCCATTGAATGCCAGGGTTCCACTGTACTTGTATCCCCATATCCTCTTCGTACCTCTGTCGAACCGCTCAGTATTATGCCAAATACGTATTAATTCTGGAGTACAGTGGACCCTCGGTTATCGGCCGTTCTGCTTATCAACTGGTTTTTTGGCTTCCAGTTATTGGCTGTCATTTCGCTTATCGGCCGTATTGGACGTGTCCACCTGCCAGCTGCTCGCTTGTTCGTCAGTCAATCTGGCTATGTCTCTGGGTGAGTGAGGACACTTCTGTTCATTCATCCAAACATCAAGGAAGCTAATGTTGTGAAAGGGAGTTTAGCAGGGAGGCAGGAAGTGTAGTAGGCAGGCAGGGAGTGTAGCAGGGAGGCAGGACCCCAATGGAAATAAGTTACTGTGACTTTTTTGGGTTATCCTAGGTTCTGTACACACATGCTGTGGAAGGGAGGCAGGGAGTGTAGTGGGGAGGCAGGAAGTGTAGTATGGAGGGAGGGAGTGTAGCAGGGAAACAGGGAGTGTGGAAGGGAGGCAGGGAGTGTGGAAGGGAGGCAGGGAGTGTAGCAGGCAGGCAGGGAGGGAGTGTAGCATGCAGGCAGGGAGGGAGTGTAGCAGGCAGGCAGGCAGGCAGGGAGTATAGCAGATAGGCAGGCAGGCAGGGAGTATAGCAGATAGGCAGGCAGGGTAGTGGGGAGGCAAGAAGTGTAGCATGGAGGCAGGGAGTATAGCAGAGAGGGAGTGTAGCAGGCAGGCAGGCAGGGAGGGAGGGAGTGTAGTGGGGAGGCAGGGAGTGTAGGAGGAAGGCAGGGAGTGTAGGAGGAAGGCAGGGAGTGTAGGAGGAAGGCAGGGAGTGTAGGAGGAAGGCAGGGAGTGTAGCAGGGAAACAGGAAGTGTAGCAGGCTGGCAGGGAAGTAACCCCAGAGTGGGCTTTGATACCTGAAGTCCTTATGGAGGGGGATTCCCCTTCCGAACAATAATCAGTCCTCCCTCTCTCCTCCTCCCTGTCTTCCATAAGCCAACAAAAGTCTTCAATAAAGGTATGTAATAGTGATTTAAATGTTCATTTATTTTATTTAGTTCTCATTGTATTGTATGTGTAAAACTATAATTAATCTTTAAAAAAATGTATTTTTTGTTAATATTTTTGGGTGTCTGGAACGGATTAATTGTATTTACATTAATTCTTATGGGAAACATTATTTAGGTTGTGGGCCATTTCAGTTTTAGGCCAACCTTCTGGAACGGATTACGACCAATAACTGAGGGTCCACTGTATACGTATAGTATAACATATTTTTGTTATTTATATTGTTTATTATATCATAATAGATCAATTGTGATAGGTAAATAAGCCGTAGTGTTGGTATTAGCGTAATAATAAAGCATATTCTCCTGCATCAGGAGACTGAGCTCGTGGCAACTGACAGTGGCTTCAAAGCCACCTTATCTTTTATGGACAATGTACTGTGTATGTGCTTTACACAACGAGAAGCACTTCTTTTATTAGTTGGAACCATGGCTAGGGCTGAAAGTAAGCAGGTTATAACAATAAATGGAGAAAAAGAAATTAGAATGACTTGTGCAGCAAGTAGCACCACCAAAGAGTACAGCAGGTTGGTGTGGCGACCCTGGAAATTTGAAATTATGCTAGCCGAAATTAGTGCCGAATAACTGATGGAACCGGGTAACTGATTGCCGGATTTGTGATGGCGGACCTGTACTTATTTTACATGATGGTAGGATTGCTGGTATCTTTCCTCCGTCTCGTAAGCATGCAAGATTTCGAGTACGTCTTGCTACCTCTACTTACACTTAGGTCATACTACACATACATATACATGTACAAGCATAGATATATATGCACAGCCCTCTGGGTTTTCTTCTATTTTCTTACTAGTTCTTGTTATTGTTTATTTTCTCTTATCTCCATGTTTATTTCCTCTTATCTCCATGGGGAAGTGGAACAGAATTCTCCCTCAATAAGCCATGCCTGTTTTAAGAGGCGACTAAAATGCCGGGAGCAAGGGGCTAGTAATCCCTTCTCCTGTATAAGTTATTAAATTTAAAAAAGGAAACTTTTGTTTCTCTTTTTGGGCCACCCCGCCTTGGTGGGATATGGCCGGTTTGTTGAAATACAAATACAAATATTTATTTCCTTGTAAAGCTTACAATGTGTGGTTTACATATTACAAGATTTTAAATACAAAGACGACCACTATTGTGCCACTATTGAGTCCTTTGGGTGGGTGTAGGTGGAAATTATGGGGGAATTACAGATAACTATAAGTCTATATTGTTTTGGATGTGTTCATGATAGAAAGATTTTAATACATGAATATATAATGTGCAATTAGACAAAATAGGTATCAAAGGTTAGAGAGGTAAGAGGTAAGGGACTTTCTATCATAATTAAAATATTCATTCTAATAAAATATTAAAATGTTAATTTGTATTCATGCCAAAATACTCTTGTGTATTGAATATACAGTGTTGTATAATTCAAATAATGTTGAAAATATGCATAGTCCTATACTCACAATAAGAACACACACATTTCCTTTGCAGTGGTAAACATGGAAGATCGCATTGGTAATTTTGAAATTGGTAAAGAGTTTGATTCACTTTTGATCGACTTCGAGGTTCCTAGGTCACCTCTGGACATCTTTGACAAGGTAATGAAAGCCTATATACTATATATATTATTGTTACATACATTGTACAACTGAAAAAGTATTACAGGTAGTACATATTGCATGACTTCTATATATACTGTAATAGATTTCTTTAAGAATATTTTACATTAAAATAGTGTTTTATATACATATTAACACTGCCAGTTTTATAAAAAAAATAGTATATGGTTAATTTTATTGGTTACTAAATGGTAAGGGAGTAAAAAATTAGCACATGGTTTTTTTTTTTTTTTTTTTTTTTTGCATGATCATGATACAGAAGACTTCCTCATCTCACAGTGAAATAGCCTGTTGAGCAAATGAACTCGGTTAAAACTGGAAGGAAGATGTTAGATGGAGGTGGAGGTACTGGAAAGATGGAGAGAATACTTTGATGAGTTGCAGAATGTTTGTGATAAAGAGTCAGTAATTTCATGCATGGAGCAAGGAGGGAAGCTTTGTATATGAGTGAGGAAGAGCCTGAGGTGATTGTAAGGAAAGTGAGGCACAGGGCAGAATGACGGGGTAAATCAGTTGGGATGAACGAGATTATGACGCATGTTAAAAGCAGATGGGATAGTGTTGGAGTGGTTGGCATGTTTAACATGCATGAAGGAAAAGAAGATACCAAAGGATTGGTAGAGATCATGCGTTGTTCCCTTGTATAAAGTAAAAGGGGACAGAGAATGGAAGAATTATAGGGAGTTGCACCTGTTGAACGTACAGTAGGGCTCCAGCTTAAGACATTAATACATTCTTGAAAATTCATCTTTAGCAGATTATTCAGCACTCGGGACCTATTTTCCCATAAGAAATAATGTCAGGTGGAAATAATGTGTTCTTGAATTCTAATTCTCAATCTAATTTGTCAATTTTTTCCCCTCGTGATTTTTTTTGCCCAATCTTTTACCTTCAGTATGCTTTTTATATTGCACATACATCATCTCAAAGGCTATAGATTTTCTTTTCTTTGGCACTTGAGAATCACCACCACTACTCGTGCACTTTCCATTCATGATGTACAATAGTTTTTCAAGGTAGATTCTCAAAATATATACAGACATGGAGGCAAGAGTAAACAAAGCCTTGTTAAATGTTTACTTCCAAAGAGTCGCTCATCTGCACAGAGATGCTGACCACAAATGATGTAGTTGAAGTTCTAACAGTAAGGATCAAGAACCAAAACCTAGTCATCGTGGTTGTATATAAGCCACCAGATGCAACCTCCCAACAGTTCAAGGAACAGCTACTGAAAATTTATTACTGTCTGGAAAGTCTTCAAGATCCATCCCCAAACATCTAATTGCTTGGTGATTTCAACCTTAAGACATACAGAATGGAAGAATGTAGCAAATAATGTTATAGCAGAAACATTCCCTGGAGGCAGTGCAGATGAAAGGTCACACACATGAGCTACTTAATCTCTGCGATAAACACACCCTAAGTCAGCAGGTAGTGGAGCCAGCAAGACTGGAAAACACACTTGACCTTATCTTCACAAATAATGAGGACCTGTTAAGAAACATGACACAAAACAAGACTAATTCCGATCACAATCTAATTGAAGTTCAGACTTGCATGCACAGGAGTCCTGATCAGCAAAATGCATGTAGCTATGAAGGTGTCTTCACCAAATACAACTTCAACAACAACATATCAACTTGGACTAGGTAAACCATGTCTTAAATGAAACCTATTGGGAAGATATCCTAAATAACATGGATGCAAACCAGTGCCCTGAAAGGATCAACTTCCTGGCAGCTGAAGCATGTTCAAGACATATTTCCCTAAGTAAGAAGAAGTAAACTGGAGAGAGAAAGACTTTTCATGTGCCAAAAACAAGGCAAATACGACATCTAGTATTGGGCCCTTGCTCAAACAAGATGGGACTTACACAGATGACGACAAAGAAATGAGTGAGATACTGAAATCCCAGTGTGACTGTGTTTAGCGAGCCACTAATCAGTCTAAAGATCGACAGTCCAAATGATTTTTTCATGAATGAGCCTCAAAACTCCATCAGTGTATGCCAGATTTCTGACATTACCTGAACTCTGATAGGCTTTGAGAAAGCCATTGACAACATGCCCATACACTCAGCCCCAGGCCCAGACTTCTGGAACTCTGTGTTCATTAAGAACTGCAAGAAACCTCTTTCGTGTGCCCTAAATATACTATGAAGAAGGAGCTTAGACATGGGTGAAATTCCAGTCACTAAAAACAATGGATATAGCCCCACTCCATAAAGGTGGCCGCAAAGCATTAGCTAAGAACTATAGACCAATAGCTTTAATGTCCCACATCATAAAAATCTTTGAGAGTGCTAAGAAGCATGATTGAAGACCACTTGGATTCCCAAAAACTGCACAATCCAGGGCAACGTGGGTTCATAGCAGGTCACTCCTGCCTCTCGCAATTACTGGACCACTATGATGTGGCCTTTGATGCACTGGAAGAAAAACAGAATGCAGATGTAAAAAATACAGACTTTGCAAAAGCCTTTGACAAGTGTGATCATGGCATAATAATGCACAAAATATGTGCTGAAGGAATAACTGGCAAAGTAGGGAGATGGATCTTCAACTTTCTAACCAATTGAACACAGAGTTAAATTGGAAGCTGTCAGTCAAAAGCTCTGTTCCACAAGGCACAGTACACCCCTCTATCCTGTTCCTCAGCCTCATATCAGATATAGACAGAGATGTAATTCACAGCACCATGCATCCTTTGCAGACAATACTAGGATCTGCATGAGACTGTTGTCTATTGAGGACATAAACCAAATTGCCGAATGGCCAATGGAAAAAAATATGATGTTCAATAAGGACAAATTCCAGCTACTCTGTTGTGAAAAACTGGAGGAGATAATAACTAGAACTGAATATACCACAAACTCTGATCATATAATAGTGAAAAAATAACGTGAGGGACCTGGAAGTGGTAATGTCTGAGGATCTCTTTTAAGGATCACAACAGTGCCATGATCACAACTGCAAAGAAAATGATATGATGGATAATGAGAATGTTCAAAACAAGAGATTTCAAGCCAGTGATGATCCTTTTCAAATCACTTGTTCTCTCTAGGCTGGAATATTGCTGTGCATTAACATCTCCTTTCAAAACAGGTGAAATTGCAGATTTAGAGAGTGTACAGAGAACCTTTACTGCACATATAAGTTCTATCAAACTCCGCAACTACTGGGAATGCTTGGAAACATTGACTTGTACTTGCTGGAATGCAGGCGAGAGATGTATCATAATCTAAATGGAAAATCCTAGAAGGAATGGTCCCAAATCTGCACACACAAATTACTCCTTGTGATAGTAAGACTGGGCAGGTGGTGCAAAATACCCCCAATGAAAAGTAGGGGTGCCATTGGTACACTAAGAGAAAACACAATAAGTGTCTGGGGCCCAAGACTGTTCAGCTGCCTTCCACCATGCATAAGGAGAATTACCAATAGGCCCCTGGCTGCCTTCAAGAGAGAGCTGGAGATACGTACTTAGTCGGTGCTGGATCAGCTGGGCTGTGGTTCGTGTGTTGGACTACATGCGGCCAGCAATAACAGCCTGGTTGATCAGGCCCTGATCCAACAGGAGGCCTGGTCATGGACCGGGTCACGGGGGGCATTGATCTATGGAATACTCTAGGTAGACTCCAGGTAGCCACCAACCTAGGCACTGCCGTCCACAAACTCCTCTTCGCCACCATAGTTAATTGTCACCTTCGAAAGTGTGGGTCACTTGTTAGTATTAAATTAAAAAATTGGATCCAAAATGCCAATGTCGTAAGTTTGAAACCTTGTAACTCAGAAAAAAGTAAGTCTGGGCCCTACTACATTGGGGCTAAACAAAAAGTAGGACTGCAGAGCAGCAGGGAGGATTTAGGAAGGATAGGGGATGTGTAGACAAAGTATGTGCATTTAAACATACCAGTGAGCAGTATTTGAATAAGGGTAAAGAGCTGTTTGTTGCATACAGTATATGGATTTAGAAAGAGCATATAATAGTGTGGATAGGAAAACTGTGTGACTGACATATGGAATAGGAGATAGCTAAGAGGCTTTATGCAGAGGCTCAGGTTAGGGTATGAAGGAAGGAGGGGACTATTTCCCAGTGACACCAGGACTTGCAGGGATGCTTGATGTCACTGAGTGTTTAATATACTGTATTTACAAATGTGGTTGTAAAAGTGAATGCTAAGGTGATAGGAAAGAGTGCGAGATTAAAAGATACAAAGTGGGAGTTATCACAGTTGTTGCTCTTAGCTGATGACAGTTCTTTTGGGGGATTCTGAAGCTATGTTAGAAAGACTGGACAAATTTGGGTTGCTATGTAAAAGAAGGAAATTAAATGAATGTAGAAAAGAGCAAGGTTATGAGAGCAACAGCCTATTAAATTGGAGGAAGCAAGTATGGAGGAAGTGGATGTATTCAGATATTTGGTAGTGGAAATGTCAGCAGATGGGAGTATGATAGATTAAGTGAACCATAGAATAGGGAGGGGGAGGGAGGGGGGTGGCATGTTGAGGCATCATTGGAAAGTAGTTTGTATGGGGGCAAAAAAAAAAAAAAAAAAAGGGGGGGGGGATGTACCAGAGTGTAGGAAACATTCATTATCACTCCTTCAGTAACTGTCTTGCCATGTGTGCATAAGCCTCACAGTTCATGATTATCACAAGTACTGTATTATTTAGTAGTACCTGTAGTAGTAATTACAGTCTGTACAGTATTAATACTTTATAATGTCTTCTCTTGCCTCAGGATACACTGGAGGACAAGATCCATAAGTTCCTTTACAATGGTGATGATCGCAACATTGTTCAGGTATATGTGGCTGGCCGGTGTGTCATCAACAACAAAAACTGTACGTGAAATAACATTAGCTGTCTATTGAGCCATTCACAATGGCTCTGCTGTAGACCTTAAATGTACTGTAGATTTTCTTAAGATTTAAGAGCTTCAGACCTGTCTGACATCCTTTGAATCATTAATAGATATTGTTAATTATTATTACCAGACAATGCTGTATTTTCTGTGTTTCTTTTACTGGTATCTGCATTTATTTCATAAATTACACTTACCATCTGACTTTTATTTTATGCATAGTATAATGTGTAAATTATTAAGGAATTTGTTGCCATTGGAAATCTTTTAAAAAGGCAACTTCAGTCATGGCATTTCTCAGTTTATCCTTGGATTATTATTGCTGTATATTGAAGGGAAAGTGCTGGACCCTTAAGTCATAAAGCACCCAGAGAATGAGGAAGTCAAAAGGTTATCCAGTATGATCCAAGGAAGAGAAGGGTATCTCCAATTCCTTGGATTAAAAGCCCTTCAGTGTATTCCAGGCACTCCCTAGGATACCTAACTAACTGGCCAAGACAGGCAAATATTGAATAATAGTTTACTCCAACTTATTTTATTGTGATATTCACAACAATGCACCTAATTCTTTGGGCAGTGACAGATTAATGCCTACCTTACATGATATAATTATATTCATGGGAAAGCACTAAACCCATAAGAGTTGTACAGTGCCTGGGGAATAGGACTACCCTTTCCTTTGGATCAAAAGGAAGAGTAACCCCCAATTCCTTAGATAAAGAGTTCTTCACCAGTATCATCTTGAAGGACTTTAGAAAGAAAAACTTTTTTTTTTTTTTTTTTTTTTTTTTTTTTTTTTTTTTTTTTTTTTTTTTTTTTTTTTAAGATAAAACCAGCTGAGAAAATATGATTTATTTTATGAATTTCAATACAAAGTTATCTATAAATTTATTTCAAATATGGCATCACAGATTTAACATACAGAATTGATGTGCAGAGGAGCTGAAATAGTGTAACTAGCCTTCTCCAAGGGCTCCTTAGCCAAGGAATTGGAGTCTCCCTTCTCAGGATCAAACCTGCTTGCCTCCTATTTGGTAAATGGCCACAGATGCAACTGTGGTAATGAAAATAACCCTCGAAGCTATAATCTAGGTGAAGTAGAGCTTGGTCATACAGAATGTGAAAAAGACTTGGGAGTCATGGTAAGCAGAAATCTAAAGCCAAGACAGCAGTGCCTCAGTGTGCGCAACAAGGCCAACAGATTACTTGGATTTATCTCAAGAAGTATAAGTAACAGAAGTCCAAAAGTTATTTTACAGCTCTATACATCACTAGTGAGGCCTCATTTGGATTATGCTGCTCAGTTTTGGTCCCCTTACTACAGGATGGACATAGACTCATTAGAGAACATACAGAGAAGAATGACTTAAATGATTTACTGTGTAAGGAACCTCCCGTATGAAGATAGACTTAAAGCCTTAAATCTCCACTCTCTGGAGAGGCGTAGAATGAGGGGAGATATCATTGAAGTGTATAAGTGGATGACGGGCATAAACAAGGGAGACATTAATAAAGTACTGAGGGTGTCGAACCAGGTAAGAACCAGGAATAATGGATTTAAGTTGGATAAATTTAGATTTAGAAAGGACATAGGTAAGTACTGGTTTTCTAACAGAGTTGTAGATGCGTGAAACAGTCTTCCCAGTGGGGTGATAGAGGCTAGGACCTTGGGTAGCTTTAAGAAGAGACTGGACAAATATATGAGTGGGAGGGGCTGGGTTTGATTGGTGTTGGGGGGTGCGGGAGTTGTTTCTTGAGTAGCTTTAGGTAGATGTCGTTTTGATAAGGACCTGCCTCGTATGGGCCAGTAGGCCTTCTGCAGTGTTCCTACATTCTTATGTTCTTATTGTGACATTTTATTGTGGCAGTGTTAAGCTCTCCAGGAGCTTTGTTTTGAGAGTGAAACTTTGCCACAGTAAAATGTCACATTAGTTGCATTTGTGTCCATTTACCTAACATTTTGTTGGGAATTCTACCATTATTACTACTTCCTATTTTCCAGGTGCTGTATGACCCCTGTGGGTTTAGTGTTTCTCTGACTAACAATCTTTTCTAAGCTAGTTGAGTATTTCCCCTACAATAACAGCAGCATTTGTACAAACACCTTGGTTGGAGTCATCCAAGTGCTACTGTATCAGCTCATGGGGAGCTCAACCCCTACAAGTAATAATGTGCATGGTGAATGGGAGTTAATCTGGGTTGATCCAAAAAAGGGAAGGGTAGCTTCATTTCTTCAGTAATGAACCCTTTACTAAAATAAAGGTGCTCCTTTAAGGGTTGTTCTTTTATTCAAACTGAACATATTACCTGCATAAAATTCAGAGATTAGTTGCCAAAAAAAATAAAAACCTTGCATAACAACGGTTCACGACGGACTGAAACATTATATAGTTTCTTCCAAAATGTGAGAAAGTTATGTTGTTCTAGCAATGGTTTTGTGACTGGTTCTTAGAAAAGTATTGAATGTGAGACTACTGAACAATGCATGCAATTTTTTTTTCATTTAGAGTAAAAGAAATGATATTCTTATTGCTCCTTCACCACTGTTCTAAGAGTTTATATGTCAGATTCAACATTTTATCTTGTTAAATATGCACAAGTTAAGCTTATTTTGAATTGAAATGTCAGAATAGCTACTGCTAAAGTATATGTATATTCAGATATTGCCTACATAAAATGTTAGTGTATAAACAATATTCCAATTAATATATTCCCAATCTTTGATTTTTCATAATGCATGACTATTTGAACATTGCCATTACTTAACTCTAGACATTTCTTGACATTTTCTATACTTTCGATTAACTTTTACATCTTGCAGATATTTTAGCCTATTTCCTACTTTTCATATGGTGTGGTACTGACCAGGAAAGGATAGAAAAATAATACTGTATAGGGAAAAAGGAGTCGTGAAACAGTGACGCCTAGCTTTTCCAATATGGTTGTACTCCTATAAAGCAAAAATTGTGTTTCTGTTAATTTGTGGGATCATCAAACCTGCTTCTGGCCTCCTAAAACAGAAAATAAACACTATAACAATGAAAACTGTTAAAAACAGGAAATTAAAGGTATGTATATGTTTGCTGAATGTAAGTAGAGAATTTGTAAGTTCTACAACTTTATAAGCAAATAAATGAAGAAATTTGACATTGAGCATTGCTGTTATCCTGGATCACTTAAATTCCCTCTCAAACCTCTTAATTAAACCAAAGAAATAAAACTCTGTAAATACTTTATTTTGCACCCAACCTAGCATGGAAATCTAACCTCACAAAAATTTACAAGACTTTTTTAAATTTGGTTATTTATACAGGCGAAGGGGTTACTAACCCCTTGCTCCCAACATTTTAGTTGCCTCTTAGGACATACATGGCTTGTTGTGTTTTAAATACATTAGGCATTAAATATATATTTTTACATTGATTTTATAACTTAAAATTCAAAATTATATACTATGCTACAAAGAAGGTTATGAACATCATAGGTAAAGTATATTAAAAAACAAAAGTACTGTAAATGGAATTACAGTACTTTTTTCTTTGTCCTTCCTTATATTCAGTACATAAAAGTTAACTCCCTTGGTAGATCTGTTATTGTATAATAAACAATATAATTTGCATAAAATAAACATTTTCTGTAAGATTAATCCAGAGAATATATATATGCACAAAATATGCAGGGATTGGTAACCTATTATTTTATATTGTACAGTATTTGAACTATGTAGGAGACAGTCCCCTCAAAAAAATTTTTAAGAAAAATACAGTAGTAGACCTTGGTTCAACAGACAATGTGAGGAACAATGCCAGGTTTAAGAAGGCAGGAAAAATGCAGAACAAAAATAAGGTGGAAAAAAAAAAATCAGGAGGGCCACAGAAAAATGTCAGTGGAAAGCAATATGATCACTTTCAAAATAAGTTTCATTAGTTACTCCTGTATAATGCCAGGAAAGTCTCCAAGGAACTAGTGATTCCATGAAGTATTTACTACTGAACAAATACTGGAAAGAGGAACAAATAGTGGTGACAGAATACATGAAACAGCAAATGGCATTAGTTATGAAAATGGCAATGTTGCAGATTAAATGGAGATAGGCAACACCCTTAGGAAGCCATAATCTAGGATTTACAACACTACAACGAGGTGGGAGAAATTGAATAAAAATGGAAAACTATTGCAATACCAATTGAAAAAAAAACAGGAACAATGCCAAAGAATAGACAAAGATGAAGTAAGATTTTATGGTGATAATGTTTCACTAAGTAGAGCCTTCATAAAACTGTACATAGAACAAAAAATTATCACACTATAAACTTGCTCTGCCCATCTTTTCATTAATCAACAGTATGCCTTTAAACAGGCAAAATGCTCTAATGCACCAGCATCCCTCACATATACATTTGGTTAAGTGACAAAAGAAATTAATAATGGTAAACTACTTGAAGAGTAAAGGCTAAACAGTATGGGTTTGCAGAAGGAAAATCATTCTTTACCTACTTAGAGATGTATGATTGGATGATAGTACTAGGTTGGGGCAAGCTACATACTGTGTTACTAGATTGTCAGAAAGCTTTTAATAATGTGCATCACAGATTACTAAATAACAAATATGATGAACAGGTGGGGATATCAGGAAGGGTAAGTTATATTATTGGTTAAAAGTGCTGTACCCAATAAATGGAAAGCAGTCAGTGTGATAGATATCAGAATAGAAAGAAGTAAAATGCAAGTTTTCCAAGGATTAATTCCTGGAGACAAACTTCTTCAGTTAACTAGAGATCAATTTCTATATCTTAATATTTTCAGAATAAATGAAAAATGGAAAATTCCTGAAGGATTTATCTAAGTGGTTACTAAAACTTCAACATTAAAAAAAAAAAAAATGCCAATTGATAAGGATGGGAGGAAGAGAAAGGAAGAAAGTGGCTATTATTGCCAGAAAGGAAGGACCTGAGGGTAGGCAAAAGTACTGAATTAGTCACTAGACTTTTGCATAAAGATATCAGCAATTAAGATTTCATATCCCCATAAAATGGCAAAATAAGAAGGCACAGCTACAAGCTAAGAAAGATGAGCTGCCAGAAGGATACTAGAAAGTTTTTCTATGCAAACAATGTTAACCCTTTCAGGGTCCGTGCCGTAGATCTACGCCATGAGCTCAGCTCACTCTGATAAGCTGTGAGCAGTAAATTTGGGCCTAGGTAGGAGAGAATACATCTGTGGTATGTGTGCACCACATAAAACAAATCCTGCAGCACACAGTGCATGAGAGAAAGAAAACTGAGACAGTAATTTTCGATTAAAACAGCAACTTTGCAGTGTTTTTTTGTATGTTTTTTACAGTTGTATTTGCGATTTCTTGGTCTCATTTGATAGAATGGAAGATATATTACAGAAATAGAGATAATTTTGATTGGTTTTAGTACTGAAAATGGCTTGAAACTGAGCTCAAAGCAGCGGAAATGTTAAATTTTTTTCGATGTTCAAGAGTAAACAAACAACCTCACACGTCTAATACACACCAGGTGGTGGGTCTAACATACGTTCACAAATGTGGTGATATTATTTATACAATTATTACAATATTGCATGACAGTAAATCTTCTATTTTTTGGTTTGAATAAAAATTCATTATGTGAATTAAAAATCAAAATGGAATTCATTTGTAAAGCCTGAAAACATTACTAATGAACAGAGGAAATGTTAGTTTAGTGCCAGGAATGTCTGCATTGTTTATTCTGGACCCTATTTTGAAATTGGAATATTTTGAACTTTGCACTATATTGGCCAAATTACCAATTTCCAATCACTTTATTTTTGTAGTTGAAACAGTTGAGTTGGCAATTTCTTGTGCTCAATCGATAGAATATAAGTAATACTAGTGAAATAGCTAAGAATTTGGTCGACTGGAATAAGGTAATTGGCCTAAAATCGGAGTCAAAGTCGGCAAAATCGCCGATGTATAAGTATCACTGACACATCAAAATTCGCAAGAGCATAATTTCGTCAGTTTTCCACCAAATTTCATACTTTTTGTTTTATTACCTTCAGAAAAAGATTCTCTACCATTTCACAAGAAAAAATAACAAAATTATTTTTTGAAAATTCTTGGACACTTTGAAATTTGGCCTCTGGACCCTGAAAGGGTTAAACAATAAAATAATTTAAAAAAAGATGGCAAGTGATGCAGCCTCTAGAAATTTCACAATAGATCATATACTCTAAGCTTATGTAATATTAGCAAACATAAAATGGCTTTGATACCTCAACAGTGAGTCTTGCAGGATATACACATACCACTAGTCACTGAGGTAAAGGACCTGAGTTATGAGAACAGACCAAGACTAAATTTTCACAGAGAAACAAAGGCCAGGAGGAGACGTGGTCACAACATACAACATAGTAAAAGGTAATGGCATGGATAGTGCTGAAATGGGGTAGGGGGACCAGGACAAGGGTAACTAAATACCAGAATCAGTGATTATACTGTATAAGGAAATGTGCAACAAGAGTGGCAAATGGAATGCACTAGTTGTTTGATTATATTTACAGGCCCCTGGACTACACTAAGGTCTTGAAGGTTGCATGCCATCTGTACACCACCAGTCAAGGATATTTTAATTCCTAAATTTATTTTTATTTATTAACACATCGGCCAATTCCCACCAAGGCAGGGTGGCCGGAAAAAAAAAAAACTTTCATCATTCACTCCATCACTGTCTTGCCAGAGGGGTGCTTTACACTACAGTTGTAAAACTGCAACATTAATCCTCCTCCTTCAGAGTGTAGACACTGTACCTCCTATCTCCAGGACTCAAGTCCAGCCTGCCGGTTTCCCTGAATCCCTTCATAAATGTTACTTTGCTCACACTCCAACAGCACGTCAAGTATTACAATCCTAAATGCAAATTCAAATTTAAATAAAACTAAAATCATGTGGTTGGCAGAAGCATCACACTGATCAATTAATAGTTAACATACATGACCCAGCAGCCATGGTTCAATCCCCATACACATGAACACAAGTGTTTATTAAATATATTGCATTAACTGCACTTAAAAATGCACTGAATACTGTATGTAGTTATATTTTTGTAATTTATTTCATTAATACATACTATGTTGTATGCAAACATACAACTAAAAATTAATGGGCCAAAAATTCATTTACATATTTGTTTTAAGATCACAGCAATGCAACAATAGCTGAGCTCACTGATATCTATCTACAAATATTATATACGTATACTAGTCACCTGAGAGTAACTGAGTTTATACAAAGTAACTAGGACCTTCTATACTTGAAGTAGAAGTTCCTTCAGCACTCTCCTGTTCCTCTTCCAATTGATTAATCAATATTTCCTCTTTGCCATAAGTTTCTGGTAGGAACCTGGAAAAAAAATAATCATACAGAATATTATTTATTTTATTATCACACTGGCCGATTCCCACCAAGGCAGGGTGGCCCGAAAAAGAAAAACTTTCACCATCATTCACTCCATCACTGTCTTGCCAGAAGGGTGCTTTACACTACAGTTTTTAAACTGCAACATTAACACCCCTCCTTCAGAGTGCAGGCACTGTACTTCCCATCTCCAGGACTCAAGTCCGGCCTGCCGGTTTCCCTGAACCCCTTCATAAATGTTACTTTGCTCACACTCCAACAGCACGTCAAGTATTAAAAACCATTTGTCTCCATTCACTCCTATCAAACACGCTCACGCATGCCTGCTGGAAGTCCAAACCCCTCGCACACAAAACCTCCTTTACCCCCTCCCTCCAACCTTTCCTAGGCCGACCCCTACCCCGCCTTCCTTCCACTACAGACTGATACACTCTTGAAGTCATTCTGTTTCGCTCCATTCTCTCTACATGTCTGAACCACCTCAACAACCCTTCCTCAGCCCTCTGGACAACAGTTTTGGTAATCCCGCACCTCCTCCTAACTTCCAAACTACGAATTCTCTGCATTATATTCACACCACACATTGCCCTCAGACATGACATCTCCACTGCCTCCAGCCTTCTCCTCGCTGCAACATTCATCACCCATGCTTCACACCCATGTAAGAGTGTTGGTAAAAACTATACTCTCATACATTCCCCTCTTTGCCTCCAAGGACAAAGTTCTTTGTCTCCACAGACTCCTAAGTGCACCACTCTGTATGGCCCTTGTGGCTTAGCGCTTCTTTTTGATTATAATAATAATAATAATAATAATAATTTATCCTCATAACCTTACTCTTTCCTGTATTCACTTTTAATTTTCTTCTTTTGCACACCCTACCAAATTCATCCACCAATCTCTGCAACTTCTCTTTAGAATCTCCCAAGAGCACAGTGTCATCAGCAAAGAGCAACTGTGACAACTCCCACTTTGTGTGATTCTTTATCTTTTAACTCCACGCCTCTTGCTAGCAGGTAACAAACCAACTGTTATCATATAAATGGTATACATAAGAAAGAAGAAACACTGCAACAGGCCTACTGGCCTATGCAAGGCACGTCCAATTCTCCCACCAGCTTAAGCCAATGCCTAGTGAGGTCAGATACGTCACTTAAGGGAGGAGCATGGCATCCGACCTAGTAGCACAAGCTAGTCAGGTCCAACTCACACCCACCCACACCCTCTCATGCATTTATCCAGCCTATTTTTAAAACTACACAATGTCTTAGCTTCTATGACGGTACTTGGGAGTTTGTTCCACTCATCCACAACTCTATTACCAAACCAGTGCTTTCCTATATCCTTCCTGAACCTGAATTTTTCCAATTTAAAACCATTGCTGTGAGTCCTGTCTACGTTAGATATTTTTAGCATGCTATTTACATCCCCTTTATTAATTCCTGTTTTCCATTTATACACCTCAATCATATCTCCCCTAATTCTATGCCTTTCTAGAGTGCAGATTCAGGGCCCTCAGTCTATCCTCATGGGGAAGATTTCTGATAAATGGGATCAACTTCGTCATCCTCCTTTGTACGTTTTCCAGTGCATTTATATCCATTCTGTAATATGGTCACCAAAACTGTGCAGCAAATCTAAATGAGGCCTAACCAAAGATATATAGAGTTGAAGAACAACCTGAGGACTTCTATTATTTATACTTCTTGCTATGAAGCCATGGATTCTGTTACCTTTATTGTGAACACTTATGCACTGTTGTCTTGGTTTCAGATTACTGCTAACCAGAACTCCTAAATCCTTTTTGCAATCCGTAATATTAAGATCTACATTATTTAGTTTATATGTGGCACGGTTATTTTCCTGTTTAACATTTAGAACTTTGCATTTGTCTGTATTAAACTGCATCTGCCACTTCTCTGACCACTGCATCAATCTATTCAAATCATCTTAGAGCACTCTAATGTCCTCATTAGAATGAATTGGACGGCCTATTTTGGTGTCATCAGCAAATTTGCTTATGTCGCTATTTATTCCCTCATCTATGTTGTTTATGTAGATTGTGAACAACAAGGGGCCCAACACTGACCCCTGCGGAATACTGCTTGTGACGTGCCAGAATTCTGATTTCTCCCCATTTACGCAAACTCTCTGCTGACTATTTGTCAACCATACCAATACTGACAAGATGATGAGTAAGACATGCAACAATTAGTACAGCACCTATATTGATGAAATGTTTCCCCTCCTTTGTAAATTTCATCAGACTACTACAGAGATCTTGACTATTCAAATGATAGTCTGCAGTGCATGTATCTTATTTATCAGAGCAACTGCTCCAGGATTACCTATTAGAGACTTGTACAGTGCCTTGGGAATGGCTGGTGCTTACTCCAATTCCTTGGAGCAAGTCCCTCATAAGCATCAAGATACCTCTCTTGATGGGTACAAATTTGAAGAAAAAAAATGAAAGTAATTATTATTTTACCTGCAACTATCAGTTCATTACATCAGTAAATGTCTGATAAAATGGATTAATAAGGGAAAGGGGTGTCTGCTTTAGTGAAAAAATCTGCCATGTTGAAAATTTTGATTAAATAGACTACAACTATGGGACATGGACAAATGCCCAATAAAACTGACTTGGTCTGCTGTACGTATTGATGACACAACCAAACATACAAAGAAAAACTAAGATACCGAAGCATGCTTGTACAGCATCTCTCTCTTTCTCTCTCACACAATGATTGCAGACAATCATTTAGACTGAAATCAACCTAAACTATAATATAAAAAACACTAATACATATGAAAATGGTAATTAAAATATATTCACAGAGGTGAAGGCTTCTTGTAAACAATCACTTCGTCTCTGGCAGTATAATTAACAGTTGGACATGCATGGCTTACATCCACCACCACCAGCATCTACTGTAACTCCCCCACCACCACCACCACCACTTACGATATACCTTACCTTAGATGAGTTCCAAGTTTTTTTTTTTATACTCCCAGAGCCTGGCCTTGGGCCAGGCTCTTCCAGGTAAAAATAAGACCTAGAATAGTCATCTAACAAACAAGCAAATTTTATTTCTTTGCAAGATTACATTGAGAATATGAAAATACAATAATGAGTTGCAGTGCAAAGAGCCACTATTATGCCTAGACATTATGGGCAGACTTAATTTAATGGCTTACAGACTACTTAATACTAAATGAAATGATCATAGTTTGTTTAGGTTGTACATCTCTCTCTATTTATAGTAGACATTAATTGTACTCAAATTACAATAGTTTCAATAATAAATATTGAAATTATATTATGGGAATATAACATTGTGAGTTTGGGAGTGTGTGTAAAGGTAGAAAGTTGAAAGTGAACATAGAAAAGAGCAAGGTGATGAGGGTATCAAATGATTTAGATAAAGAAAAATTGGATATCAAATTGGGGAGGAGGAGTATGGAAGAAGTGAATGTTTTCAGATATGTACTTGGGAGTTAACGTGTCGGCGGATGGATTTATGAAGGACGAGGTTAATCATAGAACTGATGAGGGAAAAAAAGGTGAGTGGTGCATTGAGGTATATGTGGAGACAAAAAAAACGTTATCAATGGATATGGGTGTGAAGCTTGGGTTGTGAATGCAGCAGCGAGGAGGCGGTTGGAGGCAGTGGAGATGTCCTGTCTAAGGCCAATGTGTGGTGTAAATATTATGCAGAAAATTCGGAGTGTGGAAATTAGGAGAAGGTGTGGAGTTAATGAAAGTATTAGTCAGAGGGCTGAAGAGGGGTTCTTGAGGTGGTTTGGTCATTTAGAGAGAATGGATCAAAGTAGAATGACATGGAGAGCATTTAAATCTGTAGGGGAAAGAAGGCGGGGTAGGGGTTGTCCTCAAAAAGGTTGGAAGGAAGGGGTAAGGGAAGTTTTGTGGGCGAGGGGCTTGGACTTTCAGCAGGCGTGCATGAGCGTGTTCAATAGGAGTGAATGGAGACGAATGGTATTTGGGACCTGACGATCTGTTGGAGCGTAAGCAGGGTAATATTTAGTGAAGGGATTCAGGGAAACCGGTTATTTTTATATAGCCAGACTTAAGTCCTGGAAATGGGAAGTACAATGCCTGCACTCTAAAGGAGGGGTTTCGGGATATTAGCCGTTTGGAGGGATATGTTGTGTCTCTTTATACGTATATGCTTCTAAACTGTTGTGTTCTGAGCACCTCTGCAAAAACAGTGATTATGTGTGAGTGAGGTGAAAGTGTTAAATGATGATGGAAGTATTTTCTTTTTGGGGATTTTCTTTCTTTTTGGGTCACCCTGACTCGGTGGGAGACGGCCGACTTGTTAAAAAAAAAAAAAAAATAAATTGTGAGTTGTTGAAAGTAGTTTACAGTATGAGAATGCTACAATTGGGTGTAAGGCAGTATTGTTTTGGGTAGGTATTTTTACTACAATGTAGTATTAATCAATGTATGAACTTTGGGTATCATGTTTTGAAGTTTTAAGATTTAGGTAATTGGGAAATTTTTTGGTAAAGTTAAATGGTGAGTAAGTGGTTTTTGAGAAGTCTTAAATTGATGTTCAGACTGAGTTACTTTATTATTTACTGGTAATGAATTCCAAATTTTGGGGCCCTTTATGTGCATAGAGTTTTTACACAGTGTAATATGAACTCAGGATACATAAAAAATATATCTGTGTCTTGTGTTATGGTCGTGTGTCCTGTTAAGGTTGGTGAGGAGAAGTTTGAGTGGAGGGTTTATGTTTGAGTGTAGTGTTCTATGTATGTAGTAGGCACATGAATAAGTATGAATGTTCTTTACGGTGAGTAGTTTTAGACTTTTGAATATTGGTGGAGTATGCTGTCGGGAGTGGGAATTTGTTATCATTCTGACTGCAGCCTTTTGCTAGGTTATTAGTGGTCCTAGGTGATTTAATGTCATTGATCCCCATGCACATACTCCATATGTGAGATAAGGGTAGATGAGTGAATGATACAGTGCAAGGAGAGCTGATTGTGGAACATAGTACTGTACTGTATCTTTGATAGTATGCCTACTGTCTTAGAGATTTTCTTGGAAATTTGTTGTATATGCATGTAGAATTTGAGGCAACTGTCAAGTTGGCTTTCTATTAATTTTCCCTCTGTGAGTCTTGTGATGTGTTATCTGCTTAGTGTTAAGTGGAACATTTGCAGCTCTGTTTCTAAACTGAATGAAATAGGTTTTGTCAGTACTGAGGGCAAGCTTATCAGTCATAAGAACATAAGAAAGGAGGAACACTGCAACAGGCC
Organism: Cherax quadricarinatus; assembly: GCF_038502225.1. NCBI lineage: Eukaryota > Metazoa > Arthropoda > Malacostraca > Decapoda > Parastacidae > Cherax > Cherax quadricarinatus. Next base: position 8,717,719 of record NC_091350.1, read on the forward strand.
TGTTGGCCCATACTAGGCAGGTCCTTTACAATTCATCCCACTAACAAACATTTGACCAACCCAATTTTCAATGCTACCCAAGAAATAAGCTCTGATGTGCAAGTCCCATCCAGGTAGATCTTTTCTGCAATTCGGTATTAAGTGTTGGCCAGTATGGCTGGGTTTGCTTGAGAGAAGACGCATGTTGTGTCATCTGCAAATAATAAGGGTTTGAGTAGTTGTGATGCATTCGATAGGTCATTGATGTAAATGAGAAAGAGGAGTGGGCCAAGGACACTTCCTTGTGGGACACCAACTGTGATTGGTTGAGTGGAAGAGTTTGCTCCATTTGTGTACACATATTGGCTTCTGTTACTAAGGTACGACTTTAGGTAGTTGAAGGAGTGCCTTCTTATACCATAGTGTGTTAATTCAATGTGCAGCAAATCATTGTCAACTGTATCAAAAGCTTCACGTAAATCAATGAAGATTCCCAGCGGGACTTCTTTCTTCACGAGAGTGTTGTGTATTAGTTCTAGCATGTGTATAATAGCATCATTTGTGCTTTTATTAGTCCCGAATCCAAACTGACGGGTTTAGTATGTTGTGTGAGATGAGGTAGGAATAGATCTGTCTATGAATTAATTTTTCAAAGATTTTAGAGAGCAGAGGTAAGTTAGATATTGGTCTATAGTTATTCAAATCTGCTTGATCACCTCCTTTGTGGATCAGGGTGACCCTCGCTATTCTGAGAATTGCTGGGAAGGTGGAGGATTCGATGGATTTATTAAAGAGTGTCGCAATAATTGGTGACAGTACTTGTGAAGCTTTTTTGTACATAAAAGGTAGTAAGTTATTTATGTCTTCTGCCTTCTTTTTAAGGGTGTTGATGATGAGCGAGACTTCTGTTGGGTTGGTTGGGGCTAGGAATAGTGTATTCTTTTAAGTGTCCATGAGGTAGTCTGATGGACGGGTGGACACTTAAGTACCTACTTATTGCTAGATGAACAGAGGTAGCATGTGTAAGGAATAATGTCCACTTGTTTGGGAGCAAACTTGGGTCCTTCAGGTGTGAGCCCAAGGGTCTACCACTTGTGCCATGAGTACAGCATCCACCACCAGAATCCACTACTAGCATCATCCACTACTCTCCCACCAGTTAATGTTACATAATAGCTAATGAGCTATCATTAAATGACTTGCAATATAATTGTGAATAAATAAGGAGACTAATACTTACTTTCTTCATTGTTTATTCCTCCCAAGAGGTTATAAGTATGTGAGCATGCACAAAGACAATAACAAAGTAAGGCAGGGTAGGCCAGTTGCCCCTCATATAGTGAAAATGGATAGGTTAAGCCTGGACCGTAAAAACTTGGGATTGAGCAGAATTGGTCCATGTTATCAACCATACGCCCAGACCGGACAGCCATCTGATACAGAGGATCTGGTCCACTTCATGGCTATTTTTAATCAGACATCCCATTAAATGTACATGTTGAGCCTTTGGCCACATTTTTTGTAATTTTTAGCTGATAACAGCTTTATAAGACTCCATGTTATCAAACGTTCACTGTTTGCTACAGTATTTGGGAATTTATGTAGCAGGCTTCTGGCAGATCCAGAACTTTGTAGTACCAAAGAGATAAATATTCTCTTCCTTCAACTACCATATTCAATTAATAGCTACCAGGAGGAAATAATATCATATTAAAACTGAAGCACTAATCCACAGGAAGAAACCTTATCCAATTTTAATCAGTGTTTCTTACTGAATGTCAATATAAAAGGGAATTCTCAAGATAATGTAAAAAAAAAAAAAAAAAAAAAAATACAAACTAATAAGCATCAGGATTAGTCTGCCTGAAATGCTCATGCAAATTTTTCTGAAAACTTACTTGTATATAAAAATAAATAGTAGGAAAGAGGAAGCAATGAATATGGAGAATGACAATTCTCCGAGGCTCTCTTGAATCAGTGGGAAGGTGAGGCCCACAACGAGGTTACCAAACCAGTTGCTGGTACCACCCAGGGATATCCCAATTGACCGTGGGCCCACCGGAAACATTTCTGCCGAAGTAAAATGTACACATTAACTGAATGCTTTATAATCTGATATTATTTCTCTAAATTAATATTTCATAAAATAATGACACCTAAATAGTGCTTGTGTTGTGTATGCACAGTTGTCAGTAGTTAGTGGTTGTACCAGACTGCTCTAGTGTATGTTTAACCCTGTAGCACTCTACAATGACCAGAAAACTGTCATAAAGTTAATTATACACTTTATTATCTGAGTAATTAAGTAAGGCAATTTTCTTTGTGTTTTCCTCAATCCACATATTCAATAATTTTTCCATTCTGAAGTTTGAAGCATCTGACAATGTAATGAGAAAGGAAGGCATCTACAGTCAGGACTAAGATTCATATTAGGAATGGTGTATATAAGGGATGCTTTAATTTATGAATTGACCTTATCTTTATCTCCTTTACCCCTTCACCTTTCCTATATTTTCATTGGCTTCCCTGTCTTCTTCCTTGTTGGGTTCTGTCCTATGAGGGTTTTGTCTCATTGAGATTTTGTCCTACCCTTGTGGGCCATTACTTATCCTGCAGGGTTCCTCTGTTCTCTTGTTCCTAAAGACTTCAACTATTATTTCTACCACTATTATTTCATCACTAACACTCCACTCTTTGCCCTTTTTTTTACTGCCACTACTATGTACTTTTTTATTGCCACCTCCATCACTGTTGCACTACAGGTCTCCCTCAACATTCGCGTTTTCAACTTTCGCGGGCTTCACACATTTGGGAATTCCCAGCCGCCAAATTATATTTAAATTTCCCGCCGCCTGCGCGTCACTACTACCCTCCCTCCGACCCCTGCAACTGGCAGCCAGCCCTCCCGCCACTCAGTGTAGCGAGTGTTTTGTTTGTTCATTATTTGCTATTAAACTACAGTATAAATAATGTCAACCCATTCATGACTGCATATTGGAATGGCCATTCGGACAGGTATTGGATAGTGACATCATTTGTTTACTCTTGAACACGGCAAAGAATCGAACAGCTCTCCTACTGCTACTGCTAATAATAATAATAATAATAATAATAATATATACATACAGACATCTAGGGTTTTTCTTCTTTTTCTTAATAGCCCTTGTTCTTGTTTTTTTCCCTCTCTATTGGCCATGGGAAGTGGAAAAGAATCTTTCCTCCGTAAGCCATGCGTGTCGTATGAGGTGACTAAAATGCCGGGAGTAATGGGCTAGTAACTCCTTCTCCTGTACACATGTACTAAAAATGAGAATAAAAACTTTATAAAACTGGGATGCTTGAATGTGCATGGATGTAGTACAGATGTTATGAATGAAAAGAAGTTAGATGTCCTGGCCCTAAGCGAAATAAAGATGAAGGGGGTAGGCAAGTTTTGTTGGGGAGAAATAAATGGGATTAAGTCAGGAGTATCTGAGAGAGTTAGAGCTAAGGAAGGGGTAGCAATAATGTTGAAGTACCAGTTATGGAAGGAGAAGAGGGAATATAAATATGTAAATTCAAGGATTATGTGGATTAAAATAAGGGTCGGATGTGAAAAGTGGGTCATAATAAGCATATATGCACCTGGAGAAGAGAGGAGTGTAAAGGAGAGAGAGAGAGAGAGAGATTCTGGGAGATGTTAAGCAAATGTATAGGAACCTTTGAACCAAGTGAGAGAGTAATTGTGGTAGGGGACCTAAATGCTGAAGTAGGAGAAACATTTAGAAAGGGTGTGGTAGGTAAGTTTGGGGTGCCAGGTATAAATAATAATGGGAGCCCTTTGATTGAACTTTGTATAGAAAGGGGTTTAGTTACAGGTAATACATTTTTTAAGAAAAAAAAGGATAAATAAGTATACAAGATGTGATGTAGGACATAATGACGTTAGTTTGTTGGACTATGTATTGGTAGATAAGACTGTTGAGTAGACTTCAGGATGTACATGTTTATAGAGGGGCCACAGATACATCAGATCACTTTCTAGTTGTAGCTACAGTGAGAGTAAAAGGTAGATGGGATACAAGGAAAATAGAAGCAGCAAGTAAGAGAGAGGTGAAGGTGTATAAACTAAAAGAGGAGGCAGTTAGGGTAAGATATAAATAACTACTGGAGGATAGATGAGCTAGCGAGAATATAGGCAATGAGGTCGAAGATGTATGGGGTAGATTTAACCCTTTCCGGGTCCCCAGGCCCTCTCCCAGACTTGTTCTCAGGGTCACCCAAATTTCAAAAAAAAAAAAAAAATATTTTTTCTTATGAAAAGATAGAGAATCTTTTCCCGATCATAATGACACCAAAAATTTGAAATTTGATGGAAAACTTACGGAATTATGCTCTCGCGAAGTTAGCAGTCTCGACGATGTTTACGCATCGGCGGTTTTGCCCACTTTGAGCCCTATTTTCAGCCAATTCCAGTGTGCTAGTCTACAAAAATCATAACTATTTCGCTAGAACTCCATTTTTTCTATCGAATGAGTACAAGAAACCACCCATTTACCGATTTCAACTATCCAATGCAGTGGTCAGAATTTAGCAATTTTGCCAATTTCACACAAATTTCAAAAGATGCCAATTTCCAAATAGGGTCCAGAATAAAAAAAAAAAACATTCCTGGCATTCTGTTCATTAGTCACGTCTCCACGCCCCTCTTACATTCTTTTGCTTTCCACTTTGAATTTTTATTCTCACAAAAAAATAGAAGATTTACTGTTATGCAGACTACTGAATTAGTGTAGAAATGGGATAAATAATAACGGCGGACTTGTGAAAGAATATTAGACTCACCAGTTGATGTGTATTGGACGCTTAGCATGATTTGTTTACTTTTGAACTTTGGTAAAAATCGAACATTTCTGCTACTTGAGCTCAATTTCAAGGTACTTTTCATTGTAAAACCAGTCAAAATCATCTCAATTTCTGTAATATGTCTTCCATTCTATAAAATGAGACCAGGAAAACTAGAATACAACAATAAATGCCATACGAAAATACAGTGCAAAGTTGCTGTTTTAATCCAAAAACATGGTCAAAGTTTTCTTTCTCATTACGCACTGTGTGCTGCAAGATTTTTTTATACTGTGCACACTGACCATATAGACCCATTCTTTCGTATGTAGGCCTACCAGCTTTCTCTCATTAGATTTGAGGGCGCTAGAATTTAGGCGTACTAGTGCATCAAAAACCCTGGTGCGTAAGCCGTACTAGTACGTCCAAAACCCTGAAAGGGTTAAGAATGTAGTGTTAGAGTGTTCAGCAGAAGTCTGTGGTTTCAGGAAAGTGGGTGTGGGAGGGAAGAAGAGCGACTGGTGGAATGATGATGTAAAGAGGGAGAAAAAGTTAGCATATGAGAGGTTTTTACAAAGTAGAAGTGATGCAAAGAGGGAAGAGTATGTGGAGAGAAAAAGAGAGGTTAAGAGAGTGGTGAAGCAATGTAAAAAGAGAGCAAATGAAAGAGTGGATGAGATGTTATCAACAAATTTTGTTGAAAATAAGAAAAAGTTTTGGAGTGAGATTAATAAGTTGAAGCCTAGGGAACAAATGGATTTGACAGTTAACAATAGGAGAAGAGAGTTATTAAATGGAGAGTTAGAGGTATTGGGAAGATGGAGGAAATATTTTAAGGAATTGTTAAATGTTGATGAAGATAGGGAAGCTGTGATTTCGTGTATAGGGCAAGGAGGAATAATAACTTCTAGGAGTGAGGAAGAGCCAGTTGTGAGTGTGGGGGACGTTTGTGAGGCAGTGGGTAGAATGAAAGGGGGTAAGGCAGCTGGGATTGATGGGATAAAGATAGAAATGTTAAAAGCAGGTGGGGATCTAGTCTTGGAGTGGTTGGTAGGGATTGGCAGAGAGCATGCATAGTTCCTTTGTATAAAGGCAAAGGGGATAAAAGAGAGTGAAAAAATTATAGGGGAATAAGTCTGTTGAGTATACCTGATAGTGTATGGTAGTTATTACTGAAGAATTAAGAGTAAGACGGAGTGTAGGATAGCAGATGAACAAGGAGGCTTTAGGAAAGGTAGGGGGTGTGTAGACCAAGTGTTTACAGTGAAACATACAGTGGACCCCCGCATACCGTTGGCATCACATACCGTTTATTCCGCATACCGCTCACTTTAATTGCAAAAATTTTGCCTCGCATACCGCTCAAAAACCCGCTCACCGCTGTTCGTCCGAGACGCGTCCAATGTGCACCTTAGCCAGCCTCACATGTTCCGCCGGTGGCATTGTTTACCAGCCAGCCTCCGCGGTAGCATCCAAGCATACAATCATAACATTTCGTATTATTACAGTGTTTTTGGTGATTTTATCTGGAAAATAAGTGACCATGGGCCCCAAGAAAGCTTCTAGTGCCAACCCTACAGCAATAAGGGTGAGAATTACTATAGAGATGAAGAAAAAGATCATTGATAAGTATGAAAGTGGAGTGCGTGTCTCCGAGCTGGCCAGGTTGTATAATGAACCCCAATCAACCATTGCTACTATTGGTGGTACAGCTGCTGCTGCTGCTGTAGCATCGTCTGCTGCTGCTGTAGCATCGTCTGCTGCTGCTGTAGCACTGTCAGCTGCTGCTGCTGCTGCTGCTGTAGCATCATCTGCTGCTGCTGTAGCATCGTCTGCTGCTGCTGTAGCATCGTCTGCTGCTGCTGTAGCATCGTCTGCTGCTGCTGTAGCATCGTCTGCTGCTGCTGTAGCATCGTCTACTGCTGCTGTAGCACTGTTGTTGGTGTGGCTTATTGAGAATATACCAAGAAACAATTAACCCCAGAGGATTTTCCACCCAGGATAACCCAAAAAAGTCAGTGTCATCGAAGACTGTCTAACTTATTTCCATTGGGGTCCTTAATCTTGTCTCCCAGGATGCAACCCACACCAGTCGACTAACACCCAGGTGAACAGGGAAAAATGCCTGGAACTAGTGCTCATATTGGTGAATTTAAAGCCAGCAAAGGTTGGTTTGAGAGATTTAAGAATCGTAGTAACATACACAGTGTGATAAGGCCTGTTCTGGAAGAAAATGCCAAACAGGACCTACAGTACTCAGGAGGAAAAGGCACTCCCAGGACAGTGTCTCATCAATCATTGCTGCATCTTCAATAAAGGTAAGTGTCATTTATTCTTCATTTAGTAGACTAGTACATGCACAATATATACTGTGCATGTACTACTCTACTATTGTGCATGTATCCTTCTCTTTGTGTGTAGGAAAATGTATATTTCATGTGGTAAAAAATTTTTTTTCATACTTTTGGGTGTCTTGCACGGATTAATTTGATTTCCATTATTTCTTATGGGGAAAATTCATTCGCATACCGATTATTTCGCATACCAATGAGCCCTCTTGCACGGATTAAAATCGGTATGCGGGGGTCCACTGTATAGGTGAACAGTATTTAGATAAGGGTAAAGAGACTTTTGTGGCATTTATGGATTGGAAAAGGCATATGACAGGGTGGATAGGGGGCATTGTGGCAGATGTTGCAGGTGTATGGTATAGGAGGTAGGTTACTGAAAGCAATGAAGAGCTTTTATGAGGATAGTGAGGCTCACGTTACAGTATGTAGGAGAGAGGGAGATTATTTCCTGGTAAAAGTAGGCCTTAGACAAGGATGTGTGATGTTACCGTGGTTGTTCAAAATATTTATAGATAGGGTTGTAAGAGAAGTGAATGCAAGGGTCTTGGCAAGAGGTGTGGAGTTACAAGATAAAGAATCAAACACAAAGTGGGAGTTGTTACAGTTGCTCTTTGATGATGACACGGTGCTTTTGGGAGATTCTGAAGAGAAGTTGCAGAGGTTGGTGGATGAATTTGGTAGGGTATGTAAAAGAAGAAAATTAAAAGTGAATATAGGAAAGAGTAAGGTGATGAGGATAACAAAAAGATAGGTGACGAAAGATTGGATATCAGATTGCAGGGAGAGAGTATGGAGGAGGTGAATGTATTCAGATATTTAGAATTGGACATGTCAGCAGATGGGTCTATGAAGGATGAGGTGAATCACAGAACTGATGAGGGTAAAAGGGTGAGTGGTGCACTTAGGAGTCTGTGGAGGCAAAGAACTTTGTCCATGGCAGCAAAGAGGGGAATGTATGAGAGTATAGTTGTACCAACACTCTTGTATGGGTGTGAATCATGGGTGATGAATGTTGCAACGAGGAGGAGGCTAGAGGCAGTGGAGATGTCATGTCTGAGGGCAATGTGTGGTGTGAATATAATGCAGAGAATTCGTAATTTGGAAATTAGGAAAAGGTGTGGGATTCCCAAAACTATTATCCAGAGGGCTGAGGAGGGTTTGTTAAGGTGGTTCGGACATGTAGAGAGAATGGAACAAAACAGAATGACTTCAAGAGTGTATAAATCTGTAGTGGAGGGAAGGCAGAGTAGGGGTCAGCCTGGGAAGGGGGTAAAGAAGGTTTTGTGTGTTAGGGGCTTGGACTTCCAGCAAGCATGTATGAGCGTATTTGATAGGAGTGAATGGAGACAAATGGTTTTTCATACCAGACATGCTGTTGGAGTGTTAGCAAAGTAACATTTATGAATGGATTCAGGGAAACCGGCAGGCCGGACTTGAGTCCTGGAGATGGGAAGTACAGTGTCTACACTCTGAAGGAGGGGTGTTAATGTTGCAGTTTTATAACTGTAGTGTAAAGCACCCCTCTGGCTAGACAGTGATGGAGTGAATGATGATGAAAGTTTTTCTTTTTTTTTCTTTTTCGGGCCACCCTGCCTTGGTGGGAATTGGCCAATGTGTTAATAAAAAAATAAACAATAATAGGAGTGAGCATTAGCCTCAGCGCTCTTCCAAACATTTCACAATAATCCATTGTGTTTGGTGCTTGTAGACTGTGTACGACTGCAGTGGTGGAGGCAATGGTTGAGGCAGTGGTTGAGGCAGTGGTTGAGGCAGTGGTTGAGGCAGTGGTTGAGGCAGTGGTTGAGGCAGTGGTTGAGGCAGTGGTTGAGGCAGTGGTTGAGGCAGTGGTTGAGGCAGTGGTAGAGGCAGTGGTTGAGGCTGTGGGTTAGGCAGTGGGTGAGGCAGCAGTTAAGGCAGTGGTTGAGGCAGCAGTTGAGGCAGTTGTAGAGGCATTGGTGGAGGCAGTGGTTGAGGAAGTGGTAGAGGCAGTGGTTGAGGCAGTGGTTGAGGCAGTGGTATTTAATAACATATGTACATGTTAATAATAATAATAATAATACATGTTATTAATAATAATAATAATACAACAGAAGGAAATTGTACAAAAATATGAGGGTTGAAGCAGTGGTGGAGGCATTGTGAGTCAGTGTGGCTTTGTTTATGCTGGAGTGAGCATTAGCTTCCGCACTCTTCTAAACATTTCACAATAATCCATTGTGTTTGGTGCTTGTAGTTTGAGTGTGACTGCTACATAATTAACCATGATAGAATTGAAGAAAGAAATTGTACAAAAATACAAGGCAGTGGTGGAGGCAGTGGTATTTAACCCTTCGACTGTTGCAACCCCCAATCCTAAGGGGTCTCCTGGTGTGGCAAAATTTAAAAAAAAAAATTATTTTTTCTATGAAATGATAGAGAATCTTTTCCTGATTGTAAAGACACCAAAAAAACGAAATTTGATGGAAAACTGACGGAATTACGCTCTCGCGAAGTTAGCGACCTCGGAGATATTTACAAATCGGCGATTTCGGCCACTTTGAGCCCTATTTTCGGCTAATTCCATTATTCCATCCAACCAAACTCATAGCTATTTCTTCAGAACTCCATTTTTCTTCCATCGATTGAGTACAAGAAACTGCCCATTTACCGATTTCAACTACCCAATAACATGGTCAGAAATTTGCAATTTGGCCAATTTCACGAAAATTAAAAAATATGACAATTTCAAAATAAGGACCAGAATGAACAATGCAGACATTCCTGGCTCTAAAATAACATTTTCTTTGTTCATCAGTCATGTCTCCAGGCCCCTCGGATATTACTCTTGCTTTTTATTTTGAAATTTTATTCAAACAAAAAATAGAAGATTTACTGTTATGCAGACTACTGCAATACTGTAATAATTGTAAAAATTACATCAACCCATTCATGACTGCATATTAGAATGGCTATTTGGACATTTATTGGACAATGACATCATTTGTTTACTTTTGAACATCGGGAAAAATCAAACATTTCCCGTACTTTGTGCTCCATTTCCAGGTTCTTTTTATAGTAAAATTAATCAAAATCACCTCTATTTCTATAATATAGTTTCCATTCTATCAAATGAGACCAAGAAAACGAGAATACAACCACAAATACTATACGAAAATAGACCACAAAGTCGGCATTTTAATTAAAAAAAAACGGTCGGAGTTTTTTTTTCTCATGCACTGCGTGCTCCAGGATTTTTTTTATATGGTGCACACAGACCCATTCTCTCATGTGGGCCTACCAGCTTTCTCCTGCCTGATTTGAAGCTGCTAGAATTTATGAGTATATATACGTCAAACACGGTACCTCGTAAACGTATATATACGGCCGCTACAGTCAAAGGGTTAATAACACATGTTATTAAACCATAACATGTATGTATATAGTACAATGTTTTCACATAATTTATGATTGTTCATGGTTCAACAAGTTAAGGAAGCAGTACAGTGGACCCCCGGGTAATGATATTTTTTCACTCCAGAAGTATGTTCAGGTGCCAGTACTGACCGAATTTGTTCCCATAAGGAATATTGTGAAGTAGATTAGTCCATTTCAGACCCCCAAACATACACGTACAAACGCACTTACATAAATACTTACATAATTGGTCGCATTCGGAGGTGATCGTTATGCGGGGGTCCACTGTATTGTATTATATTTCCCTACAATATATTGGGGCACCAAACATTTGCGATTTTTCAACATTCGTGAGGCTCTTGATCCCCTAACTCTCGCGAATGTTGAGGGAGACCTGTACTTCTAACCCTTTCAGGGTCCAGAGGCCAAATTTCGAAGTGTGCACCAGTGTCCAAGAATGGAAAATTGCCGAAATTATGCTCACGAATTTTGATGTGACTGCGATATTTACGCATTGGCAATTTTGCCAATTTTGACTCCCATTTTAGGCCAATTACATTATTCCAGTCGACCAAATTCTTAGCTATTTCACTAGCATTACTTCTATTCTATCGATTGAACACAAGAAATCGCCAAGTCAACTGTTTCAACTACAAAATAAAGTGATCAGAAATTGGTAATTTGGACAATTTAATGCAAAGTTCAAAATATTCCAATTTCAAAATAGGGACCAGAATAAACAATGCAGGCATTCCTGGCACTAAACTAACATTTCCTCTGTTCATTAGTTATGTTTTCAGGCTTTACAAATGAATTCCATTTTTATTTTTTATTCACATAATGAATTTTTATTCAAACCAAAAAAATAGAAGATTTACTGTTATGCAATATTGTAATAATTGTATAAATAATATCACCACATTTGTGAACGTATATTAGAACTACCAGCTGGCATGTATTAGACGTGTGAGATCATTTGTTTACTCTTGAACATCGTCAAAAATTCAACATTTCCACTGCTTTGAGCTCAGTTTCAAGCCATTTCCAGCATTAAAACCAATCAAAATCATTTCTATTTCTGTAATATATCTTCCATTCTATCAAATGAGACCAAGAAATTGCAAATAGTACAACTATAAAAAACATACAAAAAAACACTGCAAAGTAGCTGTTTTAATCGAAAATTACGGTCTCAATTTTTTTCTCTCATCATGCACTGTGTGCTGCAGAATTTGTTTTATGTGGTGCACACATACCACATAGATGTATTCTCTCATATCTAGGCTCAAATTTACTGCTCACAGCTTATCAGAGTGAGCTGAGCTCATGGCGTCGATCTACAGTTTGGACCCTCAACGTAAAGCCGTAGATTTACAGCATAGACCCTGAAAGGGCTAATACTACTATACTTCTACTGTTACTACTATATTTTTCCCTCCTGTTCTACCCTTCCCATCCCCCCCTCTCTTTATATTCTGGCTCGCTTCCCTTTAAACTTCTCTGTATGCCTAGTTAACCCTTTGAGTGTCGAGACCCCTGCTTGCAAACTTTCTTGTAGTGTCGAAGAATTAAAAAAAAAAACTTTTTCTTATGAAATGACAAAGAATCTTTTTCCGAAGGTAATGAAACCAAAAGTTTGAAATTTGATGAAAAACTTATGGAATTATGCTCTCATGAAGTTAGCAGTCTCTGTGATATTATGCACTGGCAACTTTACCCACTTTGAGCCCTACTTTAGGCCAATTCCTTTGTTACGCTCGACCAAACTCGTAGCTATTTCGCTAGAACTCTTTTTGTTCTATCAATTGAGTACAAGAAACTGCCCATTTACCTATTTCAACTACACAAAAAAAGGTGATCAGAAATTACAAATTTGGCCAATTTCACACAAAGTTCAAAAATGGACAATTTCAAAATAGGGGCCAGAATAAACATTCCTGGGACTAAAATAACATTTTCTCTGCTCATTAGTCACGTCTCCAGGCCCCTCTATGGATGGGACGTGCAACTATGACCACCCTAGAAAATGCCATGCCCATATGACAACAGGAAAATGCAAACTCCCTTCCTGTAAGCTTTTTCACCCTGAAATGTGTACCTCTTCAGTACAGGAAAGACTGTGCTATAACTTAAATTGCAAGGCATACCATCTAAAGGGGACAAAAAGATACAAAACATCCAGGCCATGGGAAAACCTGGGTAGCCACAGCCACTCAAGAGGGAGAGGTTTTTTAGTGCCAGGAAGGAAAAAAAACTGGCAGGAAATGGCAGAAATCGTACACCAAATCCAGTCATTCCTGGAGTGGAACCACAGTCGATGGCCTCCACTCCAAACCAACAGATACAGATACTAATGCCGGAAAAAAAATCCCCCCCCAGTACCAACAATACCACCAGTCCGATAACATTCTTCTTTGCAAATATACAGGGTCTAAAGCCAACAACAAACAACAAAATACCTTTCATCCGTGGACTGCTTGCAGAGGCAAAGGCAATGTTCGCGGCTTTCACTGAGACCCACATAAAGGATCACTTGGACAATGAAATATGGATCCCAGGTTACAACCTATACAGATGTGACAGAGTGAACAGGCAAAAGGGGGGGGTTGGCCTGTACATTGCAGAGTCACTTGTTTGCACAGAACTGCTTAATGCCTCAAATGACGTAGTGGAAGTTTTAGCAGTAAAGGTCGAGAACCAAAACCTAGTCATTGTGGTAGTCTACAAGCCTCCGGATGCAACATCCCAGCAATTCCAGGAACAGCTGTTAAAAATTGACCACTGTCTGGAAAATCTTCCAGCTCCTGCACCCAACATCTTGCTCCTGGGGGATTTCAACTTAAGGCACCTAAAATGGAGGAATATAGCAAATAATATTGTTGCAGTAATAACACCAGGAGGCAGCTCTGATGAAAACTCACACTCACACGAGCTTTTAAATCTCTGCACAAAATTCAATTTAAACCAGCAAATAATAGAGCCTACTAGACTGGAGAATACACTAGACCTCATATTCACTAACAATGATGATCTGATAAGAAATGTCACCATATCAAAAACAATATACTCAGATCACAACATAATTGAGGTTCAGACATGTATGCGAGGAGCCCCAGACCGACAAAATGAGACTAGTCACGAGGGAGCATTCACCAAATTCAACTTCAATAACAAAAACATAAAGTGGGACCAAGTAAACCAAGTCCTAACCGATATAAGCTGGGAAGATATACTAAGCAACACAGACCCAAACTTATGCCTAGAACAGATTAACTCGGTGGCACTCGATGTATGCACAAGGCTTATTCCTCTAAGAAAAAGGAGGAGTAGATGTAAAATAGAAAGAGACAGGCGCTCCCTTTACAGGCGACGGAAAAGAATAACAGAGCGGCTAAAAGAGGTCAATATATCTGAAATGCGCAGGGAGACACTGGTCAGAGAAATAGCAAGCATCGAACTTAAGCTAAAAGAATCCTTTAGGAGTCAGGAATCGCGGGAAGAACTAAAAGCTATAAATGAAATCGAAAGAAACCCAAAGTATTTCTTCTCCTATGCCAAATCAAAATCGAGAACAACGCCCAGTATTGGGCCCCTACTTAAACAAGATGGGTCCTACACAGATGACAGCAAGGAAATGAGTGAGTTACTCAAGTCCCAATATGACTCAGTTTTTAGCAAGCCGCTAACCAGACTGAGAGTCGAAGATCAAAATGAATTTTTTATGAGAGAGCCACAAAATTTGATTAACACAAGCCTATCCGATGTTATCCTGACGCCAAATGACTTCGAACAGGCGATAAATGACATGCCCATGCACTCTGCCCCAGGGCCAGACTCATGGAACTCTGTGTTCATCAAGAACTGCAAGAAGCCCCTATCACGAGCCTTTTCCATCCTATGGAGAGGGAGCATGGACACGGGGGTCGTCCCTCAGTTACTAAAAACAACAGACATAGCCCCACTCCACAAAGGGGGCAGTAAAGCAACAGCAAAGAACTACAGACCAATAGCACTAACATCCCATATCATAAAAATCTTTGAAAGGGTCCTAAGAAGCAAGATCACCACCCATCTAGAAACCCATCAGTTACACAACCCAGGGCAACATGGGTTTAGAACAGGTCGCTCCTGTCTGTCTCAGCTACTGGATCACTACGACAAGGTCCTAAATGCACTAGAAGACAAAAAGAATGCAGATGTAATATATACAGACTTTGCAAAAGCCTTCGACAAGTGTGACCATGGCGTAATAGCGCACAAAATGCTCGCTAAAGGAATAACAGGAAAAGTCGGTTGATGGATCTATAATTTCCTCACTAACAGAACACAGAGAGTAGTCGTCAACAGAGTAGAGTCCGAGGCAGCTACGGTGAAAAGCTCTGTTCCACAAGGCACAGTACTAGCTCCCATCTTGTTCCTCATCCTCATATCCGACATAGACAAGGATGTCAGCCACAGCACCGTGTCTTCCTTTGCAGATGACACCCGAATCTGCATGACAGTGTCTTCCATTGCAGACACTGCAAGGCTCCAGGCGGACATCAACCAAATCTTTCAGTGGGCTGCAGAAAACAATATGAAGTTCAACGATGAGAAATTTCAATTACTCAGATATGGTAAACATGAGGAAATTAAATCTTCATCAGAGTACAAAACAAATTCTGGCCACGAAATAGAGCGAAACACCAACGTCAAAGACTTGGGAGTGATTATGTCGGAGGATCTCACCTTCAAGGACCATAACATTGTATCAATCGCATCTGCTAGAAAAATGACAGGATGGATAATGAGAACCTTCAAAACTAGGGAGGCCAAGCCCATGATGACACTCTTCAGGTCACTTGTTCTATCTAGGCTGGAATATTGCTGCACTCTAACAGCACCTTTCAAAGCAGGTGAAATTGCCGACCTAGAAAATGTACAGAGAACTTTTCTTTTTGATTATAATAATAATAATACAGAGAACTTTCACGGCGCGCATAACGGAGATAAAACACCTCAATTACTGGGAGCGCTTGAGGTTTCTAAACCTGTATTCCCTGGAACACAGGAGGGAGAGATACATGATTATATACACCTGGAAAATCCTAGAGGGACTAGTACCGAACTTGCACACGAAAATCACTCACTACGAAAGCAAAAGACTTGGCAGACGATGCACCATCCCCCCAATGAAAAGCAGGGGTGTCACTAGCACGTTAAGAGACCATACAATAAGTGTCAGGGGCCCGAGACTGTTCAACTGCCTCCCAGCACACATAAGGGGGATTACCAACAGACCCCTGGCAGTCTTCAAGCTGGCACTGGACAAGCACCTAAAGTCAGTTCCTGATCAGCCGGGCTGTGGCTCGTACGTTGGTTTGCGTGCAGCCAGCAGCAACAGCCTGGTTGATCAGGCGCTGATCCACCAGGAGGCCTGGTCACAGACCGGGCCGCGGGGGCGTTGACCCCCGAAACTCTCTCCAGGTAAACTCCAGGTAAACACAAAAACTAGATGATTTACTGTCACTCAGGCTACTGCATAAATGTAATAAATGTATAAATAATATCAGAACACTTGTGAATGCATATTAGACCCACCTACAGATGTGTATTGGATGAGTGACGTGATTTGTTTACTCTTGAACATCGTCAAAAATCTAACATTTCCGCTATTTTGAGCTCAATTTCAAGCCACTTTTATTAGGTAAACTATTCAAAATCACCTCTATTTCTGTAATATATCTTCCATTCTATCAAATGAGACCAAGAAAATGACAATACAACCATAAATACCATACGAAAATACACTGTTTTAAGCTAAAAACACTGTTGCAGTTTTTTTCTCATTATGCACTGCTTGCTGCAAGATTTTTTTTATACTGTGCACAGTGACCATGCAGACCCATTCTCTCATATGGCTTTCTCCTGCAAGATTTGAAGTTGCTAGAATTTTGGTGTTGTATTACGGGACCAACACTGGCTTCAAAGCCGTAATTTTCCGGGACCGACACCAAACGGGTTAATGGTCCAAGTTGGGCTGAAACATAAGTTTGACTATTCTATGTGCAGGTTGTGAAGTGAATTAATATTGTTGAAGACTTACCAGTAGCAATCATGAATGGGACAGGACCAAGACCCATGCCATAAACTAGTACAAATGACAGAAGAGCTGCTATGGCAACAAATGGTGCATATGGAGAGGTAGAGATGAGTTTGAGGGCCACCATGAGCACTATTTGACAAAAGGTACACAATGCCACAGAAGTTAGTAGTAACACTCTACGCCGACAATATCTGCAAGACAAAAAAAAAATCACTGCAATAATTAAGTTAAATAATTTACAAAATAAAACAGTTTTAGTCTATCATAAATATTTTTGACTAATTACATAACTGTAATACTGCACTATAATATCTGAGTGTCTAGCAAGTTCTCAATATCCAGAGTATGGTACACTCCAGCATTTAATACTTAACTCATTTCAAGGATCAGCGCTGTATGACCCTTGTCGGTTTAGCGCTTTTTTTGATTATAATAATGATTTCAAGGATGGGTCCCCTCATGGAAGGTTCCTTGATGTTGGTGAGGGGCTCTTGATTTAGGGAATTGGAACTGTGCTTCAGTTCCCCGAATTAAGCCTGAATGCCTTCCACATCCTCCCCCCCCCCCCCGGGCGCTGTATAATCCTACGGGTTTAGCGCTTCCCCTTTGATTATAATAATCAAGGATGGGTGCCTTGATGCTGGTGAAGGCTCTGGATACAAGGAATTGGAACAACCCTCCCTTTGGATTAAACCTGATTACCTTCCATTTCCCTTGCACTGTAGAACCCCTATGGGTTTAGTGCTTCCCTATGAATACACTACTACTACTGTACTTAATGGCTCAGCCAGTAGAACAGGAAAACCTAACAATATAAATTCTTCTGGAGCCACCCTTTTAATAAATACTGTTGCCCTCGTTGTACAAATGCAAATACAAAACTTTTTTTTTTTTAACACACTGGCTGTCTACCACTTAAGTAGGGTGATCCAAAAAAGAAAAACCACCATCATCACTATCATTGTCTTGCTAGAGGTATGCTGTCAATATTACAGCTCAGATGCCACTCCAAACTGCAATATCCCCACCTCTCCTAAAGAATGCAATAATTTTCAGTAATAGTCACTTATATACAGTTGAGCTATGAAAGCTAGAACAGATTTAAAGCAACTCTGGCTTGACAGGCTGTCTTTGCCCAGCCCTCCCTGCTCCTGCCCATGTACCATTTATGCCTACAGTAATTAACGAGATTTTGTGTAATTAAAGTCTTACTTGATAAGTGGCACAGCAAGTATTGCCATGAAACAGTTGACAGCCCCAGCGCCTATTGAAGCACCTTGACTCTGGTACATGTTCAGACCTGCACTCCGAAAGATCAGTGTTGAGTAGTAAAACACCTAAAATAAAATATATACTGTGTATGAATGAATTCTGCAATATCAGTGATCTCTCATACATATGAAAAATAAAATGCATAGATAACAAATGAAGACAGGAATTTTATAATAGTTATGGCTTTATATTCTTATGGCTATGCACATTTTAGTGGCACAATAAGGAGGCAAATAGGATATACAGCATAAAGATATTATTTGGTCATTACAAGGGCAATAAAAATCAACTTACAATCTACCACAAGGTGTGTTAGCTTAAAAAATATTAAAATCAAGTACAGTGGACCCCCGCTTAACGATCACCTCCAAATGCGACCAATTATGTAAGTGTATTTATGTAAGTGCGTTTGTACGTGTATGTTTGGGGGTCTGAAATGGACTAATCTACTTCACAATATTCCTTATGGGAAAAAATTCGGTCAGTACTGGCACCTGAACATACTACTGGAATGAAAAAAGTTCGTTAACCGGGGGTCCACTGTATTGTAACTAATTTCTGGGATACTAAAGAATACAGTAGTAAACAGTTTTACTTACAGCATTAATGCCAGAAAACTGCTGTCCAGCATTGAAAAGTATAGTAATTATTAATGGCATTTTGTTGCCATGAAACTTGAACACTCTTGAAATAGTCCATGTTTTGCCTGCTTGTGGTGTGGCACAAATTTTGGCATGCATTCTTAACAATGACTCCTCAGCTTCCACATATTTATTATCTCCATGTAAGCGAGAGAGTTCTGAAAATTACCAGTTATCATAAACTTAGGACAATGAGTCAGTTTGAAACTGCTAAAGAAGTCCCTCTTAAGTGAAGATCACTGAAGCAGTTTGAAGTATTAATTCATACTTAAAATTGTACAATGGTATCTCAATATTCAAACTTAATCCATTTGAATAGTGCATTGTATGAATACAGATGGATTTATGAAGGATGAGGTTAATCATAGAATTGATAAAGGAAAAAAGGTGAGTGGTGCGTTGAGGTATATGTGGAGACAAAAGATGTTATCTATGGAGGCAAAGGGAATGTATGAAAG
Source organism: Cherax quadricarinatus (assembly GCF_038502225.1). Taxonomy (NCBI): domain Eukaryota; kingdom Metazoa; phylum Arthropoda; class Malacostraca; order Decapoda; family Parastacidae; genus Cherax; species Cherax quadricarinatus. The sequence goes on from NC_091350.1 coordinate 8,736,722, forward strand.
TATAGTAGTACCAACACTCTTATATGGGTGTTAAACTTGGGTTGTAAATGCAGCAGCAAGGAGACAGTTGGAAGCAGTGGAGATGTCCTGTCTAAGGGCAATGTGTGGTGTAAATATTATGCAGAAAATTTGGAGTGTGGAAATTAGGAGGTGTGGAGTAAATAAAAGTATTAGTCAGAGGGCTGAAGAGGGGTTATTGAGGTGGTTTGGTCATTTAGAGAGAATGGATCAAAGTAGAATGACATGGAGAGCGTATAAATCTGTAGGAGAAGGAAGGCGGGGTAGGGGTCGTCCTCGAAAAGGTTGGAGGTAGGGGGTAAAGGAGGTTTTGTGGGTGAGGGGCTTGGACTTCCAGCAAGTGTGTGTGAACGTGTTAGGAGTGAATGGAGACAAATGGTATTTGGGACATGACAATCTGTTGGAGTGTGAGCAGGGTAATATTTAGTGAAGGGATTCAGGGAAGGAGGGGTGTTAATGTTGCAGTTTAAAAACTGTAGTGTAAAGCACCCTTCTGGCAAGACAGTGATGGAGTGAATGATGGCGAAAGTTTTTCTTTTTCGGGCCACCCTGCCTTGGTGGGAATCGGCCAGTGTGATAATAAAAAAAATAATATTCAGGGAAATCGGTTATTTTTATATAGCCGGACTTGAGTCCTGGAAATGGGAAGTACAATGCCTGCGCTTTAAAGAAGGCGTTTGGGATATTGGCAGTTTGGAGGGATATGTTGTGTATCTTTATACGTATATGCTTCTAAACTGTTGTTTTCTGAGCACCTCTGTAAAAACAGTGATTATGTGTGAGTGAGGTGAAAGTGTTGAATGATGTTGAAAGTATTTTCTTTTTGGGGATTTTCTTTCTTTTTGGGTCACCCTGCCTCGGTGGGAGACGGCCGACTTGTTTAAAAAAAAAAAAAAAAAAGAATACTGAATCAATTTTTCACATATGAATAATGTAAATTGGATTAATCCATTGCAGATCCCCAAGAATAACCAATTATAAAATATTTTAAGTGAAAATATTGCTTATTTAAACCTGTATAATAATATTTGTCATTGAACAGGTTGATGCTCATATTCACAACAATGTTAGGATGGCATTTTTCCACCAGGCTCTGTGTTTGAGTCTAATGGTAACACAATTCCTTAATTTATGCAGTGGAAATGCTACCCTTCCTACTTCCCTCCTCCTCTGAAGAAGAAAAAGAAATTTCCTCAACTACTTCTTCTTGGTGCTCCTTGTACAGGTCTTGAAGTTCTTCTGTGGTGAACTCATTCTTGTGATCCTCCACCAACTCCTCAACATCCTCATCATCCACTTCCAAACCCATGGACTGGCACAAGAAACAATATCCTTCACTACAGGCTCTGCCTCAAAGCCTTCAAAATATTTGAGTTCTTTTTTCACTTTGTTGTTCTCACTGCTTTTCTTTTAGGCTTGTCTGGATCACTATTCTTTTGGGGCCATGATTATTTATTTTCAATGAAAATATTTAAAAAAATGCCACAGAATAACAATAAAATACCAAAAAGTTTCATGAAGTTTGCAAGAACAAAAGCTGATGAGAGACTGAGTGTGTAATGCTTTGTTTTCATCGGACTTCGTTGAGACAGCAAAATGGTCCGTCTCAGTATCAGGGCAACATCCAAATACCGAGTCAAATTTTTCTTGAAAAAGTTGGGCAAATATTGAGTTATATGAATACAACAGGGACATACGAATACTGAGGTTCCAATGTACTATTGTTCATTTAGCCACCTCTCTTTTTTTGTACATTTAAAAACTCCTACTTAATAACCTATGTCTGGTTCTTAAGTAGTCTTTAATTAAAGCATTAGGATTAGTCAGCTCAAAATGCACCACATGCTAATGGTTTTCTTTTCTGCCTAACAATATTTTATTACATGTTAACTACATTATGTGTATGCTGCAGAAAAGAAATACATAAATTATTTGTATTTGTATGTATGCATGTACAGTAGAACACAAATACTGTACCATAATATTTCATCTTACCTTAGAAACAGACACCAATAAGTTGAGGTTCACACACTTCTGGCAAGACAGCTACAGGTTCTCCTTGACTTACGATGGTTCGACTTACAATATTTTGACTTTACGACAGTGCAAGAGCAATTAGTTACAGTAATTGTTTATTTACTTATTCAGCATATCTTATTTAGCATATCACAGTCATATTCGACTTACGATATTTTCGACTTACAATTGGTTCATCGGAACATAACCCCATCGTAACTTGAGGGGTGCCTGTATTAAATAAGTGATGGTGAATGTGTTTCCTTTGCATCACTCCACCTTGGTGGAAAACAGCCAATGTGATTAAAAAAATAACACTCCAGGAAACCTTTGGTTTAACGTACTAACAGGAAAAGTGAGTGGCCAGTAAGGGTAAGTGTGGTGGATAAAGATGAGATTTGTATTGCTGTGATCCTCATAATAACAGACAATTTTGCAACCAATAGAATTTCTCAGTCGTTTCTGAATCATCTGACCCAACAGATTTTGTTGTTTTTAGGTATTTCCGAAACAGTAAATTAAAGTTTGTTAAATCAAGAGTTCACTGTACTTCACCTACATTCCAATGACCACTGGTATTCCCACAGGGTAACATACCTGGCTTTCTCCTGTTCCTCATGTATACACTATCAACTTCCTCCTAGTGCCACACAATGTAAATTCTCTTTTTGCTATTGAGACTGTGGTACATTCATCTACTCAGACTCTAGCTCAACTACCATGAACAATTTTATTAACAATTAGCTTAAGAATTCCACACATGGACAGAATGAATCAACTTCACATTTAATAGGCAAAAACTGATTACAGTAATATATGTAATACAGGAGGGCCCTGCTTTACAGTGCTCTGCTTTACGGCATTTTGCTAATGCAGAGGTTTTCAATTATACCTATTTTTCATTTATTCAGACTTCCTACAAAAAATATATCAAAAAAATATATTCACCACTCACCATAAGCTAAGGATAAAAATATTTTAATGTAAGTAATGTGTGTACTGTGTCTGCATTTTTCAGGCCTAGCTCTATTGCTCACTTAATATATGATAGTGTAAACATGTTACTGGGCTTTTATATGCATTTGAAAGTGAAAAAAGCTATGTTTCACTTTACAGTAAGTTTTGCTTTACAGCAATAACCTGGAACCTAACCCTGCTGTATAAGCAGGGCCTGCCTGTACTCTATTTGGAGATCTATCTTCCACCCAATAAAACCCAAGTGCAAAAACAAACATAGTATACTATGCCTACTCAGACACACGAGTTTAGTGCATGCCCAAGTTATCTTTCATTTTCAGAATCTTCTAGTTCAAAGGATACTTTCACTTGGATAGACTAAAATGTTGTCTTGTTTCATTTCCATTTTTTAGGTTACCACAGTTGTGAACTGTTGCAGCCACAGTATTAAGACAGAGTCTACACTTGACAAACTTTTTTTTTTTCAACGTTAGCAACTGTCTCCCACTGAGGCAGGGATCAGACCCTGATCCACTGCAAGGCCTGGTCATGGACTGGGCCGCAGAAGCGCTGACCCTTGGAATACCCTCCAGGTATATACAGGAGAAGAGGTTAACTCAACAGACTTATAAGTGTATAAAATAAAAGAGTACAAGACATAATAAGAATAAATTCTTACCTTTGTGTCCCCTGGTTTCATCATGTGATATAATGTAACAATATGTTGGCGACTCTGGGAGAAATGGGTGAAGAAAGATAGCCAGACACACAGAAATTATGTAACCTCCTAATAAATATGGCCAACCATATTCGGTACCTGTAAAAACATTTTTATACAAATTTGTGTTCAGCATATCATGTTTTAATCACAGCTATCTCTGCTGTGTTTAACCCCTTAAGACCCTCTTACTGCTTCTTACATTTATTTATATTCACTTCTAGTTCTTCCCTCATTCTAATACAGGTACAGCACTAATTTTCCAGCAATGGATGGTCTGGCACCTCTTTTAGTCTGGGCAAAATTACGACACTACTTTTTTGCAAGATTGGTTTACTGGAAGGCCGCAGATGGCATTGTATGTAGTGTGCTCTTATATTGTTTGCACCACAGTTTTTGGTGATGATTCCTTGATTCTGTGCAGTTCTTAGCATATTTTACCAACAATTAACCCTAGGTAAGGCTAGGATTAATAGCTATACAAGTAACTTGTTCTTAGCTATAGCTATTGACAAGTTTATTGACTTGTCAAGTGAATTAATCAAAGGGCTAAAACAATGTTCCTTTGTGACAGAGCAAGAGCTAATAAATTCTTATTTCATGCATAAAAAATTGCACAGGGAAAGATCAAAGCACATGAAGCAACTTCACTTGCATGAAATATTTAAAAAGATAACCAAGAAGAATGTGTGTCAAAGCAGTAGGCCTTCATCAGAAAATCCCTTTGCTTCAACTTCAAGTACCACAGATGTCCTCCCTGTAACATCACAGATCTAGTATGAAACAGACAGTAATCACAACAACCCTCAGCTTCCACACCTTTGTGATTAGCTCTAGAGTTCCATTAAATTTCTAAAATTTATCAAGAAAGAACAAAAAAGTCACATTACTGTAACTGGAACAATCCACAAATAACCTGCACATAAGAGTGAAAAGTTTATGACAATGTTTTGGTCCGACTTGGACCATTTACAAAGTAAGCTTCTCACTCCTATGTGTAGGTTATTTGTGTAAAATTTATCACTTGGGATTGTTTTGATTGTAATAATAAAAAAATAATAATAATAAGTATGTACTTTGAAAAGAAAAAAAAGAAAAAAAGTACTTTGGGAGTAGTAGTACTGGGTCATTCTTTGTAAGTATAGTAATTAATAAACCTGTTTCATTCAAACTTATGTTTAAGTTTCCAGCAAACCATGATGGGTCAGAGGTGTATTGAAATATTATTAAGTGACCTCTGTTGGTCTGGCACAATCAATATTCTGACAAGGGCTAGGAATAAAGGGTGCCAGAAAATCAGTGATGTACCTCTATGTCTGGTAAGCATAAAATCTGGATTACATTTTATCCCTTACATTAAACAAGATTGTGACACTGGTTAAAGAAACAAAGTAAAGATAAGTGTATTGTGAACTTAGCAGGGTTAAGATATGTGATACTGATTAAAGCATAAGTGAAGACGGGCAAGGAACGAACCTCCTCCTAGACTAGACCTGAGGACGTAGCGCAAGCAACAGAAACGTGTCGTCAAGATAGGACTTGTTCAGCCTCCTTTGCAGCGCCTTCACTTTCAGCAGTGGTGACATGTACTTAGCTCTGTGAAGACCTGTTTGTGTGCTCTCTGTGAATCTGAACCAGGATGCCCTCTCTTGAGCAACTTTACCAGCAGCTGAGAGAAGAGCTCAGAGTTGCTAAGATGGACATACGGCGATTAACGGAGGAGAACAAGAGGATTCGTAGTAATCCTCCTGTTGTGAGTCCCCAGGTTAAGAGGGGAGCTTGGTCAGTGGCCGGGCAACATGGAACCAAGCTGAAGATCAAGAAAACGGTTGGAGAGGGAGAAACAACGAGAAACCAGAAGACTACCGTGGAAACTTCCAACCCATTCTCGGTGCTACCTGACGAATGTGAGTGTTCTACTGGGAATGCCACAACGAGCACCAAAGAAGCATTGGCAGACGTGAGTGAGACATCCCTAGAAACCCCAACGAAGACCATCGAGAACGTCTTGACGAGTTCTACAAGTGGTGTAATGCTACCTGGCGAATGTGAGTCGACTACTCGGAGCATCACGACGGACGACGCCAAGGAAGGTAAAAACATTGTTGTTGTTGGGGATAGCCAGATTAGGTACATGGATAGGGCATTCTGCTTGAAGGATAGGAGTAGGAGGCAGAGAGTGTGTTTTCCTGGGGCTGGGATGAAGGATATTGTTAGCCATCTGGATGACATCATGAGAGGTAATGGGAGCAATCCTATTATCTGTCTCAGTGCTGGAGGCAACGATGTTGGCAGACATAGGAGTGAGGACCTGATTAGCAGGTATAGGTCAGCAATAGAGATAATTAGGAGGAAGGGTGGGAAACCTGTCATATGTGGCATTTTGCCAAGGAGAGGAGTTGGAAATGAATGGTTGTCCAGAGCAATTGGTGTCAATTGCTGGCTGGACAAATACTGTAAGGAAAATGCGGTAACATTCATTGACAACTGGGACCTCTTCTATGGCAGAAATGACATGTATGCCAGGGATGGGGTTCACTTATCTAGGTGTGGGGTGGGAGCACTGGCCAACGCAGTGGAGGGAGCTGTTAGGTCTTTAAACTAGGAATAGTTAGTGGTATGGGTTTTTGCGGGAAAACTGTGAAGTCTCAGGGTAGTAATATGAGTACTAGGAGAACTAGTAATAGGCAAAATAAGGTGGATATTGGAAAGCCAGTGGCACTAATTGACAAGGACAGTAATAGGTTTAGTGGAATAACAGAAAGGAGCAGGAAGGGTAAAGAGAGAGGAGGGTCTTTAAGTATTTATTACACAAATAGTCGCAGTGCTAGGAATAAGATGGACGAGTTGAGACTAGTTGCTAGTGCAGGTAACATAGATGTATTTGCCATTACTGAGACGTGGTTTAATTCAAAAAGTCAGGACATGCCTGCAGAATGTCACATTCAGGGTTTTAAATTGTTCCAAGTAGATAGAAGTATCGGGAAGGGGGGTGGGGTGGCACTGTATGTCCGAGATCGCTTGAACTGTTGCATAAAAACGGGTATTAAGTCTGAAGTAACACATACAGAGTCTGTTTGGATAGAATTTTCAGAGGGGCATGAAAAGTTAATTTTAGGTGTGATATACCGTCCCCCAAATTTAGATAGGGACCAGGGGAGACTACTATGGGAGGAAATTGTTAGGGCCACAAGGCACGATTATGTAGTAATTCTAGGAGACTTTAACTTTAGTCATATTGATTGGAATTTCTTGACTGGGAATTTAGAATCATACAACTTCTTAGAAGTAGTTCAGGATTGTTTTTTGAAGCAGTTTGTGACAGAACCTACAAGGGGTAATAACCTGCTTGACTTAGTTCTGGCAAACAATGAATCCCTTGTTAATAATTTAGAAGTTTCAGAGGAACTGGGTGCTAGCGACCACAAATCAATTACATTTAGAATTGAATGGAAGTATGATAGTAGGGATAACTCAGTAACAGTCCCAGATTTTCGCTTAGCAGATTACGATGGGCTTAGAGAACACTTATCATCTGTTGACTGGGGTAACGAAGAGAGCTATCAATATGACAGTTTTCTGAACACAATACATGCTGCTCAAAAAACGTTTATCCCTTATAAAGAAATTAGATGAAATAGTGAAATGGTTGTGAAGCAGATAGACCGACTGAAGCAAAATAAGTCACTGGGTCCTGATGAGGTTTTTTCAAGGGTTCTAAAGGAATGCAAAATGGAAGTCTGTGAACCATTAACTAATATTTTTAATTTATCTCTTCAAACAGGTGTAGTGTCTGATATGTGGAAGATGGCTAATGTAATTCCTATTTTTAAAACAGGGGACAAGTCGTTACCGTCAAATTACCGCCCAATAAGCCTGACCTCAATTGTAGGCAAATTACTAAGAGTCAATTATAGCTGAGATTATAAGAAGCCATCTCGATAAGCATAGCTTGATTAATGATACTCAGCATGGATTCACAAGAGGCCGGTCTTGTCTAACTAATTTATTAACTTTCTTCAGTAAAGCTTTTGAGGCTGTTGACCACAATAAAGAATTTGATATTGTTTACTTAGATTTTAGTAAGGCATTTGATAGAGTTCCGCACCAAAGACTGTTGAAGAAAGTAGCAGCTCATGGCATTGGGGGAAGGGTGCTCTCGTGGATCAAATCATGGCTCACAGACAGGAAGCAGAGAGCGTCCATAAATGGGGTTAAATCCGAGTGGGGATCAGTAACAAGTGGCGTTCCACAGGGATCAGTCTTGGGCCCGTTGTTGTTTATAATATATATCAATGATGTTGATGAAGGAATTACTAGTGATATGAGCAAATTCGCCGATGACACAAAGATAGGTAGGATAATTGATTCAAACGTAGATGTTAGGGAACTTCAGGAGGATTTAGACAAACTCTACTCTTGGTCAGAAAAGTGGCAGATGCAGTTCAATGTAGATAGATGCAAGGTTCTGAAGCTCGGGAGTGTCCATAACCCTAGCACTTATAAGTTAAATAATGTAAAACTTAGCCATACAGATTGCGAAAAGGACTTGGGGGTTATGGTAAGCAGCAACCTTAAACCAAGACAGCAATGCCTAAGCGTACGTAATAAGGCAAATAGATTACTGGGATTTATATCAAGAAGTGTAAGCAACAGAAGTCCAGAGGTCATACTGCAGCTTTATACATCATTAGTAAGGCCTCACCTAGATTATGCAGCTCAATTCTGGTCTCCATATTACAGAATGGACATAAATTCGTTAGAAAACATTCAGCGTAGGATGACTAAATTAATACATAGCATTAGAAATCTTCCTTATGAAGAAAGATTGAAGACTCTTAAGTTACATTCACTTGTTAGACGAAGAATGAGGGGAGACCTGATCGAAGTGTATAAGTGGAAGATAGGTATTAATAAAGGGGATATTAACAAGGTCTTGAGGATATCTCTCCAAGAGAGAACCCGCAGTAATGGATTTAAATTAGATACGTTTAGATTTAGAAAGGACATAGGAAAGTATTGGTTTGGAAATAGGGTAGTTGATGAGTGGAACAGTCTACCTAGTTGGGTTATTGAGGCTAGGACTTTGGGTAGTTTCAAATTTAGGTTGGATAAGTACATGAGTGGGAGGGGTTGGATTTGAGAGGGACTTGGACATCGGAGCTTGTTTCTTGGGTGGCATTGAAAATTGGGTTGGTCAAATGTTTGTTAGTGGGATGAATTGTAAAGGACCTGCCTAGTATGGGCCAACAGGCCTGCTGCAGTGTTCCTCCTTTCTTATGTTCTTAAAGAGTTATACAGATAATATGTGTACAATGTGCAGGAGGGTCCTGCTTTACAGCACTTCACTTTACAGCATTTCGCTAATGTAGCAAGTTTCAATTATACCCATTCTTTATTTATTCATATTTCCTACAATAAATATAATCACCAGTCACTATAAACTAAGGACTAAAATATTTTAAGGTAAGTAACGTGTGTTCTGTATATGCATTTTTAAGGCCTAGCTCTACTGCTCACTTAATATATGATAGTGTAAACATGTTATATGCATTTGAAAGTGAAAAAAGGCTATGTTTCACTTTAGATCAATTTTCGCTTTACAGCAGTAGCCCGGAACCTAACCTGCTGTATATTTGGTGCCTTCCTGTAAGTAGGAGTTATTACTGATTTTTAATGTTCAGAAAACAGCAAGAAACCAGCACACCTGTCAGACACCAAAACATAGAGGAATACTATTCTCACTGAATGGAGTGTTCAAACCCATGGCCAGCCAGTCTTAAAACTAGCAAGTCAGTGTGCTATCCAATGTACCATGCCAGCCTAACATAATTCATCCAACTAAGTATTTCTATACACACTAGGAAGATTAGCATGGGCCCCACTGTGACCACAAATGCAGGTTTTAAGAAACGAATTTCACTAGTATATACAAAAATATACCTACTTGAATGATTCTTTTTTGGGCTGGCATGGTACAGTGGATAACACACAAGTTTGCTAGTCTTGATACTAGCTTGCCATGGGTTCCAACCCTCCATTCACTGAGTTTACAATCATGTCATTATGATTTTACGAGTCATATACTAACATTATGTACTCTCAGTGAATGTTTGGATTATTATGTGAAGTCCTTTGAGAGCACAATTTTTTGTTTGTTTTAAATTTTTGGGCAATATCCACTAGTACTGCATAAACCTTCACCAGTTTTCCCAGCACATTTGCCCTTATCTCCATATTAATTACCATTAACCACAATACCAGTTCTCTTCCTGCCTATATATAGCCGTCCTGCTCCACTTCTGGTTAGTGTGACTTTGTAAATGGTCCAAGTCGGACCGAAACATCGTCGTAAGCTTCTCTCTTTTATGTGTGGGTTATTTGTGTATTGTGTATAGACAAAACTTACTTCATGCTGTTTGGCAACAGAGCCTCAAATATTCAACTCAACATGCTGTTAAATGGTTCCCCTATATCAAGACACACGGAGGGCAAATTTTTAGGTCTTCTCCTTGACTGTAATCTTAAATTTCAGTCCCATACCCATCACATAACCAAGGAAATTTCAAAATCAGTAGGAATCCTTTCCGAGATATGCTACTATGTACCACAAACGACTCTCCTTACCCTGTACCAATCTCTAATATATCCTTACCTCACCTATGGTATCTGTGCCTGGGGCTCAACCACAGTCAACCACCTTAGACCCTTAATAATCCAACAAAAATCTGCTGTGCGGGTGATAACCAGCTCCTGTGCTAGACAGTACACTCCACCACTTTTCAAAAGACTCAACTTGCTAAATATACAAGACATACACTCTTATTATTGTGCCTACTACATATACAGAACTTTAAACTCCACTGTAAACCCTCCCCTAAAACTACTCCTCGACAGTTACAACAGAATGCACAGTCACAATACAAGGCATAAGGCCCTAATGAAACACCACTGCAACCCACTGACACAGCTAACAAGATAAACGACTTCTTCTTAACCACAGGTTTTAATCTCGCCAATAAAATCCCACGTACCGATGCCCATGCCAGGGACTACCTAATGGGAATTTCCCAAATTCCTTCTATCTTGCTCCAACTGAGCCCACGGAAGTCACCGAGATTATAAAGTCACTTAAAAATAACTCAGGGAATCTGTCTCATGCCCCACCATTATTGTACAAGAGAGCGGCCCATGTCCTCTCGTATGCTATCTCATTACTTTTTAACAAGTCACTAGAAACTAGCACCTTCCCGAAACTACTCAAGACATCAAGGGTTACACCAATACATAAAGGTGGTGACCCTACAGATTTAAACAACTATAGGCCAATATCAAACTTACCATTGCTATCCAAAATCTTTGAGAAATTCGTGCACAGGAGACTATATTCATTTATAATGGCACAAAACATACTCAACCCCTGCCAATTTGGATTCAAGAAAAATAAAAGCACTAACAATGCAATCATAAAAATGCTAGATCTGCTTTACACAGCATTGGAAAATAAGGAATATCCACTAGGAATTTTTATTGACCTAAGAAAAGCTTTTAACACAGTAGACCACGGCATCCTACTCCACAAACTTGACCATTATGGTATAAGAAGCCATGCACTTGCATATTTCAAATCTTACCTTACTAATAGGTATCAGTATGTCACCATTAAAGACGCAGCATCAACAACACAGCCACTTGATACTGGAGTTCCGCAGGGAAGTGTCCTTGGTCCCCTGCGCTTCCTCATATACATCAATGATCTTCCAAACGTATCTCAACACCTGAACCCCATTCTCTTTGCTGACGACACGACTTATGTCATCTCTCACCCTAATCTTGCCACCCTCAACACCATTGTTAATGAGGAGCTGATCAAAATATCGACTTGGATGACAGCCAATAAACTTACGCTTAACACTGACAAAACCTACTACATTATGTTTGGTTGCAGAGCAGGAGATGCGCAAATTAACATTAAGATCGACAACACTCTAATTGCCAGGCATAATGAGGGCAAATTCCTAGGCCTATACCTCGACAACAACCTGAACTTCAGCACCCATATCCAACACATAACCAAAAAAGTATCCAAAACGGTTGGGATCCTCTCCAAGATACAATACTACGTGCCACAAACTGCCCTTCTCACACTATACCATTCACTTATATATCCATACCTCACCTATGCTATCTGTGCTTGGGGTTCAACTGCAGCAACACACCTAAAGCCAATAATAACCCAACAAAAAGCCGCAGTAAGAATAATCACTAAATCCCATCCCTGGCAACACACCCCCCCACTCTTCATAGATCTAAACTTACTCCCTGTTCAGTACATCCACACTTACTACTGTGCAATCTACATCTACAGGGCCTTAAATTCCAATATTAACCTTGACCTAAAATGCTTTCTTGATAGTTGTGACAGAACCCACAGGCACAACACCAGACACAAACATCTCTATGGCATTCCCCATGTCCGACTAAACCTTTACAAAAATTCAATGTATGTCAAAGGCCCTAAAATCTGGAACACCCTACCTGAAAATTCTAAAACTGCAGACACATTCATTACCTTCAAAACTACCATCAGAAAACATCTTATCTCCCTGATACACCCTGTCAACTAATTATATGAATACCACCTGGTGGTTCACACTTACACTCACTCACCCATTTGACCATAAACAGAAATATCAATCTCAATCTCAAAATAATGAATCTTAACTAGTCATAAGTTGGCCTGTGATACTCCAATACTGAAACTATGTATAGTGCCAAAACAAAACCATTCACATTGCTAAACTCACAAACTAGTATTTAGTCACTTAGCCATAATACCAACTTACCTCATAATTTTGTAATACTATTTTAAACTTAAGATTTAATCTAAGTCTGCCCGAAATGCCTAGCCATGCTAGGTGTTCTAGTGGTACACTCTGTAATTATTATTATTTTACTTTTCAACATCCCTCGAGTAAGACTCTCACTATGCAAGAACGCTATGCACATAAAAGGCACAAAGATCTGGAACTCGCTACCGGAACAGGTCAAGGATCCCAAAACAACTTATAAATTTAGGACTCTGCTAAAAAATCATCTTATCTCACAATATTAACCAAATCAACCAAACATCTACTGACTAATTTTATCATGTAACCTCCTGGCATTTAATTCTGCCATCCCATAAAATATTACCACCTGCACCATTCCTTGTAAATTAGATTTTTAACTAAGTATACATAAGATTTATTAAGTCCAAATAAGATTGTAAAACAGCTAACCACTATTCTATGTTTAGTTTTAAGTAATAATTACTATGTACTATTATCTTATCTAGTTTGAATTAGTTACTATGTATTAGGATTAGTTTGCCTGAAATGCCTCAGCATGTTAGTGGCTATCTTTGTACTTAGCAAATCAAAACTGTAATTACACACTGTAACCTTTACAAAGAAATAAAATTATTATTATTATTATTATTATTATTATTATAGGTACTGAATTAATATCACTAACTAGCATCAACAGTTACCAGTCCTTCAAGAATACCTTAAAGAGGATAAGGTGCTTCATTGGGTTAAACATGATACTCTCCCTTTCCCAAGGTGCTGTATAATCCTTGCAAGTTTAATACTTCCCTATGATGATAATACTCTCAAGATTATGATAATTATGATGATGATGATGACAATGAGACTTACCTAAAACACTCTCCATTCCCATTATCTGAGAGATAAAAAGACCTAGACACATGCCAAGAGGGAATGTTACAGCCATGACACCTCGGAGTTGAGCGGTGACCACCTCGGACAAGTAGAGGGGAACCAGACAAGTGGCAAGACCTGACAAGAGAAATTATTGCTCCTTTAGTTATGGCACTTTTAATGTAATGCTGCTGAATAAATTTTACAGTAGAGTATTCTTGATATTGGTGAAGGGCTCTTGAGCCAAGGAATTGAAGCTACTCTCCAATTCCTTAGATCAAATCTGATTGTGTCCCATTCTCAATTTCCAGGTGCTATATTACCTTTACAGGTTCAGTGCTTTTTCATCAAATGCAATAAATAATACTGTAATAGTAATAATACAGCAATAATTATCAAAATAATACAACACAACATTTATATATGTCATGGGAAACCCATGGCTTATCAAGGCTGTGTCCATCTGATCACCCATCCATTTACTTGGCTTAACCTCATTGATGGAGCGACATGTACATCAGCCATAGTGCCATGCCAATGTATGTTTACAGTATTTGTGTCATAATATGTACATGCAGTACTGTTTGTAAGTTTTCTGGTGATGAAGATTTGAACAATACTGTACAAAACTTTTTAACATTCTGGAAAGGAAGGAAAGACTTGACTAACATTTTAAATGGAAAATATTGGATACCAGGGGTTCCTAACCCTGGGATCAGCAAGCATTTTTCTTAGGGTTATGAAGCCATGAAGATTTTTTTTCCTTTTTGACAAAATAGCTCAGTCACAATTGTATTCACTGTACTCTATGCACATAATACTCTTGGGTACTGTATTAGTATTACTCTTAAATAGTATTAATATGTTCTTCACATACAGTAACTACTAATTCCTTTAATTTCCAAGTTAATACAGTAGGGCCCCACTTTACAGCATTTCACTAATGCAGCAGTTTTTCAATTATACCCAGTCTTCATTTATTCACACTTTCTACAATAAATATATTCACCACTCACTATAAGCTAAGGATGACAGTATTTTAAGGTAAGTAATGTGTGTACTATATGTGAATTTTTTAGGCCTAGCTCTATTGTTCACTTAACCCTTTGACTGTTTCGGTCATATACACGTATATATATATGTACGTCTTACGAGCCACCAAGTTTGAGGCATATATACTCAAAAATTCTAGCGGCTTCAAATCAAGCAGGAGAAAGCTGGTAGGCCCACATGTGAGAGAATGGGTCTGTGTGGTCAGGGTGCACCATATAAAAAAATCCTGCAGCACGCAGTGCATAATGAAAAAAACTGACCGTTTTTTTGGACTAAAACATAATTTGTGGTGTATTTTCATATAGTATTTATAGTTGTATTCTCATTTTCTTGGTCTCATTTGATAGAATGGTAAACATATTATAGAAATAGAGGTGATTTTGATTGGTTTTACTATGAAAAGAACCTCGAAATGGAGCTCAAAGTAGGGGAAATATTTGATTTTTGCCGATGTTCAAAAGTAAACAAATGATGTCCTTGTGCAATAAATGTCCAACTAGCCGTTCTAATATGCAGTCATGAATGGGTTGACATTATTTATACAATTATTAGTATTGCAGTAGTCTGCATAACAGTAAATCTTCTATTTTTTGTTTGAATAAAAATTCAAAATAGAAAGCAAGAGTAATATCAGAGGGGCCTGGAGACATGACTGATGAACAAAGAAAATGTTATTTTAGAGCCAGGAATGTCTGCATTGTTCATTCTGGACCCTACTTTGAAACTGGCATATTTTTTAATTTGCGTGAAATTGGCCAAATTGCAAATTTCTGATCACATTATTGGGTAGTTGAAATTGGCAAATGAGCAGTTTCTTGTACTCAATCGATAGAACAAATGGAGTTCTAAAGAAATAGCTATGAGTTTGGTCGACTGGAACAATGGAATTAGCCAAAAATAGGGCTCAAAGTGGGCGAAATCGCCGATTCGTAAATATTGCCGAGGTCGCTAACCTCACGAGAGCGTAATTCCGTAAGTTTTCCATCAAATTTCATTCTTTTGTTGTCATTACCATCTAGAAAAGATTCTCTATCATTTCATAAGGATTTTTTTTTTTTTTTTTTTTTCAAAAATTTTTTGACATCAGGAGACACCTTAGGATTTGGGGTTTCAACAGTTAAGGGGTTAATTAATGAGAGTGTAAATGTGTTATCAGGCTTTTATGTATATTTGAAACGAAAAAAGGCTGTTTCACTTTAGAGCAATAGCCCAGAACCTAACCTTCTGCATAAGCAGGGCCCTTCTGTACCACATAATGAATGAGGTATTTTATATTCAAGTTTGGATGGCAATAACTTTGGAGAAGTTGAAAGGCTGGGAACCACTGCTATAAATATTTATAACAAATTAAAACTTCAAAACAGAACATCCTATTATTTTAACTACACAATTTCTTAACTGCTTTTGGTCACAGATAAAGTAAGATCTGGAACTCCCTGTCTGAATCATCAAAAGCCCCCCCCCCCCCCATCTGCTAGCCATTTCAGAGCTATTGTTAAAAAGCACCTCATCTCGTTAGTGCAAATGAGAAAGCAATACACTATGTCAACTGGCACCGGCTTTCATTCAGGTAATCCTTTTTTTTCCTGTAACTGTAGAGCACTAGCAAATTTAAACCTATTACTTTTTTCTTAAATATTTCTGACTTAATCCTTGTTGATACTAAAACAGGGTTTTTTCAACCAGGGTTCTCCAGAACCCTAAGGTTCTGAAAGAGGTCACTAGGGGTTCTGAGAAAAGTAGTGATAAATAGGCCAATCATATGTAAATGCATTTTTGAGTAATTTTTGTGTTTAATCTTATATTCATAATTTTACTATACAAGTACATATGACATGTTATTGGAAAATTCTTGGGTTATATCATTTAAGATATAATAATCACAGGGAATATATTCAGCGACATCTATATGGCACCAGGTTGAAACTGCCTTTAGTGGTCAGTAGACAGGAGCTGTACATGATGGATTTGTGTATCAAGTGTCTCACTCAAGTATAGGATGCATGCATAGTCTCCATCAGTCCTGTCTGTGCTTTTGGCATGCAGGTACATTATTATTATTATTATAATAAAAAAGAAGTGCTAAACCACAAGGGCTAAACAGCGCTGCAGGGCAGGGAAGGATGTGAGGGTATCGGGTAGCAAGAGGAAGAGGGATGATTAGTAGGTTATGGAGTACAGCGGGGCAGTGGATAGTGCAGGGGTAGAGGGTAGCAAGAGATTGAGGTAGAAAGGACTGAGGGGAGTGCTAAAGGTATCATCATCAGAGTTTGTGGAGTAAATCAGTTGCTGGCAAAAAGTCAATGAGAGAGTCCGGATTAAAGGAGGGTCCATCAGCAAGAAGGGAAGGTAAAGAAAGAGCAACAGAGCGAAGACGACGTTGGGAGTAAATTCTGCGTGCTCGTTGATAGAGTGGGCAGTCCAACAGAATGTGGCTAACAGATACTGGAACCTGACAATTTTCACAGAGAGGAACAAGGCGTCTCTCCATGAGATACCTGTGAGTAAGACGAGTGTAGCCGATGCGAAGATGGGAGAGAGTCGTCTCTCAAGTTTGACATTGATGACAAAAGGATGACCAGTAACCTATGCTCGGTTTAATAGAATGAAGTTTGTTATAGAGCAGATCAGACCAACGTTGTTGCCAACGGGTGCAAAGGTGGGTAGCAATTACTGCAAAATAGTCCATGAATGGAACACCTCTATATGAAACTGGGAGGTCATGTGCTGCTGACTGCACAGCGGTGTCTGCCTGTTCATTGCCCTGCACGTCAACATGACCAGGGACCCAACAAAAAACAATATCTTCGGCTTGATAGAGATACGGCGTAACCAAAGTTGGATACAGAGATGTAGGGGGTGAGGTTTATCAAATTTTCATATAGCCTGTAAAGCACTAAGGGAGTCTGAAACAATTACAAATGGTGACGCAGGCATAGATGCAATAACGGATAAGTGCTGCAAGAATGGCATACAATTCAGCAGTAAAAATGCTAGCCGAGGATAGTAAATGCCCTCGCATGACACTGTCTGGAAACACTGCCGCGAATCCGACGCTGTCAGAAGACTTAGAACTATCTTTGTACACTGTGATGGCATGAGAATGAGAGTGGAAGTGGTCAAGAAAAAGAGAGCGGGAAGCTACCATAGGCAGAACTCTAGCAGGAGAGACCGCCAAATAGATCTGGTCACCATAATCGAGTTTCAATAGAATTAGGGCTGAATGTAGGCGAGAGTTCTATGATCAACTCCCCATGAAAGATGAGTGAGGGTTTTAAGAAGGTTCAGCCGGCTGTGACAAGTTGCCTTTAGAGAGGTAATGTGAGGTTTCCAGGATAACCTACGGCCAAACGGCATGCAGGTACAGCCCCTCATTCACCCACGTTATTTAGTAAATTTTACCCATCATTTAGGGATCTTCTTTCTTTCAACAAACCAGCCGTATCCCACCGAGGCGGGGTGGCCCAAAAAGAAAAAACAAAAGTTTCTCTTTTCAAATTTAGTAATTTATACAGGAGAAGGGGGTTACTAGCCCCTTGCTCCTGGCATTTTAGTCGCCTCTTACAACACGCATGGCTTACGGAGGAAGAATTCTGTTCCACTTCCTCATGGAGATCATTTAGGGATGTTATATGAATTTTAAAAATTTATGATTTTTTTTATATTTTTTATTTTTTAGAAATGTCTGACCATCCAATGTGGAGACCTCTGAAAAGGAAACATCCAGACAAATCTGATGAGGCTATTGATGAAGAATTGCAATCTCGTGACAAATTTCACTGCACTAGTGCAACAATGGGCATAAAAAAGGTCCATCTTTACAATGAAAGTTACTTATCAATGGGCTTTACATGGACTGGTGATCCAAGTTGTCCTATTACACTGTGCCTTGTCTGTGGCAAACAATTTTCAAATGCAGCAATGGCTCCAGCAAAATTGAAGACACTTCACAACAAATCACAGTCATATGAAAATTAAAAGTGCTGATTATTTTAAAAGGCTATTGGAATTTCAAAATAAAGAGAGTATACAGCTTTTATGAATAAAGTCAGTATCAGTGAAAAGGCTCAAGAAACAAGTTATTTGTTAGCAGAAATTATTGCACAGAAAAGGAAAAGTCACAGAGTTGGTGAGAACCTAATTACGCCAGCACATAATTTTTTTTTTTAACAAGTCCTCCGCCTCCCACTGAGGTAGGGTGACCCAAAAAAATAAATGCCTTCACCATCATACACAAATAATCACTGTCTTTGCAGAGGTGCTCAGATATGACAGTTTAGATGTCATCCCAAACAGCCAATATCCCAAATCCCTCCTTTAAAGTGCAGGCACTGTACTTCCCACCTCCAGGACTCAAATTACTACATAAAAACAGATGTACAACTTGAACAAACTATGATCTATTAGTCTAGTATTAAGTAGTCTGTAAACCATTAAATTTAGATTGCCCGTAATTCCAAGGCATGATAGTGGCTCTCTTGGCACTGCAAATCATTATTGTAATTACACACCGTAAACAACCTCATTGTCAACTTGCAATGAAATAAACATTTGAATTTGAAATGAATTTGAATTTGAAAGTCCAGTTAACTGGTTTCCCTGAATCCCTTCACAAAAAATTACCCTGCTCACACTCCAACAGCTCGTCAGGTACCTAAAACCATTCGTCTCCATTCTTATCTAACATACTCACACATGCCTGCTGCATGTCCAAGCCCCTTGCACACTGAATTTCTTTTATCCTCTCCCTCTGTCCTTTCCTAGGATGACCATCCTTATCCATCCTGTCATTTTTCTAACAGATGCGATTGATACAATGTTATGGTCCTTGAAGGTGAGATCCTCCGACATGATCACTCCCAGGTCTTTGACGTTGGTGTCTGGCCACAAAATAGAGCGAAACACCAACGTCAAAGACCTGGGAGTGATCATGTCGGAGGATCTCACCTTCAAGGACCATAACATTGTATCAATCGCATCTGCTAGAAAAATGACAGGATGGATAATGAGAACCTTCAAAACTAGGGATGCCAAGCCCATGATGACACTCTTCAGGTCACTTGTTCTATCTAGGCTTGAATATTGCTGTACACTAACAGCACCTTTCAAGGCAGGTGAAATTGCTGACCTAGAAAATGTACAGAGAACCTTCATGGCACGCATAACGGAGATAAAACACCTCAATTACTGGGAGCGCTTGAGGTTCCTGAACCTGTATTCCCTGGAATGCAGGCGGGAGAGATACATGATTATATACACTTGGAAAATCCTAGAGGGACTAGTACCGAACTTGTACACGAAAATCACTCACTACGAAAGCAAAAGACTTGGCAGACGATGCAACATCCCCCCAATGAAAAGTAGAGGTGTCACTAGCACGTTAAGAGACCATACAGTAAGTGTCAGGGGCCCGAGACTGTTCAACTGCCTCCCAGCATACATAAGGGGGATTACCAACAGACCCCTGGCAGTCTTCAAGCTGGCACTGGACAAGCACCTAAAGTCGGTTCCTGACCAGCTGGGCTGTGGCTCATACGTTGGTTTGCGTGCAGCCAGCAGTAACAGCTTGGCTGATCAGGCTCTGATCCACCAGGAGGCCTGGTCACAGACCGGGCCGCGGGGGCGTTGACCCCCGGAACTCTCTCCAGGTAAACTCCAGGTAAACTCCCCCCTACACTACAGATTTATACACCCTCCAAGTCATCCTATTTTGCTCCATCCTCTCTAAATGAACAAACCACCTCAACACTCAACACCTCATCATTAGCTAATACCAACTACCTCCAATACTCTATACTTCTTTCTTACTGCTATTAATTGCTCATAATTTTAAATTACAAGTCAAATCTTACTCCAAATTAATAATATTCATTATTCTTACCTGTCCATTTAATTTTGTTTATCACTACTTGTTTTTTAGTCACTTTTCATTGTGTATGCAATTAGTGTATATTCCAATTACTTTTTTGCAAGTACCAAAACTATCTTTTGCTAGCTAGTACCAACTACCTCATTTTTTTTTACTTTTTATTGTGCAATAAACTGCTCAATTTATTTAATATTACAAATCAGATCTTACTCCTAAACCAATATTATTTCATAGTGACCATCTGTCCATTTAACTTTGTTTACCATTACTTAATTTTAGTCCCTTATATATTTTCTCCTTTATTTTAGCTTTATATAACTACCCTAGTTCATATATTCACAATTGTTAAAATAATCAAGGTGCTATTCTCAGGTGCTAAAGTAGAATAAGTTCACAATTTTGCCATTATATTCCAAAGCTCATTTATTTGATTACCACTTTATTGTTCACCACAACTTATATTAGTCCCTTTTATATTATAATTTTATACTATAATTCTAACTTTAAAGAATTACCTTTATAGTACTACCTACTATCATATTCCCAAGCTCCATTATTTGATCATCACTTTATTTGTATTAGTCCCTTTAATATTATCTCCTTTATTTTAGCTTAAAAAAAAAAAAAAATACCTTAGCTCATTATTTTACATTTGTTAAATAATTCAGGTGCTATTTTTTAGCTTAAGACTATTTACTTCGTTTTATACTTAATTCTAACTATAGATTCACTACAAATCTTATGATTACAAGCATTGATCCTGATACCAACCTCTTATATAATGACTTAAATGAATCAAACAGTTACTGTAATTACTACACTGCAGAACAATCAAAGGCACTTCTCAGTGCCAACAACAACATAACTATCTTTAACTACAATATCAGATCTTTAAGCAAGCATTACGATGACCTCATAGCATTACTAAATTCCTTACATGCCAATATGTCCATCATTACACTAACTGAAACCTGGCTAAAGCCTGATAGTACAGATGTCTATGCCATTCCTGGTTACACAGCCATACACAACTGTAGGCCAGACCAACAAGGGGGTGGCACAGCCATATACTACTCAGACCAACTAGAATGTATCACTAATACTTGCACAAGGGATGAACATGGGGAATATATAATAGCCAAATTCAAATCCAAATACCTACAAAAACCTCTCACATTGATAAACATCTACAGAGTTCCACAGTCAAACATTAGCCAATTTAGTCAAAACCTAGGAAGTATGATAACTGATGCACGCATGAACAAAGATCACTTACTACTCTCAGGTGACTTCAATATAAATCTCCTGCAAGACCAGGACCCACACGTTACTGAATTCACAAACACAATGAGTAACTGTATGTTGCTACCAACAGTAACAAAACCTACAAGAGTTACAGAGACTAGTGTTTCCCTACTTGACCACATCTGGACCAACACCATATCCCCTTTAAAATCAGGCATAATTACAGATAATACCACAGACCACTACCCTACTTTCCTCATAACAACTCTTGGTAAACTACCCCAAGACACTACTGAAGTCACCTTCAGACTTCACAATGAGGCAGCCATTAATAACTTCACAACAGCAGTAGCAAACATTGACTGGCACACTGAGCTAGAAATCTATACAGATATTGACGAATGTATTAATAATTTTCTAAAAAAGACCCAATACCTCTATAACAAGCACTGCCCTAAAAAAACTAAACAGATGACAGCTAAGAGACTGAACAGTCCCTGGCTAACACCCAGCATTCTCAAATCCATAAATACAAAACACCAATATGAAAAACAGTACAGAATGGGTCACATAACCAGAGACCAAACAAAACGTTACTCGTCAATCCTAACCAGCCTGATAAGAAGGGCAAAAAAATTGTATTATGAGAACAGATTATCCAACTTACGAGGTGATATAAAAAAGACCTGGAAAACCCTATCAGAAATTCTGGGAACAAAAAAGATATCACGAAATAGCGAAATAAAATTAGCAAAATCAGATGAACCCCAACTCCCACCAACAGAAACAGCAAACAGACTCAATGATTTCTTCTCCACTATAGGACAAAACCTTGCCAATAAAATCCCAAGCTCAGATACCCCACCAAATGACTACCTCACCGGCAACTACCCGAACACACTGTTCCTAGCTCCGACTAACCCATACGAAGTCTCCCTTATTATCAACGCACTAAAAAACAAGGCAGGAGATTTAAATACCTTACCACCCTTTATATACAAAAAAGTGTCACAAGTGCTATCACCAATCATTGCAACACTCTTTAACAAATCCATTGAATCCTCCACCTTCCCTACAGTACTCAAAATAGCAAGGGTCACCCCGATCCACAAAGGAGGAGACCAAACAGAGTTGAATAACTATAGGCCAATATCCAACTTACACCCTCTCTCAAAAATTTTCGAAAAATTAATTCATAAACGAATCTACTCCTACCTTATCTCCCAAAACATACTCAACCCCTGCCAATTTGGATTCAGGCCTAATAAAAATACTAATGATGCTATTATACACATGCTAGAACATATATACACTGCAATAGAGAAAAAAGAAGTCCCACTGGGGATCTTCATTGACTTACGTAAAGCTTTTGATACAGTTGACCATGACCTGCTCCACGTAAAATTGTCACACTATGGTATAAGAGGGCACTCCCTCAACTACCTCAAGTCATACCTCAGCAACAGAAGCCAATATGTGTACGCAAATGGGGCAAACTCTTCTGCACAACCAATTACAGTTGGTGTCCCACAGGGAAGTGTCCTTGGCCCTCTTCTCTTTCTCCTATACATAAATGACCTACCAAATGCTTCGCAATTACTCAAACCCACACTATTTGCAGATGACACTACATATGTCTTCTCCCACCCGAGCCCAGTCACGCTAGCCAATACTGTAAATACCGAATTACAGAAAATATCTACCTGGATGAGGACTAACAAACTTACACTAAACATTGACAAAACCTACTTCATTCAGTTTGGTAACAGATCTACAGATGTCCCTCTTAACATAATGATAAACGGATCACCTATCACAAAGCTAACAGAGGGAAAATTCTTAGGAATCCACCTTGATAATAGACTCAAATTTCATACACATATACAACAAATTTCTAAGAAAATTTCCAAGACTGTAGGCATACTATCGAAGATACGGTACTATGTTCCACAGTCAGCCCTCCTGGCCCTTTATCACTCTCTTATTTACCCCTATCTCACCTATGGAATTTGTGCATGGGGCTCAACAACAATTAACCATCTCAGACCACTAATTACCCAACAAAAGGCTGCAGTTAGAATGATAACAAATTCTCACTACAGGCAGCACACTCCACCAATATTCAATACACTCAACCTACTCACCATACAAAACATCCATACTTATTACTGCACCTATTACATACATAGAACACTTAACTCTGATATTAACCCTCCCCTCAAACATCTCCTTGCCAACCTCAACAGAACACATGACCATAACACAAGGCACAGATCACTCTTTGATGTTCCTCGTGTCCATCTCACACTATGCAAAAACTCAATGCACATAAAAGGCCCTAAAATCTGGAATTCATTACCTGTAAATATAAAAGAAACACTACCTGTTTATAAATTCAAGTCTCTTCTCAAAGATCACTTACTCACCCAAAACCAAATAAATACTGAATAACTGAACCTTATAAATTGTATATCTTAAATGTTTCTCACAATTATATCACATAAATGTTAAACCTAAAACCCAATCTAACTTTATTATTTTTTAAATACACTACCTAACAGAATACTCCATATGACTGAATGTACAACAATGCATGCAACCATATGACCTGTCTTTGTAATACTCACTTGTGCTTTATAGTAATCTGTTTACATTAATGTTTTATCACTGATTTCATCATTGCTTAGTTAATCTTAAGTTAATTTTAAGCCAGCCCGTAATGCTATGCATAGTATAAGTGGCTTTGGCATGCTGCTCTTATCTGTATTTTTTTGTACCTCTGTATGTGTGCTCAAATTGTTAATATATAAATAAATAAATAAATAAATAAAAAAATAAAACAACCCCTCTTCAGCCCTCTGAATAATACTTTTAGTAACTCCACACCTCCTCAGAATTTCCACACTATGAATGTAAAATTATAGTACGTAAAATGCTGGGACAAGATGTAGTACAAGAAACTGAAAATATTCCATTTTCAAACAGTACAATAAATTGTCGTACTAATGATGTCACATGATGCTGAAGAGGTTTTGTGTGATAAATTGAAAAAATAGCAGTTTTTCTATCCAGGTTGATGAGTTAACAGATCTTACCAATGAATGTCATGCTGTAGCCTTTGCAAGATTTGTCAGTGAGGGTAAAATTCAAGAAAACTTCTTCTGTTGTAAAGAATTTCCTGAGAAAAGCAAAGGAAACAGATAAATTCAATATTTCAGCTTCATATCTGGAAACAAGAGGTCTCTCCTGGAATAACTGTTGGCATCTGTACTGATGGCACTCCATCAATGGTTGGCTCCATAAGAGGTTTGGTTTCCCTTGCAAAACAAAAAATGTTGATATTGTCTCAACACACTGGTTTCTTCACAGAGGTGCTGATTTCAAAATCTCTTGGAGATGAATTGAAAAGTTTTTGATTATGCTACAAAAATGGTCAACTGTATTAAACAAAGACCAGTTCACTCCAAAATGTTTAAAATGCTGTGAGAAAACCTGGACAAATAGCACATAAATCTCTTGCTACATACAGTAATCCGGTGGCTGATCAGGTAAAGGAAGAGTTCTAAATGGGGTGTTTGAGCTGAAAGATGAATTGCAGAAATACTTTCAAGAAAACAATAAGCAAGATTCTGCCAAAGTACTCTGAAGATGAAAAATGGTTGCAGAGGCCAGCCTACTTAGCAGACATTTTTCATTACATGAATCAACTGAATAAGTCACTGCAAGGCCCTGAGCAAGCTTTTTCTTATTTAAAAAGTATCAAGAGCAAAGACAGAAATCATCTCCTTTCAGATGAAGATGAAATCCATGTGTGTTTATCTAAAGTTTGACCTCGAATTAAGTATTTGTTTACCAAAAGACAACCACAGGTTTAACATTAGAGAAGCAAATTTCACCATCTAAATTGGCTTCAAAAATAACATTTACTGTATAGATGACATTCTGCCTTGATTTATCTTATGCCTTTTCAACATTGCCAATAAATGATTAAGTTAGTGTAGTAGTTATTATCTGTTTTTGCTCTGTTTATATGTGTTATATGTGATACTAGTTATTTGTTTATTTTTTTGTTTACAGATATGGTTAATTTTTCTGTGTGAATGAAAACCTTATATGAGCTGTTTTGAACAAGCAGTTTGATTTCAGTTTTTTTTTATTGTCAATAAACTTGAGAAAAACATAAGTTTTTTACTTAAACCAGTTAACAGAAAAAATGTATTAAATTTTCCTTAAGAACTTAAAGTTTATAAAAGAGAAAGAAAGATATTAATAATGATATATAATAATTTTTATGTAGGGGTTCCCTGAGACGTGAAAATTATTTCAAGGGTTTGGCAAGGGTAAAAAAAAGTTGAAAAATGCTGTTCTAAACTGTTCAAAGTTATAACTCTTGCAGCTCAAAATCTATATGATCATTTCAGATGTTGCTGTGCCAAATGACCAATTACATAGATAAGCATTTGAGAAGTGACCAAAATATTTTTGAGAATGGCATTGGCAACCAACAGGTTATTCATAACAAGAGCAGAAAATTAATAAAAGCAAAAAGCCTTGAAGTATTAATGTATTTAATACACTAAATACCAACAATTGCTAGTAAAGTACAGTAGATCTTTGAATACGGTTGCTTCATTCAACGTTGTTTCGCTATAATGATGATGAGAAAAAACTGAATGAATACATTGAATACAAATTATTGTAAAATAAAAATTTGTAAAGTATACGATAATCATGCTAATGCACGACAATAAACGATGTGGTACGAAAACGCTCAGGAAACCCACCACATTTGTTATTGGTTGTTTTTGAAATGCCTGGTGATAGGAGGTACTCCTCACAATTTTCAATTTGCAAACATTTATTCCCTGATTTAACCCTGTTGCAATGAGTGCTTAAGGTGCAATGTACACCCTTGATGTCTGTGGCCACAAAAAACAAAGAAAAAGTGTGACTTTAGAAACAAAACTAGAAGTTTTATAGAGGTTTGTTTATACCAATTAGCCTATGATAAAACTGGTTTTGTTATACGTTGTTTTGCCAAAAGTCGCAGTTTCCAATTTCACCTAAAGTCACAGTTTCCAAGAACTTATTGACGAAGTTGAGGACTTACTGTACAGTAATTTGTTTTATAACTGTGCCAAACCATTATAATAACAGCTGCATGATGCCCATGAGCTTAGCTTCTCTCTACTTACAATATTTTGTCCATAATCACTGAACCTGATAAAATGTTAATTCTTAGGCACAACCAACACATGCTATTCTCTATCACTTTTTAAACAAGCTATACCAACGCTACAGAATCTTTTCACTGCATATACAGTGGTACCTCAGGATATGAACAGCTCAAAACACGAACAATTATGTAAGTGATTTTGTAAGTGTATATTTGGGGGTCTGAAACGTTTTGGATTAATCTAATTTACATTATTCCTTATGGGAACAAATTGGTTTGGTATCAGCACTCGAACAGCCTTTTGGAACCAATTAAATTTGTATCCCGAGATACCACTGTACAGTAAACCCTCTCATAACACATGGATTACATTCCTAAAATTAGCCCATTATGAAAAAAATAAGGTTATATGAAGTGAAGAACATATTGGAAAAAATAGGGCTGCATTCCATGCATCTCCAAATTTGTCAAAAATTTTTTACTACTGTACTGGGTTAAAATTACTACAGCATAATTTACATTACATTCCAAAAACTGAAGCAGCCCTACTGACTGTGGTTCTTGTGCTTATGTGAATGAACCTTTATGGGTTATGCACTCAAGTTTTAAGATAAGATAAGATAAGATTTATAGTTTTGATTATAATAACAATTATGTGGATGCAAAGTTACCCGTAACTGATGGCTGTATTGGACTGTTCAAGTATTTTGGACAGCATCTTTGGTATGCTTTACCCTGCAGTATTTTATAGAACTGATCAAAAAACTTGATATTATAAAGAAGGCTGAACTTTTAAGAGCTTACAAACCATCAAGCCCTAACTACACTACACTTGTAAAACTTCACCTTCATTCTTATACACAGTTTTGAAGTATGACAGGGCACTAAGTGGAGCCCCTTTATGTTTCTTCAGTTAGTTTAATATCTTTATTATGCACCCCATACCCATCCTGTGGGCAGTTGTCACATTACTTTTTTTTTTCAGTCCACACATTTAATTCACCTGTAGTTGCCTCTGTGACACTGTTTTCAGCAGGTAACAACTGTACTACTTAATGAACACAGTTTTATTGTATTTCATCATTTCTAAGTGAATGAATAGTTGATGTTTGCACAAAAGTTACATGCAGTTTCCATCATGTGTTCCACCTCTAAGAATATCTAACACTTATTTTCTCTAACAAAGTCCTAGATTTACACTTATTCTTAGCACCTCAGAATCATTACCTATTGGATGCCATTGTTAATATCTGGAGGCCAGATAGTGAAGAAAATATCCAAAATAGCTTCATAAACTCAATAGTGAGTGAGGCATAAGATGCTTCCAGAATACAACTGTAGGTGGTGAAATCAGTGGAAGGGAAGGAGTCTTTTATCAGAGTGCAGTACCCAAATTTTATGCACACCATAATATCATGGTGTGTAGTACCGATATTTAGTTAGTTCTTTAATGTTTTAAAGTGATGTTTGATGTTTTTGCATGACTTCAAAATTTTTGGTTGCACTTTTTCAATAGCGTTGCAACAAAATCATCTAAGTCACATTATAGGAGAATTTACTCTACTATATAAGCTTACTCAAAATTATAATTTACTATAAATTCTCATGAGTATGCCATGACTTTTCCAGTTTAAAAATATGATGCAGTTTATTTGCTAAGCATGTGAGTTTAATGTTTAAGAACATCTTTAAATTCTCAAACTACACATTTACATATTTTAGTGTAAAGCTGCATTTAAAATGAAAATAATATACTATTAACTACAGTACCAGTATTGCATATACAGCACAGCAATGTTACACTCATGATTATGTTATTTAAGCAGTATGAGCAGTCTTCCCATTACCAACTATAATTTACACATGCTAAATTTTATGCACATCTCATCCTCTAATACATGACCCATAATACTTTAATTAGACTTCTCTTAGTATCACTAAATTTAAGAGTGAAGCAAACTCTGCTTCTGAATAAGGCACACTCTGGTTGTGTGTCTGGCACCAATGAATAATGTAAAAACATCTGTTGCTGTTAATCTTGCAACTTACTATAAAAAAAATACTATACCTGTCCACACATTTACCTGTTGATGCATCAATAAGTCCAAGTATAAATTGCAGACAACCTTCAGGATGGTATAATACTCAGCATCATACATCACTTTATTTATCTGTAACCTATACAGGATACAAACAACCAGTATATCTACTCTTGGCATCAATATGTCCCACGATGGTAGAAACACACACATTTACGTTGACCTGTACAAAATATGAGGGCTGGTTAATCTGGGAAAAGGGGATTACCACATACGTCACCACAAAACCAATTACAGCAGGGCCCCCAACTTGCACATTCTGGCACGATATTTCACACTCACAACATTGGCACTTTGGAACCAATTACACAAATGTAATCATTTCCTATAATAAATGTCCTGAACTGTACATAAGTGTCTTTTTCCACATCTTGTCAGTATCACCATACCGTTTTACACATAAATTATTTGCATAAATTTTGAGACACTAAAAGAGGAAATAAAAATGTAAACCGTGTCCTCATCAATTCCCACCTGAACAAATGCCAGATGTGAAGCGTCCAATGATTAGCATCTCTACTGAGCCCATCATTTTACAGCACATCAGCAATAAAGCAGAACAGATGCACAGCCAGTGGTTTACCAGTAAGCTAGCACGCCTGATAATGAAAACAACATACTGAGTGGAAAACATTAAAGGATTACTGGGCATATGAGAAAATATCAACAGTAAATAATTAGTCTTTGTTGCTGTGCTATATGCTTTACAGTGTTTAATATATTTAAAATAAATACACTAAGGAATACAGTATTGCATCCAGTCTCAGCGAGGAATGTACTCAAAAGAAGCCTGTCAATGATGAATTCGTGGGTATGGAACATTCACTGTATAGTACTTCAATGGGAAAAAAGAAGCTGCATTCTAGATTACCTTGGCATGTCAATCCAGAAACAATATTAATCAAACATTCTGTACTATTTTGGGCCAGCTGTAGCACAAATAGGACATTTAAAAAATATAAAATATGTATGAGATAGTATAGTCAACATACACTAACTGCAGATCTGCAAGCAGAGCTAGCGAATAATGGCATAATATCATATGAAAGTTGCAGTTCTGAGAGAGAGGCTTGTGGGCATAAATGGTCAGCAGGAAAGTGAGCAAAGTAATTATCAAACAGTAACAAAATTTGCAGTCTTTAGAAAGATCAATGGTCTTGCACTGCGTCCTAGTCTCAGACATACTATTTCTTCATGGTAAGCTTCTATGTAATCTACATACTTTGCTTTGCTTCTCTTGTAATGAGCTAGCAACATTTTTATACTCCTTAGTGTTTATCCACTCTTGCCAATTACTTATCAATCGCTAGAATAAACTACAAGTGTTGATTTGCTACTGTATCTTCTTACATCATTATACAGGTCGGCCATCACTAATCCGGCAATCAGTAATCCAGTTCCATCAGTAATCCGGCACTAATTTCGGCTAATTTCACCACACCAACCTGCCGCTACTGTTCAGTGGCACTACTTGCTGCATAAGTTATTCCAATTTGTTTTTCCTCCATTTATTGTTATAACCTGATCACTTTTAGCCCTAGCCATGGTTCCATGGTATGTGTAAAGCACATATGCCATACATTGTCCATAAAAGATGAAGTGGCTCTAAAGCCACTGTTGGTCACCATGAGCTCAGCTCACCCAGATAAGCTGTGACCTGTAAATTTGGGCTTATATATGATATAATAGGTCTGTGTGGTAAATGTGCACTCTATAAAAAAAAATTCCTGCAGCACGCAGTGCATAATGAGAAAAAACTGACCATGTAAAACAGCGACTCTGTGGTGTACTTTCATATGGTTTTTATAAGTGTATTCTCATTTTTTGGTCATGTTTGATATAATGGATGATATATTACAAAAATAGATATGATTTTGATTGGTTTCATGATGGAAAGTACTGTACCTTGAAATTAAGCTAAAAGTAGGGAAAATGTTAAATTTTTGCCAATGTTCACGTGTAAACAAATGACATCACCATCTAATACGTGTCCAAATGGCAGATCTAATATGCAGTCATGAATGGGTTGACATTATTTATACAATTATTACAATAATGCAGTAGTCTGCATAACAGTAAATCTTCTATTTTTCATGTAAATGAAAATTCAAAATGGAAAGCAAGCATAATATAAGAGGGGCCTGGAGATGTGACTAATGAACAGAGAAAATGTTATTTTA
The DNA here is from genome assembly GCF_038502225.1 of Cherax quadricarinatus. Classification (NCBI taxonomy): domain Eukaryota; kingdom Metazoa; phylum Arthropoda; class Malacostraca; order Decapoda; family Parastacidae; genus Cherax; species Cherax quadricarinatus. Next base: position 8,767,757 of record NC_091350.1, read on the forward strand.
GTGCCAGGAATGTCCGCATTGTTTATTCTGGACCCTATTTTGAAATTGGCATCTCTTGAAATTTGTGTGAAACTGGCCAAGTTACCGATTTCTGACCGCTTTATTGGGTACTTGAAATAGGTAAATGAGAGGTTTCTTGTACTCAATCAACAGAGTAGAAGGAATACTAGCAAAATAGCTGTGAGTTTGGTAAACTGGAACAATGGAATGGGCCAGAAATAGGGTGTAAAGTGGGCGAAATCACCAATGTGTAAATATTGCCATTGGGTTAGGTGTATTCTAACCTAACCAGCAAAATCACTAGTCCAGCATCCTACAGGTCCCGATGATGCCGGATTAGTGATGGTCAACCTGTATTAATTAAAAAAAATGTAAATATGCAATCCAAAACATCACAGGTTTGAATTGTGTGCTAACAAAATCTAGGTCAGTCAAGCTTGGGTGGGAAGGGTCAGTAGTGGATGACCACCAGGTGGCCTGGTGGTCAATCACCATGCCACCTCCTTTAATCTAACAAGTGATATTCACAGCAACAGTGACATTAGCAGATGGCTAAATGTTTCAGCAGAACCATATGGAGTATAAAAAAAGATGCTCTGAAATGAAAAATGCTAGGAAAATGTGTTTATTTGCTGTACAATATTACAAATCTGCTTCCAAGGCCATCTACAACATTTTTATTTTGTGCTTGTGACCTACCACATGCCTCCCAGTAACTTAAACCATGCTATCTAAAGATGACCATACATCTGTCAACTCAAACCCAGACCTGATAGTCCTAGCATAGTAAACAATGCACTTAAAATATATTTATTTTAATGAAAGCCAACACACTTGCACACAACATAAAAATATTAATGTATAATACAATATTTAGAAATAAAGCCAAATTAACAACACAAATATCAGGATTAATTATACAGATACTCCCCTACTTACGAACAAGTTCGGTTCTAAGCGGTCGTTCGTAAGTCCATTTGTTCATAAGTCCAACATATGTACGTATACAGTACTGTACAGTAGTGTAGTACATATATATACACATGAACACTGAGTTTACTAGTATAACCTACCGTACGTTAGTAAACAAAACATGCGTTATAAATGAAATAAAGTTTATATTTATAACAAATTTTATAAATAATATAAATTTAATAAAATAGACAGTGAGGTGTTGGCCTGAATGTCATAGCATCTGAAGTCAATGGCACTAATTCAGGCTCCTGGCGAGACTCATTACCTTTGTCCACCCTCTTGAAGAAGTGGTCTAGGGATGTCTGGGTGGTGGCCTTCTCTTCATAGATGAGGCAGTAGCAGTGAACTGCATCATGGACAGCTGCTGAAACCTTGGTGTACTGTTCCACATTCGGGTTCTGCGATTCAAACGACAGAGATTCTTCAAGCAAACAAAACCCCTCTACCGTCATCTTTGTCAGGAAGCACTTTGGTTCTGGAACCATTTCCACTTCCTCTTCTTTTTCTTCCTCCTTTCTCTGGGCTTCCAGCTTGTGAGGTCTTCATTGGTCAGCTCCACTTGGATCAGCATTAGGTTCACTGACACCTGACACTGTTGCTGATCTTTGAGCCAAATGCTTGACAGTTTTTCAAGATCTTCCATCATTTTTCCACAGCTCTTACTGATTATTGTAGACTGAACTGGCAGTGAACTTTTCATGTGTTTCATAATCTTGTCCTTGTTCTCGAGAATCATGTTGTACAAACGGGCAACGTTCACCATCTTTTCACTTCTCTACACTTTCTTTATTATTTCCACTTTTGTTACCTTTTTGATGGCCTGGCACTTCTTAGCACTACCACCTGCATCACCACTGCTTTTGTGCTTAACACCAGACGTATTGGAGGTATAATAATCACAAATAACACTGAACTTGTGGAGAGAGCACAAGCACACGAATGAACGATGTCACTAGAGTAACCTACTACGTATTCTTTACATCTCAACATTTCCCGCGCTACACTGCTGCCACCACACGGTGGACTGCCAACTAAACCTTAAGCCAAAATTTTCGACTTCAGGGCAAACTGTTTGTACTATGAAAAATTCACAACACGAATGTTCGTATGTAAGGGAGTCTCTGTACTAGAATAGAGAAAGGATGAAAACAAGTTCGTAGACCTCCTAGGTAAAGTGAAATTTAACGGCAATATCTAACACAAAGTTCAGCATAAAAAAAAATGGCGGGTGTTCTTCGAAAAATTCCTTATATATCCCCCCAAGCTACAGTACTTACCTTTTGAAAATTAATAAAACATCCAATAGATACTCACTTTTTTCAAATGCTGAATAAACTGCATCCAGCATTATTTATGCATTTTAAGGTCTAAATCATATTAACAAGGGGTAAGCATACTGAAAGGTTTTGACAGCCTAGGGGGCTGTCACAACTTGTTAACCTGATAATAATAATTCTTTTTATACTCTATTAATTTTGAGTGTATTTTCTTTTACTTTCTTTGTTTAGTATATTGGGAGACTTGTTTTCTTATGCCTATTGTGTTCATTTAGCAGCATCATTCCAGTAGTTCTCATTGTGAAATAAGTTTTAAAATTTTTTTGTTATCTGTCTTTTGAAGATTAGGGGTTATAATATTATAGTATACTGTACAGTAATTTTCTGGAATAGCAGTGATGAGATTGAGGCTGAGGGTCAGTTTAAGACATACTGTCCAGGCTGGTATGAAGTTCAAGCCATGTACTGATGAGGTTGAGACTTCCAGTCTTATTGATGAGGTCAAGGTTGAGAGTTCCAGTCTTACTTACAAAGTCAAAGTCAGGAGACAGTTCAAGATATACTGTACTGCTGAGTTTCGCAATCAGTTCCAGCACTACAAGCAAGGCTGGGAGTTAATCCAGCACATACTGAAGACTGCTTTTCAAGGCTTGAAAATGCCTAAGTTATACAAGCTTAAGATAGACACAGCTCAAAACAAGAGCCAGGTCAGGTTCAATTAGAGGAAACACAGTTAATGCGGTGTTTAGTTATGTTGTAATGCTAATATACAACAGGACATTCATACGTAATTTATAACACTGATCTTGTAATTCTTTATTTTATCTATCATACAAGGGAAGGGAAGTTCCCCACATAATTTTCTATATTGATTATCATTATGCACCACTATATATAACCTAGAATTATATAATTCTGTGAATGAAATTTACTATATTTATGTAATTTTTTATAGTCTCCATTATTTTACATTTAACTGGTCATTCCAGTGGAAGGGCATCAACTTATACTATTTTGTCATTTCCATCTTTATGTACTTTTGTATATCTGGAGAATTCTGTAAGGGGTAAAGGGATATTATCTTAATTTAATACTTGATAGGTATAAATAATTATTTTTTCCTTTGATGTATTTGGATTAGATGTATTTCTTTAATGCTTCATTTCAGTAATTCATTTATGTCTTATTGAAATTAAATACCGTAGTATATCAAAGGGGTCATATTAATGGACCTTGAGGGAAAAACTGAGTGCTAATTCTAAAGAAATTTAACATCAGAATCTATATTCTACTCTTGATTCTCCCAGTTATTTATGTGGCCTGCTGCTTGTACACAGTCAATGCTACACTAAGAACCTAAGTAAATTAGTCTTGTCTTCTCATTTATAATTCTTTTATTTCAATATTTGCTTAAGTACATATTATCTTTTTTTCATATTTATGGGCATCTCTTGTGTCTTGCCCATTCACATTCTTTTCAGACCAGGGTGGCAGCTTACTTTATAGCTAACTTTAATTACTTATTGTTCTTATTCATACCTTGTGTTAATTATAAATACATTGGTGGTTTGGACAGCCCGCCACACCGTTGGCAAGTTGTGGGACGGGTTGGTTGGCCTCTCCACATTGGGTAATACAGCTGGAGTAGAATCTACTGACAGATGAGGTACAGTAGCTGCAAAGTGGAAGCATACCAGGGACTGGCACCATGGACCATCAAGGACTCATTCACTATTATCCGGGATGAGAAAAAGACACTCATGAGTAATGCTCCTCTTTAAAAACTGTAACCATAATGATAGGAAGCTGCGAGGTCTGTAAAACTCTTTGAAGCGTGAGATCATTTAGTGATCTTAGCAATGAAAGCAAGTGCAAACATATATAAGAACACTCAAAAGTACCATTATGATAGGGAACTGGAGCTACCCTTTACTTCCTCAGATTACACCTGATTACCTCCCATTCACTAGGTACTGTATGAATCTAATACATATTGGTTTAGTATTTCCCCATGATAATAATATTATAAGTTAAGCATGTGCATCCATCTACTCTACAATACAATGTCCTGTACATCAGACAAAATTTATTTCATGCATTATTTAAAAGCTTTCTAAAAATGCCTTAAAGCTACTTCATCTAGTTTATTTAGGTTGTAAATTTTAAATTACTTCAAGCAGTTGTAATCTGTGGCCTATATACATGCCTTTGATATACCTCTGATAAGTTTCAAGAATCTTACTATTCCCACTACTGGAAGCCCACTGCCCCACATATCCATCATAGCCTGGTTGATCTGGCACCTGATGAAGAAACTTGTCCAGTTTACTTTTGAAGACTTCTACACTTGTTCCAAGAGTTTTTCTGATATGTTCTGGCAAGATGGTAAATAATCTGGGGCCACGAATCTTGATACTGTGTTCCCTTGTTGTGATCACTCCATCCCTGCTTCACTGGATGCATTTTGCACTTCCTTCCATATCTCTTGCTCCAGTATGCTGCTATGGCAGTGTGCAGATTTGGGACCAGGTCCTCAAGTACTTTCTAGGTACAGTAGACCATCATTTAGCACAAGTTTATTTGGCACAATTTGAGTATAGCGCGACTGAAGAATTGCGACACATTTTTATGTAACGTGTCGTATGATCAATTTAACACAATTCGTGGGAGGGGAAAAAATTTTGAGTGCGCGGTCACCCAGTCGCCTGCAGTGGGTTATACCACTGAATCAATGGTATAACCCACACCCACCCTCACCAAGCTCCCAGCCTCCAGTTTGGTTCGTGCGCATGTAGGATGAAGATACTCGGGAACCTAGCTGTGTTTATTTACATACATATTTTCTTATTTTCGTTGCCATTTGTTAAATCTGCCAAGCAATCGTGGCACCCAGTAAGCATGCAAGTGTTGCTGAAAGTGACAAGAAAAGGTTTAAGCATTCAAGTCTAGGAATTGTACAGAAAACTGAGATATTAGACAAGCTTAAGAGTGGATCACGTGTGGTGGATATAGTAAGGGCCTATGGCCTTAATGAAGCGTCAGTTCATACAATTAAAAAGAACAAGGCAAATATACGAGCTTGTGTAATGAATAACCCAAGATGTCATCTCATGAAAAGAATGACATGTAGGTCCCAACAAGTAAATGAAACAGAAAACTTGTTGCTTGAGTGGATTGAACAAGACAAAGAAAGGTGAACCACTTAATTTCCTCTTAATTAGGGAAAAGGCCTTACAGTTGTTTAGAGCAGTGTGTGATAAGGAAGGAAGGCCTGAAAAAGAGTGTGTGTTTAGCACAGGCTGATTCCACACCTTCAAGTTGCATAATAAGTTACATAATATTAAGTTTTCTGGTGAAAGTGCTTCAGCTGATCATACAGCAACAAGTAGTTTTCCTGCTGAATTGCAGGAAATTATTTCTGAGGGTGGCTATGAGCCACATCAAGTGTTTAATGCTGACGAGACAAGTGTTTTTTTGGAAAAAATGCCAACATGAACTTATATCAGTCAGCAAGAGAAGAGTGCACCAGGCTTCAAGACAGCAAAGGACCACTTCACCTTGCTCCTTTGCGGTAATGCATCAGGTGATTTCAAGTGTAAGCCCATGGTTATTTACCGCTCTAAGAATCCTCGTGCTTTGAAAGGTGTAGATAAAAACACCTTACCAGTAATTTGGAGGTCAAACCAGTCAGCATGAATGACAGAGGAAATATTTATTGACTGGTTTAAGCATCACTTTATTCCTGAGTCAAGTTTTACCTGCACAGCAAGAACCTTGCATTCAAGGCTCTCTTCATTTTTTATAATTCCCGTACTCATCCACAAGCTTTGCTGGATGTGACCCCACATGTAAAAGTTGTATTTTTACCTCCAAATACAACATCTTTAATACAATCACTGGATCAGGGAGTTATTAAGTCATTCAAGTGTAACTACACAAAAAAAGTTTTGAAAAAACTAGTTGCATCAATGGACTCTGATTCCAACTTGGCAGTACCAAGCTTCTGGAATAAATTTAACATTGCAGATGCTATCAGCTATGCTAGAAGTGCATAGAATGAAGTGCCCCAATCAACATTAAATGCAGGCTGGGGAAAGTTATGGCCTTCTGTGGTTAATTCTTTCACTGGTTTTCCCTTGCTTGAGAGTCAGGTTCAGGAAATTGTTCAGCTGGTAAGGAGATTGCCAGGTGATGGTTTTGAAGATATGAATGAAGATGTGAATGAGGTCTTAGAAGATGATGATGATGATGAAGACAGGAGTCCAGAGGAAATGTTAGCAGAGATCAATGCACAGATACAAGGGAGGGACATAACAGATGATGAAGAAGAACCTGAAGAAAAACAGTTAACATTGCAGCAGTTACGTGAGCAGTTCCATATTATTGGTAAAGTTGCAGACTTTTTCACTGAAGAGAACCCTGACAAATCTACAAGCAGTGCTTTGAAATAGGGTCTAGACCAGCTGATGATGCCTTACCATCAGCTGTATAATGTATTGCAGGGTAAAACAGCCCAGAGAACCATTGCAGAGTTTATGCACATTCCAATACAACCATCGACTTCAGTACCAGAACCTCTACCATCCACTTCTGTCAACAACCAACAACCATCCACCTCAGCATAGTAGGGCCACACCATCCATATCCACTCTCTCCACAATCATCCACACACACCATTACCCACAGTTTAAGGTAAGAAATACTATTATTTCTATTGCATTTGTAGTCTTAAGCAGTAATATATCATGACAATGAAGTACAATTACATATTCACTTTTATTTTTGTAAGATCTGTTGGTCTAAAAAAAAGTTGTTTGGCTCTTTGGGGCCTCCTAGGAATGTAGCCCTATTTTTCCCATAAGTTCTTCAGTTCATTTAGCATGATTTTACCTAACACGACATTTTCAGGAACGTAACTACCGTGCTAAATAACGGTCTACTGTATATATTATCATGTATCTCTCTCTCCTCCACTCCACTGAGTACATATTCAAAACTAAGGCATTGCTAGTAATTTAAATGCTTTACTGACTCTATGTGAGCCATAAACAATCTCTGCATTTGTTCAAGATCTGATATTTCTCCTGACTTGAATGGGGCTGTCAACACTGACCAATATTTCAAATGAGGGAGCACTAGAGATTTGAAGTGTCATCACTGGCATTATTTCCTTTGTTTTGAAGGTTCTCAATATCCAACCCATCATTCTCCTGGCTGTTGTGATCTTTGTCTCGTTATTTGAAAGAAAGGTCAGCTGACATAATTATTCCCAAGTCTTTCACATGTGTTCCTTTTGTTCTGTTTGATGATCCTCGAGTTTTGTATACAGTATTTTTTTTTTGAGTTCTTCATTCTTTCCATACCTAAGCAGCTGGAAATTATCACCACTGAATGTCATGTTATTCTTCAGTGACCACTGGAAAATATTGTTTATATCTTCCTGTTATTTTTCATCATGTTATTCTCCAGTGACCACTGGAAAATACTGTTTATATCTTCCTGTTATTTTTCAGTGTCTTCTACCGTAGTGACTTTCATGCTTATTTTAGTATCATTTGTAAATGAAACAGGAGAGGTGCCAAGACAGTGACTTGGGAAACTGAGCTTTTTACCTGGATTTTGCTTTGCTTATTACTACTTTTTGTGTTCTGCCTATCTTCCCCATAATTATGCCTATGGCCCTCATTTTGTGTGCTATCACTCCAGGTTCACATTTGTCAAATGCCTTTGCAAAATCTGTGTATATCACAACTGTTTTGGTTGCCTTCCAATGCCTTCATAGGTTTGTCATAGTGGTTCATCAGCTGTGACAGGCATGATTGTCATTACCTGGAGTTTACCTGGAGAGAGTTTCGGGGGTCAACGCCCCCGCGGCCCGGTCTGTGACCAGGCCTCCTGGTGGATCAGCCCCTGATCAACCAGGCTGTTGCTGCTGGCTGCACGCAAACCAACGTACGAGCCACAGCCCGGCTGATCAGGAACTGACTTTAGGTGATTGTCCAGTGCCAGCTTGAAGACTGCCAGGGGTCTGTTGGTAATCCCCCTTATGTATGCTGGGAGGCAGTTGAACAGTCTCGGGCCCCTGACACTTATTGTATGGTCTCTTAACGTGCTAGTGACACCCCTGCTTTTCATTGGGGGGATGGTGCATCGTCTGCCAAGTCTTTTGCTTTCGTAGTGAGTGATTTTCGTGTGCAAGTTCGGTACTAGTCCCTCTAGGATTTTCCAGGTGTATATAATCATGTATCTCTCCCTCCTGCGTTCCAGGGAATACAGGTTTAGAAACCTCAAGCGCTCCCAGTAATTGAGGTGTTTTATCTCCGTTATGCGGGCCGTGAAAGTTCTCCGTACATTTTCTAGGTCGGCAATTTCACCTGCCTTGAAAGGTGCTGTTAGAGTGCAGCAATATTCCAGCCTAGATAAAACAAGTGACCTGAAGAGTGTCATCATGGGCTTGGCCTCCCTAGTTTTGAAGGTTCTCATTATCCATCCTGTCATTTTTCTAGCAGATGCGATTGATACATGTTATGGTCCTTGAAGGTGAGATCCTCCGACATAATCACTCCCAGGTCTTTGACGTTGGTGTTTCGCTCTATTTTGTGGCCAGAATTTGTTTTGTACTCTGATGAAGATTTAATTTCCTCATGCTCTAAAACCATGCTGATTTGGGTTATGCTAGTTGTGCTGTTCCATTAAATTTGTAATCTGACATCTCATCACTCTTTTGAAGATTTTTATGTTGTGGGGAAGCTAGGGCTGCTGGTCTCTAATTTTTAGCTAGTACTCTACTGCCTCCCTTATGCAAAGGAGCTATGTTTGCACTTTTTAAGGTCTTCAGTATTTCACCTAGATCTAGGATCTTTCTCCAAAGAATTCTGAGGGCTCGTGCTAGTGGTACATTGCACTCTTTTTTATAAATAGGGCATTCCATGAATCTGGTCCAGGTGCTACGTGAGTGGGCATGTTATCCATTTCTTTTTTGAAATCTATGGGAGTAGTACCAATGTCAGTTAGTTGATCTGCCCGGCCATTTGCTGGAGTGAAAAATGTTTCTGCATTCTCTACGTTGCTGTCATTTAGTGGTTTGCTGAACACTGGTTCACACTGTTCTTTTAGAATTGCACTTATTTCCTGTTCATTGTCAGTATACGAGTCTCTCTCAATAATTGTCCAATTCTACAGGTAATTCTTAGCTTGGATTTCGCATAGGAATAGAAATATTCTGGGTTTCTTGCAGTATCCTGTATAGCCTTTTGTTCCCTTTGTACTTCTGTTTGGTATGACATCCTAGGTTTTTGCTCTAATTGTGATCTCTCGGCTACAACTATCTTTCTTTCGTTGAGACATATTTATGTTTTTGAGCAATTCAGTAACCCATTTTCTTCTGTACCATCTCCTATGCTCTCTCTTTATATCTGATCTTCTTCTGGATCTTCCCCAATGTGTTTACTACAGACCTTCTATGCTTTTATATTCAGCTTCTCCAGGCACTGGTGGGGATTTAGAGTGCTCATATCTGATTCCAAGGATATGTCTGATAGTCCTTGGTTTATTTTTTCCCAGTCAATTCTATGGTTGTTGAAATCAAACTTACTGAACATCCCTTCCATCCATTAGTGCTGCAGTTCCCCAACCCTGAGATTATACTCGTTTGTACTTCTATGATGCAGTGGTCTGAGTATGTATAATGTTTTTGTAATTGTTATGTCTCTGATTAATTTGTCATTGTTTGTGAATATCAAATCCAGGGTATTTTCATTTCTACTAGGATCAATTATCTAATGGTTCAATGAGTACTTTTCATTGTTCAGAGCCTTTATTTTACCAAATCTTAACAAGCATGTTGCATCACTACTCCAAGATGCGATTAGTTACAAATTTGTCTTCAATATCAAAACACTGCACAGAAATAAAAACAAAGATTGGCAAAACTTTTTAGAACTGCCATGGGAACGTTTATCAGTGTGAAATTTGAAAAAAAAAAAAGGAAAATTGCAAGTCTTAGCTCAAGCCGAGGATCTAGACAACCAAGGCCTGAAACTGTGCTGCAATGAATGAGCTCTTAGCTTGAACTAAGACCTCTACAAACTGCCAAGGGGTACAAAAATTAATGCACTTCCCAGTGCTAGAAATTAAAAAAAAAAAAAAAATTCTTACCAAAAAATTATCCCTGACTTTAGAAGTGTAATGAGACATAATTGAATGAAACCTGATTACTACTTATGGAGATTTGAAGTTTTGGGTGTGATGTTTGTGACAGTCTTATGGTAACACAAGTACTTGCTAGTGGATTTGTTGTTGCTGTGTTTTAACATTTTTTTTTTTTAAATTCCATTTTTCTTATTAGTTTTCTTGGATTAAATGTTTTATGCCCATATCTGTTTTCATTCTCCATAGAGAAGTGGAACAGAATTCTACCTCTGTAAGCCATGTGTGTCATAAGAGGCGATTAAAATGCCAGGTGTAAGGGGCAAGTAATCCCTTCTCCTGTACACATTACATACTAATTTAAAAAAAAAAAGAGAGAAACTTTCGTTTTTCTGTTTAGGTCACCCTGCCTCGGTGGAATATGGCCAGTTTGTCAAAAAAAAAAAAATCTATTTTCATATCATATTTCACTTACAGTATACATTTATCGTTCAATCACATAAACAAATGTAAATACTTAACACATGCAAAAAAATGTAAATGGCATTTACTGGATCCCACAATGTCCTGTGCACACTTTTTTTTTAATACTGAACACACTTGCAGCAGACGTATTTTCTCCGATGTGGTTCAAACTAGGCCAACTGAGATCATTTTGGAGGCACTAGAATTTAAGTGCAAATTTATATAATCAACACTCTTATGGTTGACCTAACTGAACAGAGAAAGGATTGCTTTAGAGGCTGGAATACCTACAATGTTTACTTTGGACTCTTTTTAAACTGAAATTTGTTGAATTTTGTGTAAAACTGGCCAAATTGCTGACTTCTGTGCACTTTACGGGGTAGTTCTGAAAGTGAAAAAGGCAGTTTCTTGAACTGAATCAATAAACTGAAAGCATACTAGTAAATAGCTAAGAATTGGGTCGAGTTGAACAACAAAATTGGCTTAATATAGGAATCAATGTGGGAAAAATTGCCAATGCGTAAATTGCATTCAGACTATTAACTTTGTTCCTGTGTAATTCCATAAGTTTCCATCAAGTTTCACATTTTTGTGTCATTACCTTCAGAAAAAGATTCTCTATTGTTTCAGAAGTTAAAACATTTGTCATCATTTCTTAAAAAATCACAACACTGCCAGCACTTTTAATTCTGGGAGTCTTGACAGTAAAAGGGTTAATACTGCATAAGAGTGTGTTCATAGGATATGCATGCCCTGCCTGTCCATGCAGTACTACATATGAATTGATGGACATTAACAAAAGAATGCTCTCAATGACAGTGATATGCCATGACACTGGCTTCAGAAATTATAAAAAAATGTATATTGTGCAGTATTTAATCATAATAGCCAAAATGTTTCTAATACCCAGAAGAGTACAGTATAAGGAAATAGTGAAGATTCATTTTTATAAGAGAACAAATATTTTAAGAGAATCAATAAAGCCACTATTAAAAAAGATATGGATATATTATCAATACATAATATTAAAAGGCTCCCTAAACTGAAGAGATGTTTAATACTGGGTAATGACAATGGTTCCAAATCTTTGTTTTTTGTGGTTTTACTATCATGTTATTGTGCATTAATATCAAAAAGATGATATAAGTGAGAAGAAATCTGATAAAGCAACTTAATGTAAACAAACTGGAGAAACATTACAAGCTAACCTTCCAATTCTATCAGCAAGTCCGGCACCAAATGATGAGCCTATAGTAGCTCCTGCTACAAATATTGCTACAATCACAGACCAGAGTGACACCTCCTGAGTAAGCGATAGTTCTGAATTATACTTCTCTAGTATGACACTCTTCACCCAACTTCTGATTATCTGAAACAATAAATATTGTAAGGTAGAGATGTGCAAGACAGTATTTAAGATATTTCAATTATTTTTTTATTGTACTAGCATAATTTTTTCTACTGGATGATTATAAAACTGACTATAAAATTCTACAGGATGATTATAAAATGGCCATGTTGTTCATTTACAGGTACAGATACATACTGTATATCCAAATTTTCTTATAAATTTTATTTATTAATTAAGAGAATTATTTCAGAAGGCAAAAAAATAAAAGTGGAATACTGTACTGTAAGCTATTTTCATACATGTATACTGTAAATGGCAGAAAAATAAACGATATTTGACTATGTTTACTCTTAAATTAATGCAAATAAAATTTACTGAAATTTAATACCACAACTGAGTAGGATACTCTCACTGTGATACAAAGGTAGATTTCTGTTTTCATACAGAGTAAATACATACATATTTACTAAGTAATTCTGGGGATTCCCCAACTAACAAAAAGTTCTGTTCTTGGTGTTTCAATTTATTAACAGTCTTTTATTCAGGTTTGAAAAGGGGAAACTACGAAAGACAAAATAAATATAGTCGAGGTATTAAAGACAAAGTTCCAGAGGGCTTGTGTAGAAAAGAGCATTTCAGATAAAGTAAAAGTGAATTCATAACTGCCACAGAAAATGGATCCCAATTAGTGTGCATACTTGTACTTAAATTTGAAATAAAGCCATTATCATTCTCTTTGTTATTAAAAACCTCTTATGTCCACACTACATTTCTGAAGAAATCAATTATCCTTTCATAAACTGAAGGAATGAAGTGAATTTTTAAAAAAAAATTTTTTATCACATTGTGACAAGTGTAGTAACAGTGCTTCACTAAGGTACAGTATTTATGTACTTTGTAATTTCTCACTGTTTGTATATACACATTAAAAACATTCAGTGGCCCTAGAATTCCATAAATATACCAACTTATACAGGTCTCCCTCCACATTCGCGAGGGTTAGGGGATCAAGATCCTCGCGAATGTTGAAAAATAGCGAATGTTTGACAAATATATTGTAGGGAAATATAATAATAGCATTTACTTAGCCTAACAATACTGCTTCCTTAACCTATAAAACACATGAAAACACCATAAAATATTCTACTAGTACCAGCCCTTTAGTAAAGAAGGTGAGAAAGACTAAAGAATTCAAGAAAGAACTCATGGCAGAGTACCAAAATGGAGGAGGAAGAGAGAGGGGAGAATGTGCCTTATTCAGTGATTCTACGATATGTACGATACTAAAGCAGCAGAGTCGATAAAGGCTATAGTGCCAGCAAGCGATAAAGTGCACCATTAACAGTGTAGCAATGTACGGCTTATGCTCTCAGTGGCCCTTATTCACCCGACAACACCACCACCACCACTCATTATTAATATTGTTATAAATATTAATAATGAGTGGTTATTACTGTTATTAATATTGTTGTTACTGTTATTAATATTGTTTATTATGTCACATTAGATAAATTGTGATAGATAAATAAGCCGTAGAGTTGATATTAGTATCATATTGAAGGACTATCTTGTCCTGCCTCCAAACAAACTCTGTCGTGCCACAATTCCTAATGTACGTAATGACATGTTTTAAATATGACTGGGCGGCTGGGCATTTGCGAATGTTTGAAGCCCGTGAAAGTGGAACTCGCGAATGTGGAGGGAGACCTGTATACATATGATGTTTTCTAGTGTTGTATTAATGTTGGTAGAATTACCGACAGTATGTTGGGTAAAAGGACACAAATGCAATTAATGTGACATTTTACTGTGGCAATGTTTCACTCTCCAGGAACTCTATCAAGCCAGAGAGCGAAACGTTTCCACAATAAAAAGTCACATTAGTTGCACTTGTTATTAAGTTGGTGGTGTACTCATCTGAATAACACTAGAAATGGCAAAAGGACACCTTTTACTTTTTCTAGTGTTATTCGGATGAGTTATTCATGGTAACACAGTACAGTGCTGTTTTTTCCAGTATGTACTGAATATCTGAATGGTACTGAATGGTAGTCTGTTCCATTCCTTTAAGGCTTCAAACACCTTTTATTGTACAGCAATAAAGGAATGGAACAGACTACCCGCACATGTCAAAGCCAGTCACAGCATGAACCAGTTCAAGAAGAGTGCCAAAAGGTGTCTGATGAATGTAGCTACAGAAAGGGAGGGGAATGATTTTCTATTTTTTATCTAACATACGTGTAAATTTTACCTTATTCCTAGTAATGACCCTCGTATTGTAGATAGTCTTAATGACCCTCGTGTAGTAGATAGTCTTTTTAGTATGATAATAAGATGTTATCTTCATTATAGAATAATAAGAAAATATTATAACCTTTATATTATAACAATAAGGTAAAAGGACCCCAATGGAAATAAGTCACTCTGTCTGACTTTTTTGGGTTATCCCAGGTTCTCTACACATATGCTGCTATGTATGATAATTCTATGTAACTGTATTTGTGTATACCTGAATAAACTTACTTAATCATCACATACCATATAGTATTATTATTATTATTATAATCATAACATGGAGAGCGTATAAATCTGTAGGGGAAGGAAGGCGGGGTAGGGGTCGTCCTCGAAAAGGTTGGAAGGAAGGGGTAAGGGAGGTTTTGTGGGCGAGGGACTTGGACTTCCAGCAGGTGTGCATGAGCATGTTCGATAGGAGTGAATGGAGACGAATGGTATTTGGGACCTGACGATCTGTTGGAGTGTGAGCAGGGTAATATTTAGTGAAGGGATTCAGGGAAACCGGTTATTTTTATATAGCCGGACTCGAGTCCTGGAAATGGGAAGTACAATGCCTGCACTCTAAAGGAGGGGTTCGGGATATTAGCAGTTTGGAGGGATATGTTGTGTATCTTTTTACGTAAATGTTTCTAAACTGATGTGTTCTGAGCACCTCTGCAAAAACAGTGATTATGTGTGAGTGTGGTGAAAGTGTTGAATGATGATGAAAGTATTTTCTTTTAGGTGATTCTCTTTCTTTTTGGGTCACCCTGCCTCGGTGGGAGATGGCCGACTTGTTAAAAAAAAATGATAACTAAGTGCTAAACCAACTAGGGAAAGTAACACATAATTACACTGTATCTTAAATCGCACTTGTAAATTTATGAGTATAAACTGAGGGGAGACTTATCATAAAGTGGGTCCAAGCTTTTACATCCTAAAATAAATTCCAAAATAGGTAATGATGCTAAACAAAATTCATCTGTTGTTCTGACTACAAGTGTACTTGGGTAATGGAAAAATGCATGCAATACCATCTTTATATGAATCATTGCTAATATCAATACTGACTTCCTGTGGTGTGTTAATGACTCCAATACAGTAGCCAGCTGGCAGGCATGATCCCAACATGGTAGTGACCACTGACACAACCATCCATCTGGTCACTCTGGGTTTCACATGACTCTGTCAACCAAAAGAAATAAGAATGAGCATTTAAATCGTCAATTATCATATCATCAATTATCATATCATACACAAATAACCCTCACATAGAAGAGAGGAGCTTACGACGACGTTTCAGTCTGATTTCGACCATTTACAAAGTCACAACTAACGAGAAGGAGAGCAGGAGGGGTGTATATAGGCAGGAGGTGGTAGTAGTAGTAGTAGTAGTAGTAATGGAGGTAGAAGGTAGTAGTAGGGGGAGGTGGGAGGAGGAGCCAGTCAAATACTAAGAAAGAGGAGCACTGCAAGGGAGCTAGGTGCCCACAGAGGGGAAGAAAATAAATAATAAAGGCAAGGGGAAGAGGGAGAAGAAAACGGAGGAATCAGGTTAAGTCACGGGAGTTCTGAAGTTTGGAGCATTTAACAATGTAGTGGGAAAGGAAGGCATCTACAGAGACGAAGCCAGGACTAAGATTCATACAAGGAAAGTTGTTAAATTAGACACATGTGCAACTCTTGGGTATCTTTATTGAGGAAACGTTTCGCCACACAGTGGCTTCATCAGTCCAAACAAAGGAGAATCGTGAAGAACAGAAGAATGAGGTAATCAGTCCCTCAACCCTGAGTCGATGTGGTCAGTCCATCAATCTTGAATAGCATACAGCATATGTGCCGAGAACTATATAAGCTACATAAGAAGTATATAAGTATATAAGCTACTTCTCGGCACATATGCTGTATTCTATTCAAGATTGATGGACTGACCACATCGACTCAGGGTTGAGGGACTGATTACCTCATTCTTCTCCTGTTCTTCACGATTCTCCTTTGTTTGGACTGATGAAGCCACTGTGTGGCGAAACGTTTCCTCAATAAAGATACCCAAGAGTTGCACTTGTGTCCAATTTAACAACTTTCCTTGTATGAATCTTAGTCCTGGCTTCGCCTTCCTTTCCCACTACATTGTTAATGCTCCAAACTTCAGAACACCCGTGACTTAACCTGATTCCTCCGTTTTCTTCTTCTCCCTCTTCCCCTTTCCTTATTATTTATTTATTTATTTTCTTCCCCTCTGTGGGCACCTAGTTCCCTTGCAGTGCTCCTCTTTCTTAGTATTTGACTGGCTCCTCCTCCTCCCACCTCCCCACTACTACTACCTTCTACCTCCATTACTACTACTACTACTACTACTACCACCACCTCCTGCTCTCCTCGTTAATGGTTATAAATGACCATAATTTTTAAAGGGGTGGACCGGTAAGCCAGCGGAAGGCCTCGGTCAGATGACCAAAGCTCCAAAGGCGGGTCATAATCTGACATTTATTGTTTCCTGACGAACCTTACCTAACCTAACCTAACCTCCTTCTCGTTAGTTGTGACTTTGTAAATGGTCGAAATCGAACCGAAACTTCATCGTAAGCTCCTCTCTCTTCTATGTGCGGGTTATTTGTGTATCGTTCCAGTCACGGTATTGTGCCTTTTTTTTTTTTTGTTATTTATGAATAAGTATATTATATTTCTGGGTATCACTTCAGGAATAGTTGAGTTAAATCTAAAATTGATGTCAGGTGAGTTGACGCAGGAGGAGGAGGAGGAGGAGGCAGTCATCAGTGAAAAAGCCCACTAGTGTAGTTAGACGATGCCAATAGGTTATGCAAGCACTGAGGAATTTCCAGTACTGAGATCCCAAGATGTTGCTGTGTCTGAAACCGTTTACATCATATCTGCCAGACACAGCAACACCTTAGGATCTTGATACGTACAGGAAATTCTTTAATGTTTGCCTTACCTACTTACACTAGTGAATTTTTCCACTGGTGATTCTGCCTCCTGTTTCAGCTCACCTGACTGGAGTACATAACCACTTCTTCATGCCTATGCTCTACCTTTCTCAAGACTGATGGATTGAACACATCGACTCAAGGCTGAGGGACTGATTACCTCAAATTCCACCTCATCTTCCACCGTTCTTTTCTGCATTAGACTGAAGAAGCCACTGGCTGGCTAAACGTTTCCACAATAAAGATTCCTGAGTGTTACACAAGTGTTTTTATTCTTCAACATGTCATACATTACTAGAGACTAAAAAAAAACAGGAATGCTAACTCTGCTTCCAAGGAAGCAAATGCTAACCCTACTTCCCTGAACCTACAGCCCTTCACCAACATCAAAGCACAAATAAATGTCGCTTGTCTCTGGACACACATTGTATCATGATTAAATAGATTATTACTATTATTATTATTATAAACATCTCATCCCATCTTTAAAAAATAATCCTTGAATTCAGTTAGCATACTCAGCATGATGAAACACTAGTGTAAAACAAATATTTCTCTAACCTTGTAGTACTAGTATGGTTATGACACATCAAGGAAACTAAACAATGTATAATTGTGACGTGTACAAACACTATGCCTTGATAAAGAATCAAGTCATGCCTTGGCAAAACATCAAGTCATGCCTTGATAAAGCATCAAGTTATGCCTTGGTAAAACATCAAGTTATGCCTCCATAAAGCATCAAGTCATGCCTTGATAAAGCATCAAGTCATGCCTTGATAAAGCATCAAGTTATGCCTCCATAAAGCATCAAGTCATGCCTTGATAAAGCATCAAGTCATGCCTTGATAAAGCATCAAGTTATGCCTCCATAAAGCATCAAGTCATGCCTTGGTAAAACATCAAGTTATGCCTCCATAAAACATCAAGTCATGCCTTGATAAAGCATCAAGCCATGCCTTGATAAAGGATCAAGCCATGCCTTGGTAAAACATCAAGTGTTGCCTCCATAAAGCATCAAGTCATGCCTTGATAAAGCATCAAGTCATACCTTGATAAAGCATCAAGTCATACCTTGATAAAGCATCAAGTCATGACTTGATAAAGCATCATCATGCCTTGATAAAGCATCAAGTCATGCCTTGATAAATACAGGATATAAACAACCACTATTTAAGCCTAAAAGATAAATGATCACATTGACCCTGATCTAAACCTCCATAATCTAACACACAATCAAAACTTATTGGAAAGTAACTGCCTTTATTACACAGCATCACAAGCCAGCACTATCCTGAACACTGCTCAAAGTCTATCAGTTCTTAACTACAACATCAGGTCCTTAAGCAAACACTATGATGACCTCCTGGCACTCCTTAAGTCACTAGAGACACCATTCTCCTGCATTATTCTTACTGAGACCTGGCTTCAGCAGGACACAATTGATATCTACCCTCTACCAGGATACACAGCAATCCACAACTGCAGACCATACCAAGCTGGGGGTGGTACTGCAATCTATTACTCTAACCAACTATCTTGTTTTAGCACTAATTGCTTTAGTGATGAATATGGGGAATACATTTTTGCTAATTTTACTGTAAAAAACCTCAAGACGCCTATAACAATCGGTGGCATATACCGGATACCCCCCACCTTCTTTTAGCTGAAGACTTCAATATCAACCTTGGCCTACCAGATGATCAGACTGTAACTGATTTCATCAACAATATGAACAACGCACTTCTCATACCAACAATAACTAAACCAACCAGGCTGACTGAGACAAGTGCAACCATAATAGACCACATATGGACCAATATACTAGCCCCCCTTAAATCAGGGATAATCACAGACAGCACTACTGACCACTACCCAACCTTCCTCTTAACAAACATTAGTAAGCCACCACTCGAATACAACAAAGTTTCATTTAGACTCCATGACGAGGCCTCAATAAGGAATTTCACAGCAGACCTCGAGACTGTTGACTGGCCTACAGAATTCTCCAATGCCAATGGTATTGACGATTGGGCAGATATTTTTCTTCACAAAATACTTAGACTATACAACAAACATTGTCCTATAAAAACGAAACAGATCACGAATAAACGGCTTGGTTGCCCATGGCTAACCAGCAGCATTCTGAAATCCATTGATAAGAAACACCAATATGAAAAGCAATATAGACAGGGCTTAATACACAAAGATATTCTTAAACAATATTCAACAGTTCTCACCAAATTAATAAAGAAAGCCAAACAACTGTACTACTCCAGCAGATTCATTGACACAAGAGGAGATATAAAAAAGACCTGGAAAACACTTTCACAGATTCTGGGGACCCACAAACTAAAAAAAAAACAAGAATATTGTTCTAACTAAACCTCACGAAACACCACTGCATCCCACTGATACAGCTAACAAGATAAACGACTTCTTCTCAAACATAGGATCTAATTTCGCTAGTAAAATCCCACGTACCAATGCCCGTGCCGGGGACTACCTAGATGGGAATTTCCCAGATTCCTTCTATCTTGTACCAACTGAGCCCACAGAAGTCACCGCGATCATAAAGTCACTTAAAAATAACTCCGGGAATCTGTCTCACGTCCCACCATTATTGTACAAGCGAGCGGCCCATGTCCTTTCGCATGCTATTATATTACTTTTTAACAAGTCACTAGAAACTAGCACTTTCCCGACACTACTCAAGACAGCAAGGGTTACACCAATACATAAAGGTGGTGACCCTACAGACGTAAACAACTATAGGCCAATATCAAACTTACCATTGCTATCCAAAATCTTCGAGAAACTCGTGCACAGGAGACTATATTCATTTATAACGTCACAAAACATACTCAACCCCTGCCAATTTGGATTCAGGAAAAATAAAAGCACTAATGATGCAATTATAAAAATGCTAGACCTGCTTTACACAGCATTGGAAAATAAGGAATATCCGCTAGGAGTTTTTATTGACCTAAGAAAAGCGTTTGACACAGTAGACCACGGCATCCTACTCCACAAACCTGACCACTATGGTATAAGAGGCCATGCGCTTGCATATTTTAAATCCTGCCTTTCTAATAGGTATCAGTATGTCACCATTAAAGACACAGCCTCATCAATACGGCCACTTGATACTGGAGTTCTGCAGGGAAGTGTCCTTGGACCCCTGCTCTTCCTCATTTACATCAATGATCTTCCAAACATATCCCAACACCTGAAACCCATTCTCTTTGCTGACGACACGACTTATGTCATCTCCCACCCTAATCTTGCCACCCTCAACACCATTGTTAACGAGGAGCTGCTCAAAATATCGACTTGGATGACGGCCAATAAACTTACACTTAACACTGGCAAAACCTACTATATTATGTTTGGTAGCAGAGCAGGTATTGCGCAACTTAACATTAAGATCAACAACACTCTAATTGCCAGAAATAATGACGGCAAATTCCTTGGCCTATACTTCCACAGCAACCTAAATTACAGCACCCACATCCAACACATAAAAAAGTATCCAAAACGGTGGGGATCCTCTCCAAGATACGATACTACGTACTGCAAACTGCCCTTCTCACACTATACCATTCACTTATATATCCATACCTCACCTATGCTATCTGTGCTTGGGGTTCAACTGCAGCAACACACCTAAAGCCAATAATAACCCAACAAAAAGCCGCAGTAAGAATAATCACTAAATCCCATCCCTGGCAACACCCTCCCCCCCCACACTCTTCATAGATCTAATCTTACTCCCTGTTCAGAACATCCACACTTACTACTGTGCAATCTATATCTACAGGACCTTAAATTCTAATATTAACCTTGACCTAAAACGCTTTCTTGATAGTTGTGACAGGATCCACAGGCATAACACCAGACACAAACATCTCTATGACATTCTCCGTGTTCGACTAAACCTTTACAAAAATTCAATGTATTTCAAAGGACCTAAAATCTGGAACGCCCTACCTGAAAACTCTAGAACTGCAGACACATTCATCACTTTCAAAACTACAGTTAGAAAAAATCTTATCTCCCTGATCTACCCCGACAACTAACTACATGATAACTACCTGGTGGTTCACAATTACACTCACTCACCCACTGACTATAAACCCAGAAATACTAATCTTAATCTTAAAATAATAAATCCTAACTAGTCATAAGTTTGCCTATGATACTCAAATATAGACACCTTCTATTGTGCCAAAACAAGCATTCACATTGCTAAACTCACAAATTATGATGTAGTCACTTAGCCTTAATACCATAATCTGTAAGGATATAATGTTAAGAATTAATCTAAGTCTGCTCGAAATGCGTAGCCATGCTAGGTGTCCTAGTGGCCCCCTCTGTAATTAGTATTTTATGACATGTAAACCACACAATACCCAAAACCTGTAAACCCCACATTGTAACCATTATAGAGAATAAACTTGAATTGAATTTTTTTTTTATATTTTAACTTGAATTGAATTGAATTGAATTGATAAAGCATCGTCATGCCTTGATAAAGCATCAAGTCATGCCTTGGTAAAGCATCAAGTCATGCCTTGATAAAGCATCAAGTCATGCCTTGGTAAAGCATCAAGTCATGCCTTGATAAAGCATCAAGTCATACCTTGGTAAAGCATCAAGTCATACCTTGGTAAAGTATCAAGTCATGCCTTGGTAAAGCATCAAGTCATGCCTTGATAAAGCATCAAGTCATGCCTTGGTAAAGCATCAAGTCATGCCTTGATAAAGCATCAAGTCATACCTTGATAAAGCATCAAGTCATACCTTGGTAAAGCATCAAGTCATACCTTGATAAAGTATCAAGTCATACCTTGGTAAAGCATCAAGTCATACCTTCGTAAAGCATCAAGTCATACCTTGGTAAAGTATCAAGTCATACCTTGGTAAAGCATCAAGTCATACCTTGATAAAGTATCAAGTCATACCTTGATAAAGTATCAAGTCATGCCTTGATAAAGTATCAAGTCATACCTTGATAAAGTATCAAGTCATACCTTGATAAAGTATCAAGTCATACCTTGATAAAGTATCAAGTCATACCTTGATAAAGTATCAAGTCATACCTTGGTAAAGCATCAAGTCATACCTTGATAAAGTATCAAGTCATACCTTGATAAAGCATCAAGTCATACCTTGATAAAGCATCAAGTCATACCTTGATAAAGTATCAAGTCATACCTTGATAAAGCATCAAGTCATACCTTGATAAAGCATCAAGTCATACCTTGATAAAGTATCAAGTCATACCTTGATAAAGCATCAAGTCATACCTTGATAAAGCATCAAGTCATACCTTGATAAAGTATCAAGTCATACCTTGATAAAGCATCAAGTCATACCTTGGTAAAGTATCAAGTCATACCTTGATAAAGCATCAAGTCATACCTTGATAAAGCATCAAGTCATACCTTGATAAAGCATCAAGTCATACCTTGATAAAGCATCAAGTCATACCTTGGTAAAGTATCAAGTCATACCTTGATAAAGCATCAAGTCATACCTTGATAAAGCATCAAGTCATACCTTGATAAAGTATCAAGTCATACCTTGGTAAAGTATCAAGTCATACCTTGATAAAGCATCAAGTCATACCTTGATAAAGCATCAAGTCATACCTTGATAAAGCATCAAGTCATACCTTGGTAAAGTATCGTCATACCTTGATAAAGCATCAAGTCATACCTTGATAAAGCATCAAGTCATACCTTGATAAAGCATCAAGTCATACCTTGATAAAGCATCAAGTCATACCTTGGTAAAGTATCGTCATACCTTGATAAAGCATCAAGTCATACCTTGATAAAGCATCAAGTCATACCTTGATAAAGCATCAAGTCATACCTTGATAAAGCATCAAGTCATACCTTGATAAAGCATCAAGTCATACCTTGGTAAAGTATCGTCATACCTTGGTAAATTATCAAGTCATACCTTGATAAAGCATCAAGTCATACCTTGGTAAATTATCAAGTCATACCTTGGTAAATTATCAAGTCATACCTTGGTAAATTATCAAGTCATGCCCTACACAAACTTGTACTACAATCTGCGTCTTTCCTTGTGTCGGCAATGCGCCATTTGGCTTCTGCTGATATATTTATTTTCTATATTTAGAGTTTTTCTACCCTCGCAACCCAGCCTGAGGCCAGGGTACCTTATTGATTGCTTGTTCTATCAGGCTCTTGCTGTTAGCGACCCGCTTGGTCACACAACAAGGACCCCAATGGAAATAAGTCACTTTGACTTTTTTTTTTGTTTTATCCTGGGTAATCTACACATATACTGCTACGATAATCTATGTAACTGTATTTATGTGTACCTGTACCTGAATAAACTTACAGCCTGGTTGAAAGAATGGATATAAATGTTCTGGAAAACGTACAAAGAAGGATGACAAAGTTTATCCCATGTATCAGAAATCTTCCCTGGTCCAAGAAAGTTGTTTCCACGAGTGTACCACATCGCTTCACAGCTCTGAGGGCCCTGAATCTGCACTCTCTAGAAAGGTGTAGAATTAGGGGGGATATGATTGAGGTGTATAAATGGAAGACAGGAATAAATAAAGGGGATGTAAATAACGTGCTGAAAATATCTAGCCTAGACAGGACTCGCAGCAATGTTTTTTAAGTTGGAAAAATTCAGATTCAGGAAGGATATAAGAAAGCATTGGTTTGGTAATAGAGTTGTGGATGAGTGGAACAAACTCCCAAGTACAGTTATAGAGGCTAAAACGTTGTGTAGTTTTAAAAATAGGTTAGATAATACACGAGTGGGTGTGGGTGGGTGTGAGTTGGACCTGATTAGCTTGGTACTACTAGGTCAGTTGCGTGTTCCTTCCTTAAGTGAAGGTGACCTGACCTGACTAGGTTAGGGCATTGGCTTAAGCCGGTAGGAGACTTGGACCTGCCTCGCATGGGCCTGTAGGCCTGCTGCAGTGTTCTTATCTGGTATTTTGGGGAATTAGTGGTCCAGTTTCACCTTGAAATCTTCCACAATCATTCCAGCAAAATTTCTGGTATCTGATGGAAACAGGTTGAAGTATTTTTGGACCAGGGTGATGTTGACACACTCTTCTCTAATAGACTATGGTGTACCTACTTTAGTTAATTAAAAAAAAATCAGAGGTTACCATAAGTAAGTTTATTTAGGCATAAGTACAATTATCATACATAGTTTACCTGGAGAGTTTACCTGGAGAGAGTTTCGGGGGTCAACGCGCCCGCGGCCCGGTCTGTGACCAGGCCTCCTGGTGGATCAGCCCCTGATCAACCAGGCTGTTGCTGCTGGCTGCACGCAAACCAACGTACGAGCCACAGCCCAACTGATCAGGAACTGACTTTAGGTGCTTGTCCAGTGCCAGCTTGAAGACTGCCAGGGGTCTGTTGGTAATCCCCCTTAAGTGTGCTGGGAGGCAGTTGTGTATATTACCTAGCATAACACCAAAGAAAGTCAAAATTGACTTATATTGACTGGGGTCCTTAAGTTTTTTTTTTTTTAATCTGAGAGTGCGCTCATGTTAATGGCTATACAACAGGGATATTGAGAGTATGAACTAGATGCGGTCCTTACCTGGGTCAATTAATCCACTCTTTCCCCAAAGGAAAATGGTCTCACCTATGATATATTAACACCAAGATGTGTATTTGGTAAACCCAAAGTAGAATTACACAAATCACACCATTACTGTTATTACCGTCATCATGGACCACCAGCACAGACAGAATAACTCTCAACTTGAACAGTGGAATGGGGTGATAGCATCGTAATCCATTTCAACTGTAATACAGTAAGTTTATTCAGGTACAGGTACACATAAATAGTTACATAAATTTTCATACAAAACTACTACTACCACCATCATCAGTTAGCTGGAAACCTCCGCAATATTAAGCTACGTGGTATAAACCTTGGTAATAAATACCGACAAGTTGGTTTAGAAAGACACGTAAGCAAACACTATAAAATATTTATTAGAAAACGTTTCGGTCCTGGGACCTTGATCACTTCTAACATACAGAGGTAGAAAGACATTATATATATAGGCGGAGAGTGAGGTGTGACGCACGTGACCTGAGGAATGTCATAAGAACATAAGAATGGAGGAACATTCTTATGTTCTTATGACATTCCTCAGGTCACGTGCGTCACACCTCACTCTCCGCCTATATATAATGTCTTTCTACCTCTGTATGTTAGAAGTGATCAAGGTCCCAGGACCGAAACGTTTTCTAATAAATATGTTATAATGTTTGCTTACGTGTCTTTCTAAACCATTAAGCTACGTCCCCGAGCGGTTCCATCCGGATTTTCGCTCCGTAGACTTTGGGAGCCAAGGATCAATAACCCCCTTTTTTTCACCCCACTCCACATTAATGGCCATCCCCCACTTAGCCCTCCCCTCGTGGCCAGTCAGCACTGCACCCTGGTTAAATGCGCACCTGCAGTGCCATATCACTACCCCACCATACCCAGGCTAACCCCACTAACAGTAACCAGAATATCTTGCTGCCAAGTTTGCCAAGGGTCGGAACCAAAGCAATTATAGTACTAGGGGAAGGGAACACAACTTTGTAGTACTCACAGTGTACCTGGAGAGGGTTTCGGGGGTCAACTCTCCCTCGGCCCGGTCTGTGACCAGGCCTCGCGGTAAATCAGGGCCTGATCAATAGGGCTGTTACAGCCCAGTTGATCAGGTTACTGACTTTAGGTGCCTGTCCAGCGCCTTCTTGAAGACAGCGAGGGGTCTATTAGTAATCCCCGTTATGTATGCTGAGAGGCAGTTGAACAGTCTTGGGCTCCTCACATTTATTATGTCTCTTAGCGTACTAATAGCGCCCCTGCTTTTCATTGGGTGGATGTTGCATCTCCTGCCGAGTCTTATGCTTTCGTTGGGAGTGATTTTTCGCGTGCAGATTTGGTACTAATTCCTCTAGGATTATCCAAAGGAAATAAGTCGCTTCCAAAAGAAATAAGTAGTTTTGTCTGACTTTTTTTGGGGTTATCCTAGGTTCTCTACACATGTGCTGCTATGTATGATAATCTGTGTAACTGTATTTGTGTATACCTGAATAAACTTAGTTACAAGTGCTTAATATCAGTGGTCAGGCTTCAAACATAATTCATTGTACAGCAATAAAGAAGTGTAACAGTCTGCTTGCACATGTCAAAGCCTGTCATAGGAAAAGCCACTTCAAGAAAATTTATTCAGGTATACACAAATACAGTTACATATATTATCACACATAGCAGCATATGTGTAGAGAACCTGGTATAACCCAAAAAAGTCAGACACAGTGACTTATTTCCATTGCAGTCCTTTATGAATGTACCTACAGAAAGGGAGGAGAGTGATTTCTGGTATAGCTAACATACATTTACCTATTACTGTGTTCTGATCCTCTCTAATGTTAATGCAAATAACTCAGTTTACCTTATTCCTAGTATATCTCCTTTTATTGTTTAAATAATAAGTTATATAAGGACCCCAATGGAAATAAGCTACTTTGACTTTTGTATGTTATCCTAGGTAATCTACACATATGCTTCTATGTATGATAATTTATGTAACTGTATTTATGTGTACCTGTACCTGAATAACCTTACCCTGCACAGCCAAAGGCGTCCAAGTTTCCCTTCCGACGGTAGGAAATTTCGACAGTGAGCTTCGCGTCCTCTCCCTCAGTTTCTAGTTTAATATGTTTATTATGCACCCCATACCTATCCTGTGGGGGATAGTCAAAATATTATACTCACCCCTACATGCTATTTGTATGACCATATCTCGTGTATCCAATTTTATTTAACAAAAAAATCACCACACCTGTTCTCCAATATTATTAAGTACTGCTACTACAACTAGCTTGATTGTTAGCGCACTTAGCTCACACACTAAAGTCCGTGGTTCGATCCCCAGTATGTGTGGAAACATTCGGTCGTGTTTACTTAAGACACCTGCTGTCCCTGTTCACCTAGCAGTAGATAGGTATCTAGGTGTTAGTCGACTAGTGTGGGTCGCATATGTGTGTGTGTGTGTGTGTGTGTGTGTGTACTCACCTATTTGTGGTTGCAGGGGTCGATTCATAGCTCCTGGCCCCGCCTCTTCACTGATTGCTACTAGGTCCTCTCTCTCCCTGCTCCATGAGCTTTATCATACCTCGCCTTAAAACTATGTATGGTTCCCGCCTCCACTACTTCACTTTCTAGGCTATTCCACGGCTTGACTACTCTATGATTGAAGAAATACTTCCTAATATCCCTTTGATTCATCTGAGTCTTCAACTTCCAATTATGACCTCTTGTGTCTGTGTCCCATCTCTGGAACATCCCGTCTTTGTCCACCTCGTCTATTCCGCGCAGTATTTTATATGTCGTTATCATGTCTCCCCTGACCCTCCTGGCCTCCAGTGTCGTCAGGCCGATTTCCCTCAACCTTTCTTCGTAGGACAATCCCCGTAGCTCTGGCACTAGTCTTGTTGCAAACCTTTGCACTTTCTCTAATTTCTTGACGTGCTTGACTAGGTGTGGATTCCAAACTGGTGCTGCATACTCCAGTATGGGCCTGACGTAAATGGTATACAGAGTCTTGAACGACTCCTTACTGAGGTATCGGAACGCTATCCGTAGGTTTGCCAGGCGCCCGTATGCTGCAGCAGTTATCTGATTGATGTGCGCCTCAGGAGATATGCTCGGTGTTATACTCACCCCCAGATCTTTTTCCTTGAGTGAGGTTTGCAGTCTTTGGCCATCTAAACTATATTGTGTCTGCGGTCTTCTTTGCCCTTCCCCAATCTTCATGACTTTGCATTTGGCAGGATTAAATTCGAGAAGCCATTTGCTGGACCAGGTGTCCAGTCTGTCCAGGTCTCTTTGAAGCCCTGCCTGGTCCTCATCAGATTTAATTCTCCTCATTAACTTCACATCATCTGCAAACAGGGACACTTCTGAGTCTAACCCTTCCGTCATGTCGTTCACATATACCAAAAATAGCACTGGTCCTAGGACCGACCCCTGTGGGACCCCGCTCGTCACAGGTGCCCACTGTGATACATCATTACGTACCATGACTCGTTGTTGCCTCCCTGTCAGGTATTCTCTGATCCATTGCAGTGCCCTTCCTGTTATATGCGCCTGATGCTCTAGCTTCTGCACTAATCTCTTGTGAGGAACTGTGTCAAAGGCCTTCTTGCAGTCCAAGAAGATGCAATCAACCCACCCCTCTCTCTCTTGTCTTACTTCTGTTATTTTATCATAAAACTCCAGAAGGTTTGTGACACAGGATTTGCCTTCCGTGAATCCGTGCTGGTTGGCATTTATACTCCTGTTCCGTTCCAGGTGCTCCACCACTCTCCTCCTGATAATCTTCTCCATAATTTTGCATACTATACACGTCAATGACACAGGTCTATAGTTTAGTGCCTCTTTTCTGTCTCCTTTTTTGAAAATGGGAACTACATTTGCCGTCTTCCATACCTCAGGTAGTTGCCCAGTTTCCAGGGATGTGTTGAAGATTGTGGTAAGTGGCACGCACAACATATCTGCTCCCTCTCTAAGGACCCACGGAGAGATGTTGTCTGGTCCCTGTGTGTGTGTGTGTGTCTCAACAATTAATAATATTTGCACCAATAATTCATTACAGTTGTGACCAGGTGTGGACTTGTGAATTACTCATTACTCTATAATTTTTTCATGATTGTAGCCATGTATAAACGTAAGAAAGTAACTTTACTTACAGGATTCTTTACCTTTGTAACTTGTGAGTTCATTACCTTTGTAACTTGTGAGTTCATTACCTTTGTAATTTGTTCAGCTATCATAACTTTGGGGCCCAGTCCCTGGACTCATTATGTACCTCTGTAATCTTTTGACTACCGCCCACAGGATGGGTATGGGGTGCATAATAAACTAACTGGGTCGCGTCACGGGCACAAATTTGCCCGTGATGCTCTGCATAACAAGGTGCTTTCTATATAGTAATTATCATTGATGTCAGCTAGGCCTGAATACCTTGTACATGAACTTGTAGAAAAAAAGACTATTATTATTATTATTATTATTATTATTATTATTATTATTATTAACGCTGCTACATCTCCTCTTCCCTCTTCCCCACCTATCTTCTCGTCTTCACTTCCTTTTTTCCTCGCTCATTTGTGATGTGATAATGAGAACACAATAATGAAGGAGTACAGCAGCAGGCCTACTGGCCCATGTTTGGCACTTGGACCTGCCTAGCATGGACCAGTAACTGAAAATGGTCTGGAATACCGACAGGTTGAGGAGTAAAGCACATGCGCACTAGTTGGATCTGATAGCAGCTGCGGCGAGGTAAAGATGATGAAATCAACCTTGAAGAAATAGTTATATGTGGTTTACTGCGGTGCTCCACTCACCTATAACTCTGCCAAACCAACTTCCCTGATATTATTATAATCAATGGAGAAGCGCTAAACCCGTAGGATTATACAGAGACTGGGGAGGAATGGAAGGTATTCAGGCTTAATTCAGAGAACTGAAGCACAGATCCAGTTCCATGGATCAAGAGCCCCTCACCAGCATCAAGGAACCTTCCTTGAGGGGGACCAACTTCCCTATATCGCTTCTAAATCTAAATTTCTCAAATTGAATCTATTGCTGCGAGTCCTATCTTGGTTAGAATGTTTCAGTGTTATTTATAATCTTTTTATTTTTTTCCTTTTGTTTCCTTTTGTACAGGAAGTTCTTATCGTCGTCGATAGATTCTTGGAAACTGCGACTTCATGCTAAATGACGTATAATGAAACCAATTTTACCATAGGCTAATTGATATAAACAAAAAGTTAAGTTCCTACAGCAATGGGGAGCTGAGGTATGGCAGTGCTGCTGCAGACACCATAACTATGGAACGTGATGCTCTGGAGCGCTATAAAGTCGTATATTTACTCTATTATTGAGTTTTTTATTATTTTAAGTATCAAACGTTTTTTTCAGAATTATATAATAAATGCCCTACATATCATAAAAAACGAATACAAACAGCCATAAGGGAGGAAACTGAAACAGGCGAACATAATCTTGGTTTCTACAAGTACCTGTACAAGGTATACAGTCCTAGCTGATATCAGTGACATACTACTATATAGTATGCAGAGCATTTTGGGCAAATTAGGTCAATTTTGTCCCAGGATGCAACCCACACCAGTCGATTAACATCCAGGTACCCATTTCACACGTACCGGGGATCGACCCCACGACCACTGTGTGAGCCGAGTGCATTAGCGATCAAGCTACAGGGCATCTAGGCAGATATTTAAAAGTCTTTCCATATTTTCCATTCCTGGCTGGGAATTTTCTTTTTCTCATCGTTATAACAAAACGACGTTAAGTGAGGACTTCCTGTACTTAATAAGTGTCCCGAATTCAGTCATTCGAGAGAGTGCAAATTTAGTGGTATCAGATTGTCTTCGAGGGGAAGCTTTCTGATACATGGGGATCAACTAGTTGCAGTAATGATATACAATACCGACAAGTTGATGAATAAAACACTCGTGCAACACCTGGGTATCTTTATTCTGGAGAAGTTTCACCAACCAGTGGCTTTATTAATTAAGTATAGAGGTTAACTGAAGGTCTTGAAACTGGTGAAAATAGAAGATGAGGTAACAGTACCTTAGCCTGGATGGACGGGTTCACCACCGTAGTCTTGATGACTCGGAAGCATAGGCACGATCAGCTTTGTCATCCTTCTCTATGTATTTTCCATCGCTTTTATAAATGCGTTCTGTATTAATCCAGGACAGACCTAAACATCGCCTATAAAGTTTCTTCTCTAAATATCAGTTTGCTGTCACTTGTTCCAGTCACGTTATTGTGACCTTTATTCTCCATCAGAGTTTAACCAGATGTGTTTCAGTCGATGTGCTATCAGAGACAGGTATCCCCATATCTCATAATCCCAGCCCCATCTACTTCAGTGCATATAAGGAATAAATAGTAAAGAATGTAGCACAAGTTTTTAATGTAGTTAATTATCAGCAAAGATAATATGAAGCCAGGAAAAAGGGGCACTCACAGGTTATCATAGAATATAATTTCGGTAGAAAATGGAAAATTTGTACCTACACAGCCTAAAATCAATTCAAACCTTCCACTAATAAACACTAACTTGAAAAGTTCAAAGTTATCACAAGAGGTATTGTCTAGTTAACGCAGAGAGACCAAAATCATCAAATATTCCAGTACTTTAAGTTTGTGGCCACTCAGACTTGTATCCTGAAGTTATCGGCATCGGAGGGTTCAAGCCGATCGGATGAGACATTCACAAATTGTAGAATGAAAACCAGCATTATAATTTTCCAGACTTCTTAAAAAATGACAAATATACACCTACACAGCCCAAAATCAGTCTATCAAACAGGCATTCTCCAGTTATAGCAGGGAAATCAATTCAACAAAATGGGCAAACTAAATCTCACACAACCCAAATTCAATGTAACATTCTCTGATAAAAACACATCAGTGCTGAAAGTTTGAACTTGACCAGAAGGCACATTCTCCAGTTATCAGGCAGAATTCAACAATTCTAAGTTGATTACCTGGAGTTTACCTGGAGAGAGTTCCGGGGGTCAACGCCCCCGCGGCCCGGTCTGTGACCAGGCCTCATGGTAGATCAGGGCCTGATCAACCAGGCTGTAAGTAGTAAATTGACAAATCTACATCTACATAGCCTAAAACGCAAACATTATCATTCATTTTATAAGATTCGTCAGCCATTAAAGACTGAAGCTAATCATAAAAGATATACTAAGAGATATTTCACAGAAAAAAAAACTTATCATTTAAAAAAAATAGCAAATTTGTACCTACACGTTGCAACAATAATCACATCGTTCACTAAGTAGGCTGGAGCAGCGGTCAGAACATGAACCAGGGCACAACACTCAACTTATCCCACAGAAACGAAATCCGAGAAAAAATTATATAAAATAGACCATAAGGCAACTGCACATGGCAATCGTTACATGAACGTTTCCCTGATTATAATATACCAACATAGAATATTTGAAGCTGATTGGATGAGGCATGTTCAAGTTATATAAATAAGGTAAACAAAGGAAAAAATATTCAGATATCTTTGGGAATACCAAAAACTTACCTATAGGTATATCTAACGTTATTAATATTTATTATTCTGACTATATTTAATAATGCCTGAAATAACTTTAACAAATTTTATCATAATCTATAAAAAACCCGAAGATATTAACATTATTTTAGCGAGCTATTATTGGAGTGAGGTTGAAGCCTCGTCATCCTGGAGGTGAATGACACACACGGGTGTTGACGTGGCATTTCATGTCTAAAATAATACACTTAAATGTAACTTACCTCAACATTTTCGCTGATAATGACAGAAGGCACTGTACATTCACTCTCCTGTTGTATTAACGTTTTCTCTGCCATTGTACCTGAAGCGACAACGCTAACCTGCTTTGTGCTCGGTGGAAGATTATCTCAAACGTTTCCTCTAATATTATTCTTTGTTTTCGTCACTATACGCCTCTTTCTGTATTACAGAAACAGAGGATCGAGCCTTAAACATCAAGGGATAGATATTTACGATAAACTGTGGCCGCTAGTAAATATAAGAGAGAGAGTACATGGTAAAATGTAGAAGTAGTAAGACAGGTGGGATGTGTGAGGTCGCTAGTCACTCTTCCCTTAGTCCCCCACCTCTTATAGTTGCCACAACTCCATATTGTCTCTTTTAACTCCATGGTCAGTTAGCTGGGGACTTTTATAGTTTCCAAGCCAAAACTATGCAGCAGAGAACAAGCCTGTATATTAAAGTCAAACTGATCTTCCAATAAATTAATGGTGTATAAAAATAAATTTGTGAGAACAATCGTACTGAGGCATGCTGCCAGCTGAGTGTGCAGTTCTGTGTAAACCCTTCCTTCTCTTGCTCTCTGTTGTTACACAGTGTTAACTAATGAAACAGTTAAACATACAGGTAATAACTCGACTACCCAGACTAAAAAATATATATTTATTATGAATGAAAGGCCGAGACTGGGAGATATGAAAGAGAGCTTTCGCATCAGACTTATTGATTGTGACACTGTGGTAGCATGTTCGGCTCACATAATGTTGAGGACCCCAGGTCGAATTTGGACGAGGTGACACGTATTAACTCTTAGCTTGGCTAACCTTGCGAATACCTTGCAGACAGTACAGACCCGGGTATCATCGTGGAGAAGGACTTGAAAACGATCTCATAAAAAATATCATACTGAATGCCTTCGTTAGGTTAACCTTGTTTATCCTTTGGGATTATTAATCCCAATGAAAACTGCTGCTTTATTTCTGGTTTCAGTATAGGTTTTATTCTAATTATTAACTAGGAGGGTTAGTAACCCAAGAAAGCCTTTATCTCTTGCTAATTTCCACTGTAGTTCTTTGATCCTCTTCCCCAGCATACATAATATCTTTATTTCTACAAGTACATGTACAACGTATACAGGACTAGCTGACATCCTGGCTGTCTTCAAGCAGGCACTGGACAAGCACCTAAAGTCGGTACCTGACCAGCCGGGCTGTGGTTCGTACGTCGGATTGCGTGCAGCCAGCGGTAACAGCCTGGTTGATCAGGCCCTGATCCATCATGAGGCCTGGTCACAAACTGGGCCGCGGGGGCGTTGACCCCCTGAACTCTCTCCAGGTAAACATCAATGACACTACTATAATAGAGAAAGTCGCTTGTTATGTAGAGCATTTCGGGCAAATTAGGTCAATTTTGTCCCGGGATGCCAATGGTAATAAGTCACTCTGACTTGATTGGGTTATCCTAGGTTCTCTAGATGTATGAAAATCTATGTAACTGTATTTGTGTATACCTGAATACACTTTCTTAACCACACCAGTCGACTAACACCCAGGTACCCACTATATTGATGGGTGAACATAGACAACCGGTGTAACAGGCACCTAAATTCAGTATCTGACAAGCCGGGCTCTGGTTCGTATGTGCGGCCAGCAGTAACAGCCTGGTTGATCAGGCTCTGATCCACCACGAGGCCTGGTCACAGACTGGGCCGCGGGGGAGTTTATCCCCGAAACCCTCTCCGGGTATACTCCAGGATCTGACCCGAAAGTCGCCCTACGCCCAGTTACCCACAGTACTTGTTCCAAAAAAAATATATTTGCAACACATTACAAACACATGTAGCAGAAAGCAAACATAGTATGCACACCATTTATAACAGGTAAACGGGGGCAACAGGTGTTCAGAAAACCTTGGAATAGGAAAAAGATTCTAGACGTCCACTAGAGGGTATCCCTTCGGTAATACTTAAAAAACCTAGATTTATATTTCTATGCACCAGAGGGAGGTCAGCATGGGTTCCACTGTTACCACAAATACGTACAGGTTTTTACTGATGAATCCCACACCAGCATAGCTGTGGCATACCTTAGCTCACGTCCCTTCGGTCGCTGCCTGATCTAAGAAAAGTACCACTGTTTCCCATAAGACCAGCCCCAACTACCGTACAGAGTGCATCACAAATTCCTAATGAACTTAAACACAGAAATATCTAAGTATGATACACAAGCGTTTGAGATCTGAAATCTATGAGAAGAGACATTCCCTAGCTACTGCAAAGAAACCAATTTAGTAAATATACTTGGCAAATTAACATTTACGCCACCAAAAATCTATGTCAAGCTTCCTTAGAGAAAGACAAACTAGTGTTAAATGTCTGATGATGACTAAAAAATGTTTTCTCAAATTATTGTACAGAATCCAACAACTCTGAATTTATTAATAATATTAACAGATTGGTAAATTTGTAAATATATATCAATTGTTAGAGATACACACGAGTCTCCCTACGATCCCCGTTGGGGAGGGGAACCTTTACCAGCGTTGTCTTCGCCTTGACTTGCACGATGAGCTACGCAAATCGTGTAAAGATCAAGCCAAACAGTGGTACCGTTGATGATTCAACGAAGCTTGCTCTTGCAGCTGTTGTGCAGGGAGCATTGCATGTTAAATTCAACGCTATTCTGACACTCAAAGAAGCACTCATTGTTGTATGTCACGATGATGCTGAAGCAGAGGTTACTCACTACAGAAGCCACCACTACTCTTACTGCTCAAGGATTTACTGTTACATCCTCTCCTGCCCTCAGGGCAAGAAAAT
Source organism: Cherax quadricarinatus (assembly GCF_038502225.1). Classification (NCBI taxonomy): domain Eukaryota; kingdom Metazoa; phylum Arthropoda; class Malacostraca; order Decapoda; family Parastacidae; genus Cherax; species Cherax quadricarinatus. The sequence continues at coordinate 8,803,413 of NC_091350.1, forward strand.
CAGTATTCCTAAAAAAAATGGACAAGATTCTGACTTCTCAACCAATTGCTGAACTCAGGTCATCCACTGAAACTCAAAATACTGGCTACTGTTGACAGCATTACTAAAATCCCGAATGCATCGCCTATGCTCAAGGTCACCTTTACCGACGTGAACATGGCTGCCACTGCTCTGAACGAAGGTCTTGCTGTTGACTACTACTACATCAGTCCCACCTACATAGAAGCAGAAAGATACCACTACATCCAACATTGCTGGAACTGCTATTCTTATCTTCACATCACCAAAGCATGTCCAGTAAAAGACAAGAAGTTCTGCACTACATGTGGTAGAGGGACACGCCTTCAGTTCCAGTACCGCTGCTGCTCCAACACAACCAGCGTGTTTCAACTGCAAAAGTAATGATCACCATACACTGGCAGCAAAATGCCCTACAAGAAAGGATATAATGAAGAAAACACAAGATGCAGAAAAGAAAAAATCTACTAACAACACACCAACGTATGCCGCAATTGCAAAATTACAAGCAGACACTACAAAATTACTTCAAGTATCTACTCAGCCCGCCTCCACCACCATCACTCCTCCAACATGTGACGTAACGAAGATCCACTATTGTCTACTATACGCTCACATGACTCACGAAATCGTAATGACACGATTGCAAACAAACCATACCCCGGCCGGGATTGAACCCACGGTCAGAAAGTCTCAAAACTCCAGCCCGTTGCGTTAGCCACTAGACCAGCTAGCCACAATAAGATTCGTCCAACTAGGTATATTTCTACACCATAGGAAGGTTAGCACAGGCACCACTGTGACCACAAATGCATTTGTGGCCACAGTGGTGTCTGTGCTAACCTTCCTATGGTGTAGAAATATACCTAGTTGGACGAATCTTATTGTGGCTAGCTGGTCTAGTGGCTAACGCGACGGGCTGGAGTTTTGAGACTTTCTGACCGCGGGTTCAATCCCGGCCGGGGTATGGTTTGTTTGCAATCGTGTCATTACGATTTCATGAGTCATGTTGACGGCAGTGAAGGGACTTGAGCTAGAGTTCATCACGGCCACGCTAGCTGGAGATTCATCTGTAAAAACTTGCATTTGTGGTCACAGTGGTGCCTGTGCTAACCTTCCTATGGTGTAGAAATATACCTAGTTGGACGAATCTTATTGTGGCTAGCTGGTCTAGTGGCTAATGCGACGGGCTGGAGTTTTGAGACTCTCTGACCGCAGGTTCAATCCCGGCCGGGGTATGGTTTGTTTACGCTCACATGCAGAACATGGCTGTACCTGGATCCTTTAACTCTACCATCAACGAGTTATTTGCATTAAACAATATGCCATCATTTATATTTCCAGCATCTCCACCTTCTGAAGAAATTCTCAAATTCACCAAGGACTTAATAACCACCTCTGTTGCAGAAGGTCCATCAACACCACCAACTAGTGACGTCACTAACAACGTCCAATGAGAAGCCTCCACCGCCACCACTCCTCACTGAATCCAACCAATCAGAAGCCACCAGAAACATCTTCTAATTCGTCTACTGAAGTTGACAACGAATCAACACCACCTTCCTCAACCCTACCACCGCCTTCACCACCTCGCTCACGTCGATTACCTGGAACACCATGGGTTAAACACAAAGGACTCACATTCTACACCACGACGCAATACCCCACACGAATGACTCACCTAGAACTCATCCAACATCTCCAAGACAACACTGCAACGTACCAAAGCGACGAAAGACCATACCCTACCTTCAACCAGATACTCCACCAACTCCAAACCAACGAACTCCACTACAGCTCTCCCATACATGTGCTACAAATCTCTCGAACAAAATTCAATGCACTGAAAAACGGTTCAAGACAATAACCAACTCATCCTGCTTGCTGCCTTCTGACACTCCCAGCTCATACCACTGCCTTCGCCATCCTCTCCTAGTGAGCCAAGTAACGACATCACTCAAGCCTCTCCATCTACGTCTCCAGCACTTCGGTACCACATGTCCCAAAGTGGTTGGGCCACTTGCCTTAATTCCTCCTCTTCCCCTCCTTCCCATCCTTTTCCAGTTATTTCCATCCTTCCTTATCTTTCTTCCTTCCCATCTCACGACAGCTCTCGTCGTCTTATTCGATTCGATTCGATCAATTGTTAAATACTGAAGCCGTTCAGAAGAGGAATACTAAAGTTATTTCACAGAAAAAATGCTGCCTACCTACCTGCCTGAAGGGTGTTCCGGATGTCAACGTCTCCGTGGCCCAGTCCTTGACCAAGCCTACCTAAACAAACTGTGAAAAATATATAGTATATTTTCCAAAAATAGTGTATTTGTATGTAAATTAATAAAATATATTGTATTTAATAAAAATTATATTATAAAAAATGGGAAGCTCGGTGCCTGCGCGGTCGAGCAGGGAGACTCGCCATTGTGTTTCGAATGGAGTACAAACACGTTAATATGGTGTATAATTTTCGTCGCTCTAGAGGTTATATTGGGCTTACGCCCCTCAAATAGGAGCCAAAATTGTTGGATGTGCATTTCTGCATAATTTGAACATTAAATCGATGTACAGGACAGCCCCAGGAACCTCAGATAAGCTATCTAAATTATGTTTGTAATTCTGGCCAGTATTATCATCATAAATTGAGTTAGAGGGAGGTTTTTGAATATTATAAATATTATAAATTCTCCTTCTGTTATATAAATGTGTATATGTAATCATTTATTAATTTTAATATACAGTCCACAAATTTCTATTAAATTTACCAGAATTCCTGGTAATGTACATTTCGTTTGTAATTAATATAGGTCTAGAGCAGCTTGTGGATATGACAGTTGTAGGTATCGAAGGGGGACATTTTTGTGACCTAGGTGTCCCAAATTCCTACTTGTCTATGTAACTTTGATAAATAATAATTATCTTAGTTACCATTTACTGGTATGTACCTTATGTTACATCCAAGTAAATGTAATTTTCCATACAAATATTAAAAAAAAAGGCAGACTGGTACCTACACACTTCAGTAATGATCCCAACTCTCGTGTATGTAGGATGCAATTAGTGTTGAAAGCTTGAGACCAATCAGAAGAGGCTTTCTTAAGTTATCGAACGAAAATCAAATAATAATGATAATAATAATAATAATCTTTATTTTTACAAGTACATGATACAACTAAGGCAGACCTTGCTGACATCATTGGCATATTATATGGAAAACCCCTGGTTATGTAGAGCATTTTGGGGAATGCGACACTTGGTACCTGCATACTGCTGGGTAAACAGGGGCAGCAGGTAAAAGGAAATGTGCCCACTGTTTCTACCCATGCCGGGGATCGATTGTGGATCCTCAGTGTGAGGTGAGAACGCTACCAACCGAGTCACAGGCACCCATAAATGGTCCAGAAAAACGGAAATGGTTTACATAAAATTAACCAAAGGGCACCTGTTTTTCCCAGGCACAGGGACAGTTTGTTATCTATTGCATATTGCATGATTCCAGTTCCGGTGATAATTCCTGACACAAAGCAAGCACTGTCATCTGCATACAGTAGAATTTTGCATGTAACACTAATGAAGATGTTATTTACATAGCACAAGATGAGTAGGAGCCTCAACAAAAATCAGTCACTGTTTTACTTTTTGGGTTATCCTACGTTTCCATGATACATACCTGGAAAATCTTAGAGGGGACTAGTTCCAGATCTGTACACGAAAATCACTCCCTATGTAAACAAAAGCCTCGGCAGGAGATGCTACATCCCCCCCATTGAAAAGCAGGGGCGCCACGAGTATGCTAAGAAACAACACATTAAGTGTCAGGGGCCCAAGACTTCAACTGCCTCTCAGCATACATAAGGGGGATTACCAACAGACCCCTCGCTGCCTTTAAGAAGACGCTGAACAGATACCTAAAGTCAGTACCTGACCAACTTATCCTGTTTCCTAACGAACCTTACCTAACCTAGGCACGTACCTGACCAGCCGGGATGTGGCTTATACGTCGGTTGATATGCGGCCAGGAATAACAGCCTGGTTGATCAGGTCATGATCCACCACGAGGCCTGGTCACGAAACGGGCAGCGGGGACCCCGAAACCCCCCTCCAGGTATACCCCTCAAAAGAGGTTCCTTGATCCCGGTGAGGAATTCTTGATTCAAGGAGTTGGACCAGCCCTCCCCTTTCCTCAAGCGCTGCATAACACCTACGGATTTAGCACTTCCCGAGTTGGAAGTGGTTCGCCGGGATGGTCCTGGCCCGGAGCTTTCGCATGAGGTGACTCGACATTGGCTTCTCAGGTAGAGGGGTGTCGTACGTCTTTGTCTTGTGCAGTAGTCTTGCCATGGGAAGACGGGGTCCTCTTCATCTCTTCAGATACTTGCTGTTCCTACTGTTGTCTTGCTTAGCGTTTCCTCACGAATATAACGAAAAGAGGACAGGTATGACACTTAGGAAATGGTGACAAATTAGGTATGTAAAACATGTAGCAAAGCAAGCATGTACACTACTGTATATTAAATAGTAGGCGAAACACCTCATAATAATAAAAAAATCATTGTTAAAGTTTTTATTCACTTCAAAATTATTTCTATTTAGGGTCTACTCAAATATTACTTTTTCGCATCAATTTGTTTGCAAATATTACATATCTTGGTTAGGTTAGGTTAGGGAAGGTTCGTCACGAAACAGGACAAGTGTTACCTGGCACGGGTCGTAGTCATACGATAGCCCGCCGTTGGAGAGTTTGGTCATCTGACCGAGACCTTCCACTGGCTTACCGGTCCACCCCTTTAAAAATTATGGTCAGTTATAATCATTTAGTATTCCTTACACAGTGCAGTCGTCCCTACCACCATAATTCTCTGTGTACAATAAAGTTTTCTTTTCTCGATATTTAGTAAATTTTTATTCAAGCTCAATACACAAGTTTAGTTTTTACAGGTGTCTTATATAGTAACATGTGAGCACGTAAGTTTTTACTTACCTGACCCCTGCAACCACAATTAGCTGAGTACTATGCAATTTTTGGTATTCATTTAGTTTGGGGTCTCTTTTTTAGACTATGCTGCTCAGTTCTGGTCACCGTATTACAGAATGGATATAAATGCTCTGGAAAACGTACAAAGGAGGATGACAAAGATGATCCCATGTATTAGAAATTTTCCCTATGAGGATAGACTGAGGGCCCTGAATCTGCACTCTCTCGAAAGGCGTAAAATTAGGGATATGATCGAGGTGCATAAATGGAAAACAGGAATAAATAAAGGGGATGTAAATAGTGTGCTGAAAATTTCCAGCCAAGACAGGACTCGCAGCAATGGTTTCAAGTTGGAAAAATTCAGATTCAGGAAGGATATAGGAAAGCACTGGTTTGGTAATAGAGTTGTGGATGAGTGGAACAAGCTCCCGAGTACAGCTATTGAGGCTAAAACGTTGTGTAGTTTTAAAAATAGGTTAGATAAATACATGAGTGGGTGTGGGTGGGTGTGAGTTGGACCTGACTAGCATGTGCTGCTGGGTCTGGTACAGTGCTCCATCCTTGAGTGGGGATGACCAGACTGGGTGGTGGGTCATTGGGATAATCCAGGGGTTGGGTCATTGGTTTAATCCGGGGGGGGGGAACATGGACCTGCTCCGCATGGGTCAGTAGGCCTGTTGCAGTGTTCCTTCTTTCTCATGTTCTTATGTTCTTAAGAGGTTTCAATGTAAATTCTCAATATCAACTGGATCATGCATTGGACACGTTTATATTTTGGGCTTATGGGATGGCAGCTATTTTCTGGTAGCCAAACCTATTACCTGGAGTTTACCTGGAGAGGGTTTCGGGGGTCAACGCCCCCGCGGCTCTGTCTGAGACCAGGCCTCACGGTGGATCAGGGTCTGATCAACCAGGCTGTTACTGCTGGCCGCACGCAAGCTGACGTACGAACCACAGCCCGGTTGGTCAGGTACTGACTTTAGGTGCCTGTCCAGTGCCTTCTTAAAGACAGCCAGGGGTCTATTGGTAATCCTCCTTATATAGGCTGGGAGGCAGTTGAACAGTCTTGGACCCCGGACACTTACTGTGTTGTCTCTCAATGTATTCGTGGCGCCCCTGCTTTTCATTGGGGGAATGTTGAATCTCCTGCCGAGTCTTTTGCTTTCATAGGGAGTGATTTTCGTGTGCAAGTTTGGTACCAATCCCTCCAAGACCTTCCAAGTGTATATTATCATGTATCTCTCTCGCCTGCATTCCAGGGAATACAGATCAAGGATCTTCAACCGTTCCCAGTAATTTAGGTGCCTTATCGTGCTTATATGTGCCGTGAAAGTTCTTTGTACACTCTCCAGGTCTGCAATGTCGCCAGCCTTGAAGGGGGCCGTTAGTGTACAGCAGTATTCCAGCCTAGAGAGCACAAGTGACTTGAAGAGAATCATCATGGGCTTGGCGTCCCTAGTTTTGGATGTTCTCATTATCCATCCTACCATTTTCCTAGCAGATGAAGTAGATACATTGTTGTGGTCTTTGAAGGCGAGGTCCTCTGGCATTATCACTCCCAGGTCCTTCACATTACTTTTCCACTCTATTGTATAGTTAGAATTTGTCGTATACTCTGATACATTTTTTATTTCCTCAAGTTTCCCATATCTGAGTAGCTGAAATTTCTCCTCGCTGAACTTCATATTATGAAGATTCGAAGATTTGGTTGTTGTCCGCTGGGAGTCTCGTGGTGCCATGATAATCCGGGAGTCATCCGCAGAGGAAGACACGGAGCTATGATTTACATCTGTCTATGTCAGAAATGAGGATGAGGAATAGAATGGGAGCGAGTACTGTGCCTTGTGGAACAGCTTAACAAATCCAACCTAACCTAACCCAGCTTCATTCATTAGGCACATTCTAGCTCTTCCTGAATTAGCTCATTCCAGTTATACTTCTCATTCTCATTCCAGTTATACTGTATATGGGTCTTCAGCTTTACACTGTGTTTTCATTTGAGTTAAAGTTATGAAATTATCCATGTGAGGTAGCCTTGATTCCTCGATAGTTTAATTAAAATAATGTAGCCGAATGTGGTCAGACAGCTTAAAAGGTAGGTCATTTTATGACTGGAGAGGGTTTCGGGGGTCAGCTTCCCCGCGGCCCGGTCTGTGACCAGGCCTGGCGGTGGATCAGGGCCTGATCAACCAGGCTGTTACTGCTAGCCGCACGTTAACCAACGTACAAATTCTTATTATATCTTAACCAAAATAACCAGTGACCTATGGTGAAAGATGAATACACTGGTCAAGACATTTATTAAGGAAACGTTTCGCCCCAGGTTGCTTCTGTCCTAATACAGAGAAAACTTAAGAAATGAATACTTGTAGTAGCAAGCTGTGAGAGGTTTGTAGGTAGTAGTGCACTATAATAATAATAATAATAATAATAATAATAATAATAATAATAATAATAATAATAATAATCTTCATTTCTAGAAATACATAAGATAGATAAGATTTTCTTCGGATTTTAACCCCGGAGGGTTAGCATCCTGGGGACAAAATTTACCTAATTTGCGCAAATGCTCTACATAACAAGGGGCTTTCTATATACTAGTAGTATGTCACCGATGTCATCTAGGCCTATATACCTTGTACATGCACTTGTAGAAATAAAGATTATTATTATTATTATTATTATTATTATTATTATTATTATTATTATTATTATTATTATTGTGGAAAATATTTTAATTTTCTGAAGCTATAGCGCCTAATAGGTGTTTAATGTGTCGATATGAGTCAAAAATGTATTTGACAATAGGACAGAACCAAGAGTTCCCTTTGCGCATGCACGGATGTGCGGGGGTAGAGGTCGACTCGGGGCATGGGGAGGGCGGGAGTGTTTTGAATGTAGTGAGGAGGCTGGGAAAGCATGGAACCAGGAAATTGGCGTTCACGGCGGCCTAATGATTAATATAGGCCTCATTTCATAATAGGAAGTGTCGTGACTGTCCCTGGTGAAGAGTGAGGGAACGTGATTGACGGCACCGCTGTAAATAAGGTGGTAAAATGAGTGAATAATGGTAGGACCGGGGGTGATTGGCGCGTCGCCATGGACTGTGTCCCGGGGAAAATTGCCAGTGATTTAATCATCACTCATCGGTCTCAAATCTTAATGGAGTGGCCTCCAATGTGTATAATAATTATGAGACATTAAACCATCTTGTAAATCGTAATGTAATCAGTGATAATAACACTAAATTAAGAAATCGTTGAAGCGATATGAACTGCCATTCCCAGAGTGTGTGTGCACATGTTTACCTCGTTGTTCCTGTCCTGAGGATAGTGAAGGCTTTATGGAGTCACGACTTCTAAACCGGGACAAACCGACGGATACCTCGTCCTGCTGGAATAAGAACCGTGTCGGTGTAGCAGGACATCGAAATGAGATGGTGAATGGAGGAAATAGGAGTATCAGTCTGGAGTTTGCCTGGAGAGAGTTCCGGGGGTCAACGCCCCCGCGGCCCGGTCTGTGACCAGGCCTCCTGGTGGATCAGAGCCTGATCAACCAGGCTGTTGCTGCTGGCTGCACGCAAACCAACGTACGAGCCACAGCCCGGCTGATCAGGAACTGACTTTAGGTGCTTGTCCAGTGCCAGCTTGAAGACTGCCAGGGGTCTGTTGGTAATCCCCCTTATGTGTGCTGGGAGGCAGTTGAACAGTCTCGGGCCCCTGACACTTATTGTATGGTCTCTTAACATGCTAGTGACACCCCTGCTTTTCATTGGGGGGATGGTGCATCGTCTGCCAAGTCTTTTGCTTTCGTAGTGAGTGATTTTCGTGTGCAAGTTCGGTACTAGTCCCTCTAGGATTTTCCAGGTGTATATAATCATGTATCTCTCCCTCCTGCGTTCCAGGGAATACAGGTTTAGGAACCTCAAGTGCTCCCAGTAATTGAGGTGTTTTATCTCCGTTATGCGTGCCGTGAAAGTTCTCTGTACATTTTCTAGGTCGGCAATTTCACCTGCCTTGAAAGGTGCTGTTAGTGTGCAGCAATATTCCAGCCTAGATAGAACAAGTGACCTGAAGAGTGTCATCATGGGCTTGGCCTCCCTAGTTTTGAAGGTTCTCATTATCCATCCTGTCATTTTTCTAGCAGATGCGATTGATACAATGTTATGGTCCTTGAAGGTGAGATCCTCCGACATAATCACTCCCAGTTAAGTAACCCTTCTAGTTATAGCAGACTGATACTGGCCAGTTAGGTATGTTGTAATTGGATAGGTTATGAGTGATCCAGCTACATCAAGTGACCCCCAGAGAATATCTGGTAAGTGGTGAGATTATGTACAAGGGTTTTCCTTGATGGATATATCCATGTGTAACCTACCCCACCCCTCCCTTCATTCAGTTAAACTAATATAATCTATACAGTCCACAATTAATTAGTAGCGCTGTACTTGAGGGTGCTACCCAATTTATACTGGTCTCGGATAGATATGGATAAGATTGTGAGGGTCGAGGGGCCACCTGCAGTGACCAGAGGTGGTTAAGTTTTCTCACATGTCTACACGGGGTGACTACGGTAAACAATATAGTCGTTGTCTCCCAAGGAGATTACTCGTATGCATGTAATGTTGAGGTATGTACAAGTAATCACCCTAGAAAATTTTCCATATCTGCACGCTGGTCCTTCCTGAACCGGATGCAATCAGTGAAAAAATTAATTGAATTAATTACTTAATAATTAAGTGACTGATTGAAGGAAGTGGGTATAGGGTACACAAGTTTAATCGATCGTGTGGTGGATGATAATTAGCTAGCACATGTGTGGCTAGGATTTATACAAGAGTAAAGTGCAAGAATTACTCTTATAAGGCGCCTACTTAAGTTGTATAATTGGTGATTAATAATTCTCTAACCATGACTGGATCTGATGGAGTTAATGTGGCTGACAAGTCAGTGAATTTTAGAGTAATGAAAGCATCATTACAGGCTATTAAAAGTCATGTGACGAAGGCATTTGATTTAGTGAATCAAAGAACCGTGAACCCTAATGAATTAAAGTTATATTTAGATGCTTTAGAGAGTAGATTTGATTGGTACAAATTGTGGTTTAAAGACTGTGAAAGAGATCTGCTGGAGAATTGTGCAGATGGAATGGAAATGAATGTTTTAATTAATCAACATTACGAATTGGAAGAAAAACTGTCTTGTAAAAGTAAGGCTTTGAATAAATTAAAGGATGTACGCCAGGCAGTTGATCAACATATTAATGCAAAGGGTGGGTCTGCCAAAACCTCCAGAGTATGGTCTGGAGAAAATCAGACTAGGTCGGCAAGAATTAATTGTTCAATTGCAGACCAGTCAGCCAAACAGTTCTAAGGATATAACACATAATGACTCTGAAGTATCTGTCAAGTCTCAAAAGGGAAAAATACTCCTAATGGTAATAATCATAATTAAGAGTTAAATAGGCACATATCAAGTGACAGGAATCAGTAATAGTGGTTCCTAACATCAAGGTAAGAGGAATAAGTACCTCAGTAAGGGTAACCCAGTTAATAAGAGGTCAGGCAAGGAAAGGAGAGACTGTCTCTTCTGCAAGGGTACTCATTTCACTAAAAATTGTAATGCCTATAATTCATGGGATATTAAAGTGGAAAGAATGAAAGAACTTGACAGATTTATCAGATGTCTAGACAATCATAATGTAAAGGATTGTCATACCAAATTGAACAGTTGCTATCAATGCAACAAGGGAAGGCACCATACAGTTATGTGCAGGGTTGTATGTGATTCTTATAATAATGGTGGCAATAATGATAATGTTAATAACCCTGACACTACAGTGACTGATGTAAAGGTTGCAGCTAATGGCAATAATGATGGCCTAACTGAGGTAGCCTTGCCGGTGTTGGATGTAATAATTCAGGATAAAGGGCATAACTCCAAACCCATGCGGCGTCACTCTCCTCAACCCTGGTACGGGCCATGTAATATATGGCAGACTATCGCCTAGTAATAATGACTAGAGGAAGTAGTGAATACAGTCACAGTGTCTTACTCATAGAAGGTCAACCCAGTACAAGTATTCTTCTATCGAGTATGATGTTGAACCAGTCTAATTTGTGGAAGCTGGACAGCATAGGGATTAATATAAATGAGGAAAGTCCAAATGATTCCATTACTCAGGAACAATACCTGAAGGATGTTAAATTTGAATCTGGACATTACTGGGTGCGACTTCCGTGGAAGCTCAACCGTCCAGAATTATCTACTAATTATAGGATGGCGTATGGACAGTTAACGGGCCCAGCTCTGCGAACTGAGCAAGACACCAAAATTGTTGACTGCTTATAATGATATAATTAATAAACAGTTAATAATAAATTGTTCTTACTTCAGGCGACGATAAATGCACACCTTAAGTGCACAGGTGGTCCACTGAGCGAAGTAATTGGGAAAATAATCTTATGGGGACAATTTCCGGGTGTGACGTCAACTGAAGAGGAACTAATGAGGACATGTGAAGGGGTTAATGAAATAATGCAGTAATGTGCTGGGGCTGACTTGGGATACTGAGAGAGACTTGTTATTGTTAAGTCTCATAATTCCAGTATGCCCAATAAATTAATCCAGGGAGCATAGGCTTATGCCCCTGAGAGAATGGAACAGTAATTAGTCCATTTTGAGGGATCAATAAATATGGATGGCCATGGAGTTGAAGTGCCTATATGCAGTAATGTGCTGGGGCTGACTTGGGATACTGAGAGACTTGTTATTGTTAAAGTCTCATAATTCCAGTATGCCCAACAAATTAACCCCGAGAGCATAGACTTAGTGTCACACCTTACAATAAGAGGGAAATTGTTAATACCAGAAGCATGGAGGCTTGAGTGTGCTTTGGGTGGAGCCCTACCTGAGGAGTTAACAGGTGAAAAGAATTAATGGGTGATTATGTAAATACCAATGTTGGAGTTCCCAAGCCAGGTGGCCAGTGAAGATGGGAAAATTGTACTCCACATTATGTAAGTCGTCTAGCAACGACCTCCGCCCAGCCGCAGTGTGGAAAATATTTTAATTTTCTGAAGCTATAGCGCCTAATAGGTGTTTAATGTGTCGATGTGAGTCAAAAATGTATTTGACAATAGGACAGAACCAAGAGTTCCCTTTGCGCATGCACGGATGTGCGGGGGTAGAGGTCGACTCGGGGCATAGGGAGGGCGGGAGTGTTTTGAATGTAGTGAGGAGGCTGGGAAAGCATGGAATCAGGAAATTGGCGTTCACGGCGGCCTAATGATTAATATAGGCCTCATTTCATAATAGAAAGTGTCGTGACTGTCCCTGGTGAAGAGTGAGGGAACGTGATTGACGGCACCGCTGTAAATAAGGTGGTAAAATGAGTGAATAATGGTAGGACCGGGGGTGATTGGCGCGTCGCCATGGACTGTACCGGGGAAAATTGCCAGTGATTTAATCATCACTCATCGGTCTCAAATCTTAATGGAGTGGCCTCCAATGTGTATAATAATTATGAGACATTAAACCGTCTTGTAAATCGTAATGTAATCAGTGATAATAACACTAAATTAAGGAATCGTTGAAGCAATATGAACTGCCATTCCCAGAGTGTGTGTGCACATGTTTACCTCGTCGTTCCTGTCCTGAGGATAGTGAAGGCTTTATGGAGTCACGACTTCTAAACCGGGACAAACCGACGGATACCTCGTCCTGCTGGAATAAGAACCGTGTCGGTGTAGCAGGACATTGAAATGAGATGGTGAATGGAGGAAATAAGGAGTATCAATCACCCACAGTTAAGTAACCCTTCTAGTTATAGCAGACTGATACTGGCCAGTTAGGTATGTTGTAATTGGATAGGTTATGAGTGATCCAGCTACATCAAGTGACCCCCAGAGAATATCTGGTAAGTGGTGAGATTATGTACAAGGGTTTTCCTTGATGGATATATCCATGTGTAACCTACCCCACCCCTCCCTTCATTCAGTTAAACTAATATAATCTATACAGTCCACAATTAATTAGTAGCGCCGTACTTGAGGGTGCTACCCAATTTATACTGGTCTCGGATAGATATGGATAAGATTGTGAGGGTCGAGGGGCCACCTGCATTATTATTATTATAATCAAGGGGGAAGCGCTAAACCCGGAGGATTATACAGCGCCTGGGGGGGGATGTGGAAGGCATTCAGGCTTAATTCGGGGAACTGGGCACAGATCCAATTCCCTAAATCAAGAGCCCCTCACCAACATCAAGGAACCTTCCTTGAGGGGGGGGGGGCACCTGCAGTGACCAGAGGTGGTTAAGTTTTCTCACATGTCTACACGGGGTGACTACGGTAAACAATATAGTCGTTGTCTCTCAAGGAGATTACTCGTATGCATGTAATGTTGAGGTATGTACAAGTAATCACCCTAGAAAATTTTCCATAATTATTATTATTACAAAAAGTTAGTATAACTAATGATGCTATTATCCGCATGCTAGAACATATTTATACAGCAATAGATTATTATTATAATAAAAAAGAAGCGCTAAGCCACAAGGGCTATACAGCGTACAGCAATAGAGAGAGAGAGAAAAAAAAATGAAGTCCCACTGGGGATCTTCATTGACTTACGTAAAGCTTTCGATACAGTTGACCACGACTTGCTCCACATAAAATTGTCGCACTATGGTATAAGAGGGCACTCCCTCAACTACCTAAAGTCATACCTCAGCAACAGAAGCCAATATATGTACACAAATGGGGCAAACTCTTCCGCACAGCCAATTACAGTTGGTGTCCCACAGAGAAGTGTCCTAGGCCCTCTTCTCTTTCTCATATACATAAATGACCTACCAAATGCATCGCAACTACTCAAACCCACACTATTTGCAGATGACACTACATACGTCTTCTCTCACCCGAGCCCAGTCATGCTAGCCAATACTGTAAATACCGAATTACAGAAAATATCAACCTGGATGAGGACCAACAAACTTACTCTAAACATTGACAAAATCTACTACATTCAGTTTGGTAACACAGCTACAGATGTGTCTCTTAACATAATGATAAATAGATCACCTATCACAAAACTCACAGAGGGAAAATTCTTAGGAATCCGCCTTGATAATAGACTCAAATTTCAAACACATATACAACAAATTTCCAAAAAAAAAATCCAAGACCGTAGGCATACTATCGAAGATACGGTACTATGTTCCACAGTCAGCCCTCCTGGCCCTATATCACTCACTTATTTACCCCTATCTCACCTATGGAATTTGTGCATGGGGCTCAACAGCAATAAACCATCTCAGACCACTAATCACCCAACAAAAGGCTGCAGCCAGAATAACAAATTTCCACTACAGACAGCACACTCCACCAGTATGCAAAACTCTAAACCTACTCACAATACAAAACATCCATACTTATTTCTGCACCTACTATATACATAGAACACTTAACTCTGATATAAACCCTCCCCTCAAACATCTTACCAACCTCAACAGAGCACATGACCATAACACAAGGCACAGATCACTCCTTGATGTTCCTCGTGTCCATCTCACGCTATGCAAAAACTCAATGCACATAAAAGGCCCTAAAATCTGGAATTCATTACCTGTGACTATAAAAGAAACACTGTCTGTTTATAAATTCAAGTCTCTTCTCAAAAATCACTTACTCACCCACAACTAAATAAATACTGAATAATTGTATCTCATAAATTGTATCTCATATATGTATCTCTTTAATGTATCTCATAAATGTCAACCTGTGACCCAATCAAACTTTGTTACTATTTAACTTCATTACCTAACAGAATACTCCATTCTACTGATTACACAGCAACACAGTAATGACCATATGACCTGTCTTTGTAATACTCATTTGTACTAAATTGTTATCTGTTTTACAATAATTTTTGTACCACTGAATATATCATTGCTTAGTTAATCTTAAGTTAATTTTAAGCTGCCCATAATGCTCACATACAAGGAGCTTGGTATGTTGCATTTTAAAAATTGTGTTCCTTGTACTTCTCTGTATCATGTTCAAATTAATAAATAAATAAATAAAAACAGGAGGGTACTTGACAGTGGAAATAAGCCACATTGACTTTATTGGGTTATAATATGGCAAATTCTACACAATTTACTGTATAAAAAGTTATACATGAAGTCTACATAAAAACTTGTACAAACTTCGTCAGGTGGTTGTGTTCAAATGTTTCATTTGACCTCGACTTCAGAGTCCTTGACGCAGGTGAAGTGCTATTGATCCAAAGAATTAGATCTATCCTCCACTTCCTGGGATTAAATAAGATTACTTCACATTACCTTGGTGCTGTATGAGCCTTACAAATTAAGTTATCTCCCTACTGTTACACTAATATTCGAGTTGTAGTTGGTGGTCACTATCAGTAAGGATGGCAGGACAGGCGCAACTCTCCTCTCACACCAGTATTTCTATATCCAAAATCTTTGATACAATGGAATATGGCCCAGCTCTTGAGGATGAGAGTGTAGTTCAGGTATTTCATTAACTTATCTGGTAATTATGTGAGTTTGACAAATGTGTTACGAGTAATGGGCATTATATAACGATGCTTTGTAATGTATATTGGACGTTATTAGCTCGTTAACATTTGTTTTACTGTGCCATGTTAAAATGTCCGCTGTTAGACTGGTTTAGTCATGGACATTACTTTTATGTGCAAATGTAAGAAACAACCTAGTAACGTCCTGTGGCTGGGTTGATAGCGCACTCGCCTCACACACTGAGTGTCCGTGGTTCGATCCCCGGCATGGGTGGTACCCTTGGACATGTTTCCTTACACCTGCTGCCCCTGTTCACCTAGCAGTAAATAGATACCTGGCTGTTAGTCGACTGATATGGGTCGCATCCCTGGAGATAAGACTGAAGGCCCCCAATGGAAATCAGACAGTCCTTGATGACACTAACTTTCTTGGGTTTGCATGAATGGCTAACCATCCAGGTTAAAAATACGAAAAAAAACCTTATTAAATAACCTCACCCTCCCTCCAACACTCCAACTTACTTCATTCCATCCTCGACTTGCAGACCCTCTTAATCATCCTATTCTGTTGTATCCTCTTTAAATGCACAAATCACTACATAAGTCTAACCCTTTCAACTATTCTTTGTGTAACCCCACTCTATCTTGTAATTTATATAATCTTTAAGTAAGTTTATTTAGGTACAGGCACACAAAAATACAGTTACACAAATTATCATACATAGTAATATATGTGTAAATTATCTATGATAACTCCAAAAAAGTCAGATAAAATGACTTACTTTCATTGCTCTCAAATGTTACATCTCTACTGCAACTAGCTTCCTCATCACTGCTATATTTAAAACCCATTTCTCACCCATGTAAGTGTTGGTATTACTGTACTCTAATACATTCTGCTTTTCAACCACCATATATTTTTTTCTTACTTTTCACAGATGCCTCCACATTTCACTGGCCTGTTTCTCCTTCATCTTTTCTGTGGTTTACCTAAGATAAGATTTCGTTCGGATTTTTAACCCTGGAGGGTTAGCCACCCAGGATAACCCAAGAAAGTCAGTGCGTCATTGAGGACTGTCTAACTTATTTCCATTGGGGTCCTTAATCTTGTCCCCAGGATGCGACCCACACCAGTCGACTAACACCCAGGTACCTATTTGCTGCTAGGTGAACAGGACAACAGGTGTAAAGAAACGTGTCGAAGTGTTTCCACCCGCCGGGAATCGAACCCGGGCCCTCCGTGTGTGAAGCGGGAGCTTTAGCCACCAGGCCACCGGGCCACCACCACTAGTCTTTCATGGAACTATCTGTTTGATACACACCCCTGCCCCCTCATGTACTGTCTGGCAAAGCTCTCGCTTCACATGCAGGGATGGCAGGGGTGGAATCATTGGACACATTTCCTTACGCCTGTTGTCCTATTCACTGAGCAAGTGGGCACCTGGGTGTTAGTTGACTGGTGTGGGTTGCATCCTGGGGGACAAGATTGAGGACCCCAGTGGAAATAAGACAGACAGTCCCTCGATGATGCACTGCCTTTCTTGGGTTATCCTGGGTGGCTAACCCTCCAGGGTTAAAAATCTGAACAAAATCTCATCTTATCTTATCCCTAAATCTCTGAATACAGTACATTCACTTCCACCTTATTCCCTCCTTCCATCTTAAATGGCCTGCAAAATTAAAAATAAATCATATGTGAGGATAAGGTACAAGTCTGAATTGAAAATTGCACAAAATCATTACACCAGAAAAGAGCATTGTTTTTATATACAGTGGACCCTTGGTTTTCGTATTTAATCCATTCCAGAGAGACCTGCAGAAATTGAAATCGGCAAAAACTGAAAATATTTTCCCAATAAGAAATAATGTAAATTCAATTAATCCGTTCCAAACACCCAGAAGTATTAACAAAAAAAAATTTTTTACCTTAAAGATAGATTTACATGCACAAAAGAATGAACATTCAACATGACACTTACCATTATTGAAGGCTGTTATTGGTGGATGAAAGACAGGGAGGAAGGGAGAGGGAAGAGAGGTTATTCTCTGGAAGGGAAATTTCCCTCCATAAGGACTCTAGGTACCAAGTCCTTATCTGGGGTCACTTCCCTTCTTTTTTTTTAATGCCACAAATCTTTCCATCCTACTCCACATTGCACAAATCTCCATTACTACCACCCTCTGCCACCATCACAACCACTACCACCCTCAACCACCATCACTGCAACCTTCAACCACCATCACTACAACCCTCTACCACCATCACAACCACTAGCACCCTCTACCACCACCACTTTCGTATTTTTCTACAAACTTTTTCTTGAATTCTATCGTGTTTCTCACATTCTTTACCAAAGGGCTGGCACTAGAAGCTTTCTTTGGTCCCATGGTGGCTTATTTAGCAATAACACACAATAAACAAGTGCCAAAAACAATGGATTATTACGAAATGTTTCGTATGACCTCGCAAGATATGTTCACTCACCGAGAAACAACACGACACTGCCTGAGAATGCATGTGGGAGGCGGCTTTGTGTGTGCTCTGGGCACACAACAGGTTCCGTACCATGAATGAAAATGGAGGAAATCGACAAAGACGGAACCAGCATTTTGACAAAAAAAGTCAGCTAAAACAGAAATCGGTGATAATGGAGATCGACGAAAAGGGAGGGTCCACTGTAAATGATTATACAGTGGACCCTTGCCTAATGATATTAATCCGTTCCTGAGAGCTCAGCGTTAGGCGAAAGTATCGTTAGCCGAATTAATTTTCCCCATAAGAAATAATGGAAATCAAATTAATCCGTTCCTGACACCCCAAAGTATGAAAAAAAAAAATTTTACCACATGAAATATTAATTTTAATACACACAAACTGAAGAAGACATGTACAATTACATGACACTTACCTTTATTGAAGATCTGGTGATGATTGATGGGATGGGAGGAGGGGAGAGAGTGGATGGTGTTAATGTTTAGAAGGGGAATCCCCTTCCATTAGGACTTGAGGTGTCAAGTCCTCTTCTGGGGTTACTTCCCTTCTTCTTTTAATGCCACTAGGACCAGCTTGAGAGTCACTGGACCTCTGTCGCACAACATATCTGTCCATAGAGGCCTGTACCTCTCGTTCCTTTATGACATTCCTAAAGTGTTTCACAACATTGTCAGTGTAATAGTCACCAGCACAGCTTGCAATAGCTGTGTGAGGGTGATTTTCATCAAAAAAGGTTTGCATTTTAAGCCACATTGCACACATTTCCTTAATCTTTGAAGTAGACAACTTCAATTTCTCTTTCCCCTCCTCTGGAGCAGTTTCCTCAGGTCTGGCCTCTTGCTGTTGAAGATGATCTTGCAGCTCATCAGTGGTTCGTTCTTCATTGTCCTCCTCCACCAACTCTTCCACATCCTCCCCACTAACCTCCAACCCCAAGGACTTCCCCAATGCCACAATGGATTCCACAACTGGCATAGGCTTCTCAGGGTTAGCCTCAAATCCTTCAAAATTCTTTTTGTTTACACATTCTGGCCACAGTTTCTTCCAAGCAGAGTTCAAGGTCCTCTTAGTCACTTCCTCCCAAGCCTTACTTATAATGCTTACACAATTGAGGATGCTAAAGTGATCTCTCCAAAACTCTCTTAGTCAATTGAGTGTCTGAGGTCACTACAAAGCACCTTTCAAACATAGCTTTTGTGTAGAGTTTTTTGAAGTTTGCTATGACCTGCTGGTCCATGGGCTGCAGGAGAAGAGTGGTATTAGGAGGCAAAAAGCTCATGTCCCCAGAAAGTCTGCTACGTCTGAAGGAGGACCAGGAGCATTGTCTAATACCAGGAGGCACTTAAGGTCCAATTTATTTTCCAGGAGGTAATTTTTCACAGTGGAGGCAAATGCTTGGTGTAACCAGTCATAGAAAAGGTCTCTAGTGACCCATGCCTTACTGTTTGCTCTCCACATCACACACAAATTAGCCTTGAGGACATTGTTTTTCCTGAACACACTGGGAGTTTCAGAGTGATACACCAATAAAGGCTTCACTTTGCAATCACCACTAGCATTAGCACACATCAACAGAGTAAGCCTGTCTTTCACAGGCTTATGTCCTGTTAGTGCCTTTTCCTCCTGAGTAATGTAGGTCCTGCTTGGCATTTTCTTCCAAAACGGGCCTGTTTCGCCACAGTTAAACACTTGTTCAGGTTTCAGTTATTCACTTTCTATGTACTCCTTGAATTCCTTCACATATTTTTCAGCTGCTTTTTAGTCCGAACTGGCAGCCTCGCCATGCCTTATCACACTATGTATGCCACTACGATTCTTAAATCTCTCAAACCAACCTTTGCTGGCCTTAAATTCACTCACATCACCACTAGTTGCAGGCATTTTTCTAATTAAATCATCATGCAACTTCCTAGCCTTTTCACATATGATCACTTGAGAGATGCTATCTCCTGCTATCTGTTTTTTGTTTATCCACACCAATAACAGTCTCTCAACATCTTCTATCACTTGCAATCTCTGTTTTGAAAACAAAGTTGCACCTTTGGCAAGAACAGCTTCCTTGATTGCCGTTTTCTTGGCCATAATAGTAGCAATGGTTGATTGGGGTTTTATGTAGAACCTGGCCAGCTTGGAGACACGCACTCCACTTTCATACTTAGCAATGATCTCTTTCTTCATATCCATAGTAATTCTCACCCTTTTTGCTGTAGGGTTGGCACTAGAAGCTTTCTTGGGGCCCATGGTGACTTATTTTGCAGGTGCAGTCACTAAAAAGGCTGTGATAATAGGAAATGTTCCGATTGTATGCTTGGAAGCGACCGCGGTGGCTGGCTTGTAAACACTGGCACCCACGGAACAAGTGAGGCGGGCTCAGGCCGCACGTGGACGTGTCTCAAACGAATTGCGTCGAGCGAGTTTTTTAGCGCTAGCCGAGGCAAAATTTTTGCGTTAAAATGTATCGCTAGGCGGATTTAACGTTATGCGATGCGTTCGTTAGGTGAGGGTCCACTGTACTATACATGTATCTTTCATTTTTATTATACCAATATTTTGTATGAACCGACAGGCTTGGCTTGATGATCATGACAGGAAATTTGGCCACTTCATTAACAACTCTTGGGTGTACCCAGATGACCGGAAGACATATGAGACAAAAGACCCTTGTCGAGGCACTGTCTTAGCATCAACAATTCAGGGCACTCAAGAGGATGTAAATAATGCTGTTATTGCAGCTAAAGAAGCATTCAAGTCTTGGAATTCTTTGTCAGGCCATGCAAGAGCTCGTTACTTATACAGGTACAGTATGAAAAGTACTGTATTGACGAGCTGCTTATTACATTAGGATCATAGGATTTCATCTCCAGATGATTTTTGCATAAAGGCTTGTATACTATACTATATATATTGTATTAGTCATTATTAGGTAGGATAAAGTACTGTAGTCTTCGTGCTGCTAAGAAGGCATGATTGCATAAAAAATTATTTTGTACATTTAATAATCCTCTTATTTTTATAGCTCATCTAATTTGTAATACACATAGGAGGGCCCCGTTTATACAGCAAGTTAGGTTTCGTCTACATGAAACTGTAAAGCTTTTTTATTATTTTTATTTATTTTTTTTTTATTATTATCACACTGGCCGATTCCCACCAAGGCAGGGTGGCCCGAAAAAGAAAAACTTTCACCATCATTCACTCCATCACTGTCTTGCCAGAAGGGTGCTTTACACTACAGTTTTTAAACTGCAACATTAACACCCCTCCTTCAGAGTGCAGGCACTGTACTTCCCATCTCCAGGACTCAAGTCCGGCCTGCCGGTTTCCCTGAACCCCTTCATAAATGTTACTTTGCTCACACTCCAACAGCACGTCAAGTATTAAAAACCATTTGTCTCCATTCACTCCTATCAAACATGCTCACTCATGCCTGCTGGAAGTCCAAGCCCCTTGCACACAAAACCTCCTTTACCCCCTCCCTCCAACCTTTCCTAGGCCGACCCCTACCCCGCCTTCCTTCCACTACAGACTGATACACTCTTAAAGTTATTCTCTTTCGCTCCATTCTCTCCACATGTCCGAACCACCTCAACAACCCTTCCTCAGCCCTCTGGACAACAGTTTTGGTAATCCCGCACCTCCTCCTAACTTCCAAACTACGAATTCTCTGCATTATATTCACACCACACATTGCTCTCAGACATGACATCTCCACTGCCTCCAGCCTTCTCCTCGCTGCAACATTCATCACCCATGCTTCACACCCATATAAGAGCGTTGGTAAAACTATACTCTCATACATTCCCCTCTTTGCCTCCAAGGACAAAGTTCTTTGTCTCCACAGACTCCTAAGTGCACCACTCACCCTTTTCCCCTCATCAATTCTATGATTCACCTCATCTTTCATAGACCCATCCGCTGACACGTCCACTCCCAAATATCTGAATACATTCACCTCCTCCATACTCTCTCCCTCCAATCTGATATCCAATCTTTCATCACCTAATCTTTTTGTTATCCTCATAACCTTACTCTTTCCTGTATTCACTTTCAATTTTCTTCTTTTGCACACCCTACCAAATTCATCCACCAATCTCTGCAACTTCTCTTCAGAATCTCCCAAGAGCACAGTGTCATCAGCAAAGAGCAACTGTGACAACTCCCACTTTATGTGTGATTCTTTATCTTTTAACTCCACGCCTCTTGCCAAGACCCTCTCATTTCTCTTACAACCCCATCTATAAATATATTAAACAACCACGGTGACATCACACATCCTTGTCTAAGGCCTACTTTTACTGGGAAATAATTTCCCTCTTTCCTACATACTCTAACTTGAGCCTCGCTATCCTCGTAAAAACTCTTCACTGCTTTCAGTAACCTACCTCCTACATCATACACCTGCAACATCTGCCACATTGCCCCCCTATCCACCCTGTCATACGCCTTTTCCAAATCCATAAATGCCACAAAGACCTCTTTAGCCTTATCTAAATACTGTTCACTTACATGTTTCACTGCAAACACCTGGTCCACACACCCCCTACCTTTCCTAAAGCCTCCTTGTTCATCTGCTATCCTATTCTCAGTCTTACTCTTAATTCTTTCAATAATAACTCTACCATACACTTTGCCAGGTATACTCAACAGACTTATCCCCCTATAATTTTTGCACTCTCTTTTATCCCCTTTGCCTTTATACAAAGGAACTATGCATGCTCTCTGCCAATCCCTAGGTACCTTACCCTCTTCCATACATTTATTAAATAATTGCACCAACCACTCCAAAACTATATCCCCACCTGCTTTTAACATTTCTATCTTTATCCCATCAATCCCGGCTGCCTTACCCCCTTTCATTTTACCTACTGCCTCACGAACTTCCCCTACACTCACAACTGGCTCTTCCTCACTCCTACAAGATGTTGTTCCTCCTTGCCCTACACTGAGAGTAAAAGGTAGATGGGATACAAGGAGAATAGAAGCATCAGGGTAAGATATAAACAGCTATTGGAGGATAGATGGGCTAATGAGAGCATAGGCAATGGGGTCGAAGAGGTATGGGGTAGGTTTAAAAATGTAGTGTTAGAGTGTTCAGCAGAAGTTTGTGGTTACAGGAAAGTGGGTGCGGGAGGGAAGAGGAGCGATTGGTGGAATGATGTGAAGAGAGTAGTAAGGGAGAAAAAGTTAGCATATGAGAAGTTTTTACAAAGTAGAAGTGATGCAAGGAGGGAAGAGTATATGGAGAAAAAGAGAGAGGTTAAGAGAGTGGTGAAGCAATGTAAAAAGAGAGCAAATGAGAGAGTGGGTGAGATGTTATCAACAAATTTTGTTGAAAATAAGAAAAAGTTTTGGAGTGAGATTAACAAGTTAAGAAAGCCTAGAGAACAAATGGATTTGTCAGTTAAAAATAGGAGAGGAGAGTTATTAAATGGAGAGTTAGAGGTATTGGGAAGATGGAGGGAATATTTTGAGGAATTGTTAAATGTTGATGAAGATAGGGAAGCTGTGATTTCGTGTATAGGGCAAGGAGGAACAACATCTTGTAGGAGTGAGGAAGAGCCAGTTGTGAGTGTGGGGGAAGTTCGTGAGGCAGTAGGCAAAATGAAAGGGGGTAAGGCAGCCGGGATTGATGGGATAAAGATAGAAATGTTAAAAGCAGGTGGGGATATAGTTTTGGAGTGGTTGGTGCAATTATTTAATAAATGTATGGAAGAGGGTAAGGTACCTAGGGATTGGCAGAGAGCATGCATAGTTCCTTTGTATAAAGGCAAAGGGGATAAAAGTGCAAAAATTATAGGGGAATAAGTCTTGAGTATACCTGGTAAAGTGTATAGTAGAGTTATTATTGAAAGAATTAAGAGTAAGATGGAGAGTAGGAGAGCAGATGAACAAGGAGGCTTTAGGAAAGGTAGGGGGTGTGTGGACCAGGTGTTTACAGTGAAACATATAAGTGAACAGTATTTAGATAAGGCTAAAGAGGTCTTTGTGGCATTTATGGATTTGGAAAAGGCATATGACAGGGTGGATAGGGGGGCAATGTGGCAGGTGTATGGTGTAGGAGGTAGGTTACTGAAAGCAGTGAAGAGTTTTTACGAGGATAGTGAGGCTCAAGTTAGAGTATGTAGGAAAGAGGGAAATTATTTCCCAGTAAAAGTAGGCCTTAGACAAGGATGTGTGATATCACCGTGGTTGTTTAATATATTTATAGATGGGGTTGTAAGAGAAGTAAATGTGAGGGTCTTGGCAAGAGGCGTGGAGTTAAAAGATAAAGAATCACACATAAAGTGGGAGTTGTCACAGTTGCTCTTTGCTGATGACACTGTGCTCTTGGGAGATTCTGAAGAGAAGTTGCAGAGATGGGTAGATGAATTTGGTAGGGTGTGCAAAAGAAGAAAATTGAAAGTGAATACAGGAAAGAGTAAGGTTATGAGGATAACAAAAAGATTAGGTGATGAAAGATTGGATATCAGATTGGGGGGAGAGAGTATGGAGGAGGTGAATGTATTCAGATATTTGGGAGTGGACGTGTCAGCTGATGGGTCTATGAAAGATGAGGTGAATCATAGAATTGATGAGGGGAAAAGGGTGAGTGGTGTACTTAGGAGTCTGTGGAGACAGAACTTTGCCCTTGGAGGCAAAGAGAGGAATGTATGAGAGTATAGTTTTACCAACGCTCTTATATGGGTGTGAAGCATGGGTGATGAATGTTGCAGCGAGGAGAAGGCTGGAGGCAGTGGAGATGTCATGTCTGAGAGCAATGTGTGGTGTGAATATAATGCAGAGAATTTGTAGTTTGGAAGTTAGGAGGAGGTGCGGGATTACCAAAACTGTTGTCCAGAGGGCTGAGGAAGGGTTGTTGAGGTGGTTCGGACATGTGGAGAGAATGGAGCGAAACAGAATAACTTCAAGATTGTATCAGTCTGTAGTGGAAGGAAGGCGGGGTAGGGGTCGGCCTAGGAAAGGTTGGAGGGAGGGGGTAAAGGAGGTTTTGTGTGCGAGGGGCTTGGACTTCCAGCAGGCATGAGTGAGCG
Source organism: Cherax quadricarinatus (assembly GCF_038502225.1). Classification (NCBI taxonomy): domain Eukaryota; kingdom Metazoa; phylum Arthropoda; class Malacostraca; order Decapoda; family Parastacidae; genus Cherax; species Cherax quadricarinatus. Next base: position 8,828,472 of record NC_091350.1, read on the forward strand.
TGTTTGATAGGAGTGAATGGAGACAAATGGTTTTTAATACTTGACGTGCTGTTGGAGTGTGAGCAAAGTAACATTTATGAAGGGGTTCAGGGAAACCGGCAGGCCGGACTTGAGTCCTGGAGATGGGAAGTACAGTGCCTGCACTCTGAAGGAGGGGTGTTAATGTTGCAGTTTAAAAACTGTAGTGTAAAGCACCCTTCTGGCAAGACAGTGATGGAGTGAATGATGGTGAAAGTTTTTCTTTTTCGGGCCACGCTGCCTTGGTGGGAATCGGCCAGTGTGATAATAATAATATAAAGTATACATATAAGTGCAGTCACTCCTGAGGGTGAGACATAGGTAGGAGTCACTGCTGGTATATCTGAGAGCTGCCTGATGCATTATCAGCCTCAGTAATATTGCAAATTAAAACCTTGGAACATTGAAATTTGTCATTTTCTTTGTATTTTTGGCTTGACTTTCTTTTGCAGGCACTGTATTTATATTTTCTATACAGTACTAAAATAAGGTAAGTTGGTTTAACTAATTAATTTTATATTATGCATCTTTGGGTGTACTGAAATTACAAATATTGATGTACTTTGATTTTTAGTATTGCTCGTCACGTTCAGAAGCATTCTCGTCTCTTGGCTGTTCTGGAATCCTTAGACAATGGAAAAACCATTCGAGAAACACGAGATTGTGATGTTCCCTTAGTTGCCAGACATCTTTACTACCATGCTGGCTGGGCTCAGTTGATGAACTCTCAGATGATAGGATGGAAGTCTATTGGTAGGTTCTATTTTAATATTTATGTAAGTGGCATTGCATATCAGTGTAGTTTACTCACAACTAACTGGGCCCAGTCTCTGGACCCACTGTATGCCTCTGTAATCTTGACTACCACCCAGAGGAGAGGTAAGGGGTACATAATAGAGATAGGTATGGTGTGCATAATGAAGATAATGAACTAAGCAACTTGTATAATATACAGTATATCCACTAATGTTATAGTTGCTGTCTCACACACCTTGCTTTAGTTTTGTTTTGAGTGTGAAATATGCCAAAGTTCTCTGTGTTTATCTTACATGCTGAGAGATATAAATAATCATTGTTCTGGTAGATCACTGAGATTGATGGGTGGAAATCATGCTAATCAAAAAAGCTATTAATACATGTATATAACAGATACTGTATATTAATTTTTCCTTTAGGTGTCGTTGGTGCAATTGTTCCATGGAACTTCCCATTAATGCTGCTGGCATGGAAGGTGTGTCCTGCTCTGGCCATGGGTAATACAGTCGTCTTGAAGCCAGCTACAAATACCCGTTTGTCAGCACTTCTTTTTGCTGAAATCTGTGCTGAGGCTGGGTATGTAATCTTTCTGTTAAAAAGGATAGTAGTAAAGACTTTGATAGGCTAAGTAAGAGCTTATATAATATTTAAGAATTATCACTGAAAGCTGACCTTGAAAAAATAAAAAGTTGTTATTCAGTGCTGTATTCTAATAGAGAATATTAATTATGTACAAAGAGATAGATTGGATAACCTTTGAGGATGAAATTTGAAACAAATGTTCTAGTTTATTTTTAAGTATAAGGAAAGGCAACACCAAATTTAAACTTCTGGTAGTGTTCCTTATGAAAGTGATCACATCCTACTAGAGTTAATATGTAGAAATTTGTGTTTCAATAACTCAATAATAATGAATTTACTTATTTTCGGTTTATCATTTTTTTGGTTTGACTGCAGTATAAATATTTTCAAAACTATTCTCAGGCTTCCTGCTGGAGTGTTTAATGTAATAACAGGTGGGGGCGCAATGGGTTCCATGCTTGCAACTCATCCAGATGTTGACAAGGTGGGATTCACAGGGTCTACTGAGGTTGGTCAGATCCTGAGAAAAGCAACTGCAGGGACAGGAAAGAAAATTTCTCTGGGTTAGTCTACATGTAATACTGTAATAGCTTCTGTATTTCTGTGAGGAGGGTAATATTTAGTGAAGGGATTCAGGAAAACTGGTTATTTTTATATAGCCAGACTTGAGTCCTGGAAATGGGAGGTACAATGCCTGTACTCTAAAGGAGGGGTTTGGGATATTGGCAGTTTGGAGGGATATGTTGTGTATCTTTATATGTATATGCTTCTAAACTGTTGTGTTCTGAGCACCTCTGCAAAAACAGTGATTATGTGTGAGTGAGGTGAAAGTGTTGAATGATGAAAGTATTGTCTTTTTGGGGATTTTCTTTCTTTTTGGGTCACCCTGCCTCGGTGGGAGACGGCTGACTTGTTAAAAAAACAAAAACATGTAGTATTCATTATAACAGCTGTGAAGATCTGTTAATTATCTTTATATCTTGAGTGATAATCATGCAGGTGAAGAAGAGTTAGAGTGCAGAACTAATGTAGAAAGAAAGTAAAATATAATGAAAAATTTTTGTTTTGGGTAAATGCTGTTAAAAACATAGACCCATTTGTATCATGAGAATTTACAAACCTTAAAAAAATTTAGGTGTACTCTATTAAGATGGAATAATGTTATTGGCTGCAAGTTATCCTGTTTTTTAAGACGGCTGTTTCCTGCCGAGGCAGGGTGACTCAAAAAGAAAGAAGAAAACTTTCATCATTCAACACTTTCACTGTCACTCATACATAATCAGTCTTTGCAGAGGCGCTCAGACACGACAGTTTAGACATCCCTCCAAACTCCCAATATACTAAACCCCTCCTTTAAAGTGCAGGCACTGTACTTCCCATTTCCAGGACTCGAGTCCGGCTAACCGGTTTCCCTGAATCCCTTCATAAAATATTACCCTGCTCACACTCCAACAGCTTGTCAGGTCCCAAAAACCATTTGTCCCCATTCACTCCTATCTAACATGCTCACGCATGCTTGCTGGAAGTCCAAGCCCCTCACTCACAAAACCTCCTGTACCCACTCCTTCCAGCCTTGTTGAGGACGACCCCTACCCTGCCTTCCTTCCCCAACAGATTTATACGCTCTCCAAGTCATTCTACTTTGTTCCATTTCTCTCTTTATACATTTCCTCTTTACAAATGTCTAGATAAGTGTGAGAGGAAAATATTCAGCCCAAAATTGTATGTAACAAATTAACTCACTGTGTACTATTAAATTACTGTATAAATAGAGATGGGATGATGCCAAATTTTTTGCTGATACTAATACTGTACTTGGTTTTAGACCACTACCATCAAAATTAGCTACTACTCACTGATATCCCTCAAAATTAGTTGATACTGATTCTCTATTTTCAGCTGATACTGATACCAACAAAATCAGCCAAATATGATCAATACCTTTACTTTGTCACATCCATAATTAGAAATATACTTTTCAGTGTTAACATGCATGAAATATCAGTGATGCATACCATGGCTTTGTGGAGAAAGTTGGAGTTTTGTGTTAAGCATTGGGGTAAGAGAAGGCTAGGTCATTGTTGTAGGCAAGTGTAAATGCTTCTACTGGAAAGTAATTTTCTTCATTAAACATTGACATTTAATTCTATTTTCTTGGCACAGAACTAGGAGGCAAGAGCCCCATAATTGTGTTTGATTCAGCAGACCTTGACTCAGCTGTTGAGGGTGTTGTTGATGCCATCTGGTTTAATCAAGGACAGGTAAAGAGGAAATTTGATATTATAATTGATCTCCATAAAGAAATAGCTATACAAAGAGCTTTGTATTGGGGAAATGCAAAAATGTGCATTATGCATATGGGACTGTTCAAAAAAGAATTAAAGTGGAATGAGTGTGTCTGTTACTGTATAGGAAAAAAATGACATTTTCAATTTGGGAGTTTTAAATTATGGAATGTGAGGAATAAACTATTGAATTTTGTGAAGTTTTGAAGTGCCAGTATTGAATGTCACTTCAAAAACCTATTTTATTTGACAAATCGTGAATAGTCCCCAGGACCATCAGGCAAGTTGGTAATGGTGATAATCTGAATTGAGGACAGAAGTCCATTATAATATTCTGATAGTTATGTGGGCAGGGTAAAACACATGGACAAATTTGTGATAAGAGTGCAAGGAAATTTCTGACCTCATGAATCAGTGCTGTATGCAAGATGGTAAAAGGCTCAAACAAGTGCAATACATATATTTTTTAATTTGCTCTTTGACCCCTTGATATGTTTGTGATAAAAGAATCGTCCTTGACTATCTTATCTTTTTCTATATTATACTGTACATGTATGTGGTTATTATATGTCTTCCCTTTCTTCTAAGGATTTTTTTTTTTTGTTTTTGTTTTTTCATAGCCTATCTAGACTTTCTATTTTATATGTATTTTTATATTATTTTTGAAGACTTTATGCTACAGGTGCATACAATACAGTATTATTTTTCCCAAATATGATGTGACATTTTCTTTTATATATTTACACCATCTACATATCTAAAAGCTATTTCAAAATTTTCTAGTATAGCTTTTGGGCTTCTCACTACACACTTCATTTTGCTGACTTCCACTGAGAATTATTTGTTTGTTATTAGCTCCAGAGCCCTTTCTCTGTCTTCAAAATTTCTTTGTCATCTACAATGGACCCCCAGTTACCGGCCGTAATCCATTCCAGAAGGTCGGCCTAAATCCGAAATGGCCAAACACCGAAGTAATATTTCCCATAAGAAATATTGTAAATCCAATTAATCCGTTCCAGACTCAGGTTAGGGTGTGTAGAAGAGAGGGAGACTACTTCCCGGTAAAAGTAGGTCTTAGACAAGGATGTGTAATGTCACCATGGTTGTTTAATATATTTATAGATGGGGTTGTAAAAGAAGTAAATGATAAATTGGAATTGACAGAGTTACTTTTTGCTGATGATACTGTGCTTATGGGAGATTCTAAAGAAAAATTGCAAAGGTTAGTGGATGAGTTTGGGAGTGTGTGTAAAGATAGAAAGTTGAAAGTGAACATAGAAAAGAGTAAGGTGATGAGGGTATCAAATGATTTAGATAAAGAAAAATTGGGGAGGAGGAGTATGGAAGAAATGAATGTTTTCAGATACTTGGGAGTTGACGTGTCGGCGGATGGATTTATGAAGGATGAGGTTAATCATAGAATTGATGAAGGAAAAATGGTGAGTGGTGCGTTGAGGTATATGTGGTGTCAAAAAATGTTGTCTATGGAAGCAAAGAAGGGAATATATGAAAGTATAGTAGTACCAACACTCTTATATGGGTGTAAAGCTTGGGTTGTGAATGCAGCAGCGAGGAGGCGGTTGGAGGCAGTGGAGATGTCCTGTCTAAGGGCAATGTGTGGTGTAAATATTATGCAGAAAATTCGGAGTGTGGAAATTAGGAGGTGTGGAGTTAATAAAAGTATTAGTCAGAGGGCTGAAGAGGGGTTCTTGAGGTGGTTTGGTCATTTAGAGAGAATGGATCAAAGTAGAATGACATGGAGAGCATTTAAATCTGTAGGAGAAGGAAGGCGGGGTAGGGGTCGTCCTCAAAAAGGTTGGAAGGAAGGGGTAAGGGAGGTTTTGTGGGCGAGGGGCTTGGACTTCCAGCAGGTGTGCATGAGCGTGTTTGATAGGAGTGAATGGAGACAAATGGTATTTGGGACTTGACGATCTGTTGGAATGTGAGCAGGGTAATATTTAGTGAAGGGATTCAGGGAAACCGGTTATTTTTATATAGCCGGACTTGAGTCCTGGAAATGGGAAGTACAATGCCTGCACTCTAAAGGAGGGGTTCGGGATATTAGCAGTTTGGAGGGATATGTTGTGTATCTTTATATGTATATGCTTCTAAATTGTTGTGTTCTGTGCACCTCTGCAAAAACAGTGATTATGTGTGAGTGAGGTGAAAGTGTTGAATCATGATGAAAGTATTTTGTTTTTGGGGATTTTCTTTCTTTTTGGGTCACCCTGCCTCGGTGGGAGACGGCTGACTTGTTGAAAAAAAAAAAAAGAGAGAAATATAAAGCAGTAATTTTAATAATAAATGAACATTACGTACCTTTATTGAAGACTTGTTGGCATATGGAAGAAAGCGAGGAGGGGAAAGAGAGGAGAGCTTATTGTTAGGAAGGCGAATCCCCCTCCATAAGGACTTTAGGTATCAAGACCCTCTCTGGGGTTACTTCCCTTGTATGTTTTTTTACTGGCATTAGGACCAGCTTGAGAGCCACTGTACCCCTGTCACACAAAAAATCTGTCCAGAGAGGCCTGTTTCTGGGGTGTCTGTAAAATTTGCCTAAAATGGGACAAGACATTGTCATTGAACATGTTGCAGACACAGCTTGCAACAGTTTTGTCAGGGTGATAATTCTCTGCAAAACTTTGCACCTCACTCTACTTTGCACAAATGTCCTAAATCACTGAAGAAGGCACATTCTCTCTCCTCTCTTCCTCCTCTAAAGCAATATCCTTGGTTGCAGTCTGTTGCTGTTCCTGTTGAAGTTGTTGCAGCTCTTCAGTGGTTAGCCTTTCCCTGTGGTCCTCCACCAACTCTTCCACATCCTGGCCACTCACATCCAACCCCATGGACATCCCTAATGAAACAATAGATTCCACAATAGGCATAGGGTTGTCAAAATCCTTGTCAAGGATACATTCTGGCCACAATTTTCTCCAAGCAGAGTTTAAAGTCCTGAGAGTCACTTCCTGCCAAGCCTAATCTGTAAGGCTTATGCAATGAAGGATATTGAAGTGATTCCTCCAGAACTCTCTTAGGGTCAATTCAGTGTCTGAGGTCACTTCAAAGCACCTTTGAAACATTGCTTTGGTGTACAGTTTTTTGAAGTTTGAAATGACCTGCTGGTCCATAGGCTGGATGAGGGGAGTGGTATTAGGGGTCAAGAACTTCACTGTGATGAACTTACACTCCTCAAACAATAGGTCTTCCAAGTCTGGAGGATGAGCAGGAGCATTGTCCAGTATCAGGAAGCACTTAAGTGGCAATTTTCCAGGAGGTATTTCTTCACACTCGGGCCAAACACTTCATTGACCCACTCAATGAAAATTAGCCTCGTGACCCATGCCTTATTGTCAGCCCTCCACATCACACACAATTTACTCTTCATGACATTATTTTTCTTGAGCACTCTGGGATTTTCAGAGTGATACATGAGTAAAGGCTTCACTTTGAAAGCCCCACTAGCATTACCACGGGACAAAAGAGTTAGCCTATCCTTCGTAGGCTTGTGTCCTGGCAGTGCCTTTTCCTCCTGCGTGATGTAGATCCTCTCTGGCATTTTCTTCCAAAAGAGGCCTGTTTTGTCATAATTGAACACTTGTTGGGGGAGGAATCCTTCAGCCTCTACATAATCCTTGAATTCATGCACGAATTCTTCAGCCGCACATTTGTCTGAACTTGCAGCCTCACCATGCCTTACAACACTGTGTATGCCACTATGTTCCTTGAAGCTCTCCAGCCAGCCTTTGCTGGCCTTAAATTCACTAACTAACAGCAGCACTCGTTCCCGGCATTTTCTTTACGAGAGCCACATGCAACTGCCTTGCATTCACGCAAATTATCCCCTCCGAAACACTATCTCCTGCTAATTGTTTTTGGTTGACCCACACCAACAGCAACAACTTCACATCCTCGATTGTTTGAGACCTCTGTTTTGTTAGCATATTTACGCCTTTCACAACATGAGCTTCTTTGATTTCTGCTTTCTTCAACAGGATGGAACTGATTGTTGATGTAGATTTCCCATAAATCTTGGCAAGTTCTTCCACATGTACGCCACTTTCATATTTAGCGATAACTTTTTTCTTGAATTCTATTGTGTTTCTCACCTTCTTTTCCAAAGGGCTGGCACTCTGAACTTTCTTTGGCTCCATGGTGGCTTATTTCACAGTTACAGTCAATAAACAAGCACCAAAAACAATGAATGAACGCGCGGAGTATTCCTACCCCAATGAGAGTGATGCACAGACTGAGTGTGATATGCATGAGGAAGCACATTGCCAGCGGGTGGATGCGTCTCATACCAACGATTTATGAGGGGATGACCGATATCCGGGGGGGAATTTCGCCGAAATACGTGCTCAATTTCTGAATTGGTCGATTTCCACACCAGCCTATATCCAAGGGTCCACTGTATATTCAAAGGGTGTTACCACTTTCTTACACTTCTGTTATGTGACACTTAACCTATGTTAAATTTCACCATCAGTTTGTTACTCCCTGTACTAAATTTATACAAATCTCTTTATAGGAAGTATTATAGCCATTTTGGTGTATGTATATATGTATTTTACATAGGATTTATACCTCATCACATTATATTTAATGCATATATGGCAGTTCTTATTTATTCCATCTGGCAAGCCATATATATAAATTAAGTCATTATTGCAAAAAGTGCTGATCAATGTGCAATTACACTCCTATATTATTTTCTTTTTAACATGTTGGCCGTCTACCACCAAGGTTGGGTGACCCAAAAAAGGAACACTCTCACTGTCATTCACACCATCTTTGTCTTGCCAGAGGCATACAAATACTACAGTTCAGATGTCCCTTGAAACAGTAAATACCAAACCTTTCGTTTAGAGTGCAGACACTGTACTTCCCACCTCTATGATTCATGTCCGGCTAACTGGTTTCCCTGAATCCCTTAACAAAATATTACCTTGCTCACTTTCAACAGCTTGTTAGGTCCTATATGTGTGCATGAAAACACCTCACTACCCAAACAGAACTCTTTCCATAGTGTACAATGCCAAATCTGCAGGCACAGTAGATGATTGTTGTAAGATTTGAATCCTGGCTTGATCATATGCATTTTTTACTGTACTTTGTTTGATCCAGAAATTAAAGTTTGAATATACTGTATACTCTTCTCTGTATCTTATTTTATTTGTTTGATATTAAAATTTCAGGTTTGCTCTGCTGGATCACGTCTCTTGGTCCAAGAGCCTGTATTTGATAGATTTATTGAGAAAGTGAAGCAGCGCATGAAGACGCTTAGACTTGGCTCATCCTTGGACAAAACCATGGATATGGGTGCCATTATTGATGAAACGCAGCAGAAATTTATTGCTGAGTATGTTGATGATGCTCAGAAGGGAGGAGCAGAGGTAAGCTTTTGATAATGCTGGTAGGAGTTTATAGGCATGTCAGCTACTTGTCATTTTAATAGTTAAGCTTCAGGAATGATGTAACAGTATTGCATTAATGAGCACTGCCCTGTTTGTATATCAATCATTATTTTATATAACATTAACACTAGTCTATTTTAAAGGAAGTTACCATACATTAATTTTTTTTTTTAATTAGTCGGCCATCTCCCACCGAGGCAGGGTGACCCAAAAAGAAAGAAAATCCCCAAAAAGAAAATACTTTCATCATCTTTCAACACTTTCACCTTACTCACACATAATCACTGTTCTTGCAGAGGTGCTCAGAATGCAACAGCTTAGAAGCATGTACATATAAAGATACACAACATATCCCTCCAAACTGGCAATATCCTAAACCCCTCATTTAGAGTGCAGGCATTCATAAATATTACTTTGCTCACACTCCAACAGCACATCAAGTCCTAAAAACCATTTTGTCTCCATTCACTTCTATCTAACATGCTCACGCATGCTTGCTGGAAGTCAAAGCCCCTCGCACATAAAACCTCCTTTACCCCCTCCCTCCAACTTTTCCTAGGCCATCCCCTACCCTGCCTTCCCTCCACTACAGATTTATTTATTTTTTTATTATCACACCGGCCGATTCCCACCAAGGCAGGGTGGCCCGAAAAAGAAAAACTTTCACCATCATTCACTCCATCACTGTCTTGCCAGAAGGGTGCTTTACACTACAGTTTTTAAACTGCAACATTAACACCCCTCCTTCAGAGTGCAGGCACTGTACTTCCCATCTCCAGGACTCAAGTCCGGCCTGCCGGTTTCCCTGAATCCCTTCATAAATGTTACTTTGCTCACACTCCAACAGCACGTCAAGTATTAAAAACCATTTGTCTCCATTCACTCCTATCAAACACGCTCACGCATGCCTGCTGGAAGTCCAAGCCCCTCGCACACAAAACCTCCTTTACCCCCTCCCTCCAACCCTTCCTAGGCCGACCCCTACCCCGCCTTCCTTCCACTACAGACTGATACACTCTTGAAGTCATTCTGTTTCGCTCCATTCTCTCTACATGTCCGAACCACCTCAACAACCCTTCCTCAGCCCTCTGGACAACAGTTTTGGTAATCCCGCACCTCCTCCTAACAGATTTATACACTCTCGAAGTTGTTCTATTTCGTTTCAACCTCTCTGCATGTCCGAACCCTCTCATCAACCCTTCCTCAGCCCTCTGGATAATAGTTTTGGTAATCCCACACCACCTCCTGATTTCCAAAAATTTTCTGCACTATATTCACACCACACATTGCCCTCAGACATGACATCTCCACTGCCTCCAGCCTTCTCCTTGTTGCAACAGTCACCATCCATGTTTCACACCCATGTAAGAGCATTGGTTTAACTATTCTCTCATATATTTCCCTCTTTGCTTCCATGAACAAAGTTCTTTGTCTCCACAGACTTCTAAGTGCACCACTAACCTTTTTGCCCTCATCTTTCATAGACCCAAATATGTAGAGTATTTGTGTATATATTTGAATTGATGAGGGAAAAATGGTGAGTGGTGCATTGAGGTATATGTGGAGTCAAAAAACACTATCTATGGAGGCAAAGAAGGGAATGTATGAAAGTATAGTGGTACCAACACTCTTATATGGATGTGAAGCTTGGGTGGTAAATGCAGCAGCGAGGAGACGGTTGGAGGCAGTGGAGATGTCCTGTCTAAGGGCAATGTGTGGTGTAAATATTATGCAGAAAATTCGGAGTGTGGAAATTAGGAGAAGGTGTGGAGTTAATAAAAGCATTAGTCAGAGGGCAGAAGAGGGGTTGTTGAGGTGGTTTGGTCATTTAGAGAGAATGGATCAAAGTAGAATGACATGGAAAGCATATAAATCTATAGGGGAAGGAAGGAGGGGTAGGGGTCGTCCTCGAAAGGGTTGGAGAGAGGGGGTAAAGGAGGTTTTGTGGGCGAGGGGCTTGGACTTCCAGCAAGCGTGCATGAGCGTGTTAGATAGGAGTGAATGGAGATGAATGATACTTGGGACCTGACGATCTGTTGGAGTGTGAGCAGGGTAATATTTAGTGAAGGGATTCAGGGAAACCGGCTATTTTCATATAGTCGGACTTGAGTCCTGGAAATGGGAAGTACAATGCCTGCACTTTAAAGGAGGGGTTTGGGATATTGGCAGTTTGGAGGGATATGTTGTGTATCTTTATACGTATATGCTTCTAAACTGTTGTATTCTGAGCACCTCTGCAAAAACAGTGATAATGTGTGAATGTGGTGAAAGTGTTGAATGATGAAAGTATTTTCTTTTTGGGGATTTTCTTTCTTTTTTGGGTCTCCCTGCCTCGGTGGGAGACTGCCGACTTGTTGAAAAAAAAAAAAATTGTGTATGTGTGAGTCTTCAAAGATATTTTATTTGGATTATTAATCAAGAGGATTAGTAACCTAGGATAACAGGATAAAGCACTGTGCCTGACTTATTTTCATTGGTGGTCACTTAATCCTTGTCTCCAGAATGTGAGCCACTGCATTTGGCTAACACCCAGGGTGAACAGAGGCAATAGGAATAAGGAAACCTGCCAAATGGTGGAATCAAATCCAAGTCTTGTAGATGAGAGTTGACAGTATGTGTAGTTTCAAATAAAAATAGTCAGAGTTAAAAGGAGTACAAATGATTTGGAAAGTCAGTGATTATGCAGAGCATTTTGAGTTTGCTAAAACCACTAAAAAACTCACACAGTGTTGATAAGACTTTCTTGGGAACAAAGCTAAAAAGATTCACTTGAGCATAGATTGCAAAATTAGCAGTGTTGGAGATATTTGTGCATTCGCAATTTCACCCACTTTCAGCCCTGTTTTGGGCCAATTCCATTATTCCAGTTGACCAAATTCATAGCTATTTTGCTAGAACTTCTTTTATTCTATTGATTAACCAATCGAAAGGCAGAATGAGGGGTAACTTCTTGGGAGTGCACCTGGAAAAGGGTGGGCAGTGCATTGAGGCATCTGTGGAGACAAAGAACTTTATCCATGGAGGCAAAAATGGAATGTACCAGAGTATAATGGTACTAACGTTGTTGTATAGGTGTGAAGCATGGGTCTTGAAAGTTGCAGTGAAGAGGATAGAGGCATTGAAGATATTGTATTTGAGGGTAATGTGTGATGTAAATATTATGCAGATAATGTGGAGATAAGGTGTAGTTACCAAAAGTATTATTCAAGAGGGTTGAGGAAGGGTTATTGAGGTGGTTTAGGCATTTAGAAATGATAGAGAAAAGTAGAATGACCAGGAGGACTTTTTTTTTTTTTTTTAACAAGTCGGCCGTCTGCCACCGAGGCAGGGTGACCCAAAAAGAAAGAAAATCCCCAAAAAGAAAATACTTTCATCATCACTCAACACTTTCACCTCACTCACACATAATCACTGTTTTTGCAGAGGTGCCCAGAATACAATAGTTTAGAAGTATACACGTATAAAAATACACAATACAGTGGACCCCCGCTTAACGATCACCTCCCAATGCGACCAGTTATGTAAGTGTATTTATGTAAATGCGTTTGTACGTGTATGTTTGGGGGTCTGAAATGGACTAATCTACTTAACAATATTCCTTTTGGGAACAAATTCGGTCAGTACTGGCACCTGAACATACTTCTGGAATGAAAAAATATCGTTATCCGGGGGTCCACTGTATATCCCTCTAAACTGCCAATATCCCAAACCCCTCCTTTAGAGTGCAGGCATTGTACTTCCCATTTCCATGACTCAAGTCCGGTTATATAAAATAACCGGTTTCACTGAATCCCTTCACTAAATATTACCCTGCTCACACTCCAACAGATCGTCAGGTCCCAAATACCATTCGTCTCCATTCACTCCTATTGAACACACTCATGCATGCCTGCTGGAAGTCCAAAACCTCCCTTACCCCTTTCTTCCAACCTTTTCGAGGACAACCCCTACCCCGCCTTCCTTCTCCTACAGATTTAAATGCTCTCCATGCCATTCTACTTTGATGCATTCTCTCTAAATGACCAAACCACCTCAACAACCCCTCTTCAGCCCTCTGACTAATACTTTTATTAACTCCACACCACCTCCTAAATTCCACATTCCAAATTTTGTGCATAATATTTACACCACACATTGCCCTTAGACAGGACATCTCTACTGCCTCCAACCAATTTGATTCAAATATTCAAATATTTTATATTCTTAAAATTTCTTTTCTAGTAAACACTAGGTCTGGTATTGATAATATGCTGCCTTCTCTCGTTGAAGAGTAGATGTGTTGATACATCAATCATCATTAACATGAATTCTTTATCATCATCATCTTGTATCTGATACCTGGTAACATATACCTGCCTCCAGGTATACATTAAGGATTTTTATTGATCATTTCTGATTTATTCTTTTTAATAGGTCATCCAATCTCTTTGTAATTGAAATCCACTACTAGCAATATAATGACCAATTTTTTTCATTATCAGTTTTCAATAGTGTTATTTATATAGAACATATAATACCTTACTTAGTAGTCCCTAGTCAAAAGATTCATTCCCATGTGCTATTCAATGGGTTCCATGCATTTGGTGTAATTTTTACCATTAACATTTCAACATTACTGTACTATGTGCAAAACAACCATGTTGGGAGTTGAATGATAGCTCTAGGCTATCATTGCATGTTTGTTTTGCATCTTGTATTACTTGCTCCCGATATTTGCATATTACAAAGGAACCTTGGTTGTTGAATGCACTACTTGTCGAACAAATCAGTTTTCGAATGAGGAATTCGAGAAAAGCATGTCAGGGTTTTCATATGTGCTCTAGTTGTTGACAGACAACGCTCCCAGGGTCAAAGAATTTAAAATAAAAAAATCTTATTAAATGATAGATAATCTTTTTCCGAAGGTAATGAAATCAAATGTATGAAATTTGATGGAAAATTTACCAAATTATGCTATTGCAAAGTTAGCAGTCTTGGAGATATTTATGCATTAGCAATTTCATCCACTTTGAGCCCTATTTTGGCCCATTTCCATTGTTCCAGTTGACCAAACTCATAGCTTTTTGCTAGAACTTCTTTTATTCTATTGATTGAGTACAAGAAACTGCATTTACCTATTTCAACTACCCAATAAAGTGACCTGAAATTACTAATTGGGCCAATTTCACACAAAATTCGAGAAAGGCCAATTTCAAAATAGGGTTCAGAATAAACAATGCAAACATTCCTGGCACTAAAATAACATTTTCTCTGTTCATTAGTCACATCTCCAGGCCCCTCTTACATTACGCTTGCTTTTCATTTTGAATTTTTATTCACGAAAAATAGATTTGCTTTTATTCAGACTATTGCATAATTGTAATAATTGTATAAATAATATCAGCACATTTGTGAATGCATATTAGACCCACCAGTTGACATGTATTGCATGTGTGACATGATTTGTTTACTCTTGAACATCAGCAAAAATCAAACATTTCCATTACTTTGACCTCAGTTGCAAGCTACTTTTAGTCTGTAAACCATTCAAAAAATCATCTCTATTTCTGTAATATATCTTCTATTCTATCAAATGAGACCAAGAAAACAAGAATGCAACCATAAATACCATATGAAAATACACCGCATAGTTGCTGTTCGTGATGCAGAATTTTTTTTTATACTGCACACACTGATCATGCAGACCCATTCTCTCACATGTAGGCCTACCAGCTTTCTCCCACAAGATTTGAAGCCACTAGAATTTTGCCATTAGCTCTCCTCTGACAAGTAAGAGGCCGTTAAATTTTCATTTACTGTACAGTATTTTAGTTAAATTTTCGTTTATTATTCATTTTTACAGTTTCCCTGTGCTGTATAATTTTATATGTTGCTTCTTGTAGTGGTTAGTACATTATTATTAATAAATTATTATATTGTCATTTGGAGTCTGGAACAGATTATTTCAATTTTCCTTATTCTTTATGGGAAAAATTGCTTTGGTTGTCATCAATTTTGATTGTAGAATCGACATCTGGAACGAATTAAATTTGACAACCGAGGTTCCATTGTACTGTATTTGTATTTTGAATTTTGATTGCTGTAGCTTATATTTTTATTTGCCAGTGTACTGTACTACTATTCCACCCAATTTTTTTCAGCAATCTTTTCTTAATACATTTTTTTGATTGATTGCCACCTCAGATAAAATATTTTTTTTCTCTCTCTCCCTATTAATAAAGTAAATATGCAGTCATATAACCAGCTCAGCCTGGTAAACATGAATTATAAACACAATCACCTTAGACCCTGGTAGTAGTAATTGTACCATGCCACTCTTTGTTCAGTTAACAAGCCAACTCCCCTCATTAACATTTGCTCCTGCCCTAAAACTGTACCTTTATATTTCATTTAATTCCACGTTTTGCAGCGTTTTACTGAACGTTAATGCATGTCTTCCTGATTCCAAACTTTATCTGTTTTTACATGTGTGTGTGTGTGAAGCTACTTGTATTTTAGTCACAGGGAAGAGACACTGATATACAATGTTGCACTAAAAAATATTTAACTTTGTTCTCGTCCAATGAATTTTATAAGGTGTTTCAAGTTGATGCACCATCAGGATGTTACTACCCGCCAACCCTAATTACTGGTGTAGGAACTACATCCCGCACAGTTGTGGAAGAGATATTTGGCCCTGTTCTTATAGCCATGCCATTTAGGTAAGTTTGGTTAGATCTTAATTTTCTGCAGTAATATTCTGGAACTGAGATATATAAATCTGTTTAACCAGAAAGGGCAATAAAAGACATTGGATAGAATGTAGAGAGGTAGAGATGTAGTGCTTATCTTGAAACACTTTACAGTACAATAACTACACTGTACAACATACTTTGTTTTGTTTTGTACTAGTACTTCCTGAAGCACGTACCAGAATACAGGTCCACATCCCTTTATCCGAAACCCTGAGGGCCAGTATTTCGAATTTCACCTGCCACTCTGGCTGTCAGTGCTGGGTCACGTCGCCATGTGGCGGCATGACCCAGCACTGAGATAACTGATGTTCCACACTCCACAAAATAACTTCGGTCTTTGGAACTTTTCAAATTTCAGAATTTCAGATAAAGGGATGTGGACCTGTATTATTAGTGTTATTAGATATGATTTCCGAAATATTTTTTGCAAAAAATTTGGCAAAAAGGATCACTTGGTAATGGAAATAATTCAGGTGACAAGTATAGTGGCTACATAACCAAGTAACAGACACCTCTGCTGCTCCATTGGTAATTCCACACTGACTCTCAACACCCCACCCCCACTCCCACTCCTTGTTGCCTTGCAACTTTCCTTGCTTGTTGGTTACTCATATCCTCTCATCACTACCACTAGCTCCTTCATCACCTGTTTTGCCACCCCCACTGCCCTCTCATACCCCTTGTGTTGCCATCATCATCATTCCCTGCTGTCTTGCCAGTCACATTACCCCTCTCCAGCTTTGCCATCACCCACTACCATTATGTAATGCCTCATTGTCATGCCACGCACCACCCCTGCTGCAGTATTACTCACACCACCCTGGGCTGCAGTGCCGCACACCACCCCCTGCTGCAGCACCACTCACACCATCCCCTGTTGCAGTACCACTCACACCACCCACGTGCCACTCTTCTCTGCCTTAGTAATTTAGTAAATTCAAACTGATAATGTTAATTGTTGTAGTACGTATATAGAAATTTAGTTAATGGATAATTATGATTACTGTACTATAGGCATGAATACAATGCAGCGTAGTATAGTACAGTAATTGGTATTACTGTAAAATACTGAAACATGGATTCCATGATTAATATCGCTTGTAAAAGTATTTTCGTATTAATAGCTTACATATTAAGCAAATTTTAAGTGTCTTTTTATCCTATAATAAAAACTGGCAACTTTGTAAAATGCCTAATAAATACTGTCAATCTTGTGTACTTCTCAGAACTGCCAAGGAGGCCATATCTTTGGCCAATAACACTATATATGGGCTAGGTGCATCAGTCTTCACTGAACAGATGACTCTTGCTATTGAAACTGCCAAAATGATCAAGGTAAGTTTTTTTTTATTTTGTTTGGGTGACTTAGCAGGTTTAAACCTAAGAATATTATCATTACATTCGTGAGAGCACTAAACAAGTAGAGTTGTTCAGCACCTGGGAAAATCCTCACTTAGTGACGTACTCATTTACCAACGACTCAGACTTATGACGGGGGTCTGACTAGTAGGCATACCTAAAGAACGCATATTAGAGCTGATTTCCTCTATTCTGTTTATTACAATATACAGCACACTACTGTATAAACATTTAAAAATGCAGTGGAACCCGAGTTTTGAACTTAATCCGTTCCAGGAGCTAGTTCTAAAGTCAAAACATTTGAAACTCAAAGCAATATTTCCCATATGAAATAATGTAAATGCAATTAATCCATTCCAGAAACCCAAAAATATTCACAAAAAAAATGCATTTTATAGAGATTATTTATAGTTCTACATACACACAACAAACATACATAGTACAATAAGTATTAGATAAATAAACATTTTCTAGGTAGTAGGTTGGTAGACAGCAGCCACCCAGGGAGGTACTATCGTCCTGCCAAGTGAGTGTAAAACGGAAACCTGTAATTGTTTTACATGATGGTAGGATTGCTGGTGTCTTTTTTTCTGTCTCATAAACTTGCAAGATTTCAGGTACGTCTTGCTACTTCTACTTACACTTAGGTCACACTGCACATACATGTACAAGCATATATATACACACCCCTCTGGGTTTTCTGCTATTTTCCTTCTTATTCTTGTTTATTTCCTCTTATTTCCATGGGGAAGTGGAACAGAATTCTTCCTCCGTAAGCCATGTGTGTTGTAAGAGGTGACTAAAATGCCGGGGGCAAGGGGCTAGTAACCCCTTCTCCTCTATAAATTACTAAATTTAACCCTTTCAGAGTCCAGAGGCCAAATTTAAAAGTGTGCACCAGGGTCCAAGAATTTTCAAAAAATAATTTTGTTATTTTTTTCCTATGAAATGGTAGAGAATCTTTTTCTGAAGGTAATAAAATAAAAAGTACAAAATTTGATGGAAAATTGACGAAATTATGCTCTCGCGAATTTTGATGTGTAGGCGATATTTACGCATCGGCGATTTTGCCGAATTTGACTCCCATTTTAGGCCAATTACAGTATTCCAGTCAACCAAATTCTTAGCTATTTCACTAGTATTACTTCTATTCTATCGATTGAGCACAAGAAATCGCCAAGTCAACTGTTTCAGCAACAAAATAAAGTGACCGGAAATTGGTAATTTGGCCAATATAGTGCAAAGTTCAAAATATTCCCATTTCAAAATAGGGTCCAGAATAAACAATGCAGGCATTCCTGGCACTAAACTAACATTTCCTCTATTCATTAGTTATGTTTTCAGGCTTTACAAATGAATTCCATTTTGATTTTTTATTCACAATGAATTTTTATTCAAACCAATAAATAGAAGATTTACTGTTATGCAGTACTGTAATAATTTTAGGAGTGAAGAAGAACAAGATGTGAGTGTGGGGGAGGTGCATGAGGTATTACGTAGAATGAAAGGGGGTAAAGCAGCTGGAACTGACGGGATCATGACAGAAATGTTAAAAGCAGAGGGGGGGGGGGATATAGTGTTGGAGTGGTTCGCATTTTTGTTTAATAAATGTATGAAAGAGGGAAAGGTACCTAGGGATTGGCAGAGAGCATGTATAGTCCCTTTATATAAAGGGAAGGGGGACAAAAGAGATTGTAGAAATTATAGAGGAATAAGTTTACTAAGTATACCAGGAAAAGTGTATGGTAGGGTTATTATTGAAAGAATTAGAGGTAAGACAGGATGTAGGATTGCGGATGAGCAAAGATGTTTCAGAGTGGGTAGGGGATGTGTAGATCAAGTGTTTATATTGAAGCATATATGTGAACAGTATTTAGATAAAGGTAGGGAAGTTTTTATTGTATTTATGGATTTAGAAAAGGCATATGATAGAGTAGATAGGGGAGCAATGTGGCAGATGTTGCAAGTACAGTGGAACCTTGACTTAAGAGTTTAATCCGTTCCAGGAGCTAGCTCGTAACTCAATTTACTCATATATCAAATTAATTTTCCTCATTTAAATTAATTGAAAAACCATTAATCCGTTCCTGAACTCTGGAGAGCCAAGAAAAATTACTTGAATATGACGCTATTATCAACTATACGGCTTATTTGTCTATCACAATTCATCTAATATGACATAATAAACAATATAGTTAACACAGAAACATGATATATACTCAAGAATTAATAAAATAGGCCATAATACAGTGGCAGAGGCAGCGGCGAATGTGTCTGCCATTTCCTGTGTGTATATACTGAGAGTATCTTCCCATGCTCTTATTGTAAGAGAAAACAGAGTATTTTTCAGGCTAACTGCAATAGATCACCATTTTTCCAAGGAAAACACTGAAAATATTGTATATAAACACATAATAAATCATAATATACTACAGAATTTAAAGAAATAATAAACTGTTTATATAAAGTGTATATGTACTCACACATTGAACATAACTGATACAATTTGTTTTGTTTAATCACTGAATATAACTGATACGGAATCTCCTGCGAACTGCTTCTCTCTCAACCATGTCAGCAGCAACTTCTCCATCTTTTCATGGACAGAGGTCCGCAGCTCAGACGTTATTGTAATGCCCTTGGCTGACACTATAGCCTTGAACGACTCCTGCTGCTTTAGTATCGTACATATAGTAAATTATTATTATTATAATCAAGGGGGAAGCGCTAAACCCGGAGGATTATACAGCGCCTGGGGGGGGGTGGAAGACATTCAGGCTTAATTCGGGGAACTGGAGCACAGACCCAATTCCCTAAATCAAGAGCTTCTCACCAACATCAAGGAACCTTCCTTGAGGGGTACATATAGTAGATGTACTGCGCTGGTATTGTCTGGCTAAATCCACAACTCGTGCACCTTGCATATGTTTATCTATGATTTCATGCGTTAATTCCATGGAAATCATCATCTTTTTCTTCTCAGCACTGTCCTTTACACTTATTTTCTTAGGACCCATGGTTAGAAAAGCGAAATTTGGCAAAATGACTGTCAAAATTGTAAGCAAATCAGGAGAGAACTGCTTCGACAGCAATGTAAACATCAGCTGCGCGAACTAGCGGCAGGATTCTGAATTATTATTATGTACGTATTATGTACATTATTATTATTATTATTATTATTATTATTATTAATTTAGGGAACTGAAGCTCTATCGTTATTGTAAAATAATAATAATTATTATTATTATTACTGAAGCTTTATTGTTATAATAATTATTATTATTATTATTACTATTAATTTAGGGTACAAGCTCTATCGTCATTGCAATACTAATAATAATAATAATAATTATTATAATTAATAATTTAGAGAACTGAAGCTGTCATTATTATTATTATTACTATTTTTTTAACAAGTCGGCCGTCTCCCACCGACGCAGGGTGACCCAAAAAGAAAGAAAATCCCCAAAAAGAAAACACTTTCATCATCATTCAACTCTTTCACCTCACTCACACATAATCACTGTTTTTGCAGAGGTGCTCAGAACACAACAGTTCAGAAGCATATACAGTGGTCCCTCGTTTTTCGTAATTAATCCGTTCCTGGAGGAGCTACTGTTACACCCTTTTGTTCATTTTGTTCATTTTCTTCTTATTATCACAATGGTATACTATTACATGTTATTTTTGCTATTTCACTTAATATTATATTCAGGAGTAATTCCATTAGTAGCTAAAATGGATTTACTCGACTTTATAATATTATCTGGTCGTATTACTTAGCTTTGTATTTAGTTAGGCCATTTAATTAGTGTCAACTGCTGGTGACCTGGCCAAGCACCAGTAGGTGTTTTGAGCTGCTCGACCCCTGCTCCGACCGAGACAAAGTGGGCTGGTAAAGCCTCACAGAGTTCAGTTCTTACCTTCCTCACCTCTCGTGAGGGAAGCTCCCTGATTCTTGGATTTAAACTTCTGGTCCCATATGAGGTTCCCTAGTGACCCTCCAGTACCATGCACAATTACATGACACTCTTTTATTGAAGATCTGGATGGTATCTGCTGTGTGAGGGTGATTTTCATCAAAAAAGGTTTGCACTTCAAGCCATTTTGCACACATTTCCTTAATCTTTGAAGTAGGCAATTCCTTCAATTTCTCTCTCCCCTCCTTTGAACAGTTTCCCCAAACGGACTCTCAGAGTTCAAGGTTCTCTTAGAAGCCTTACCTATAAGGTTTACGTGATCCTTCCAAAACTCTTTTAGAGTCAATCGAGTGTCTGTGGTCACTTCAAAGCACTTTTGAAACAGAGCTTTTGTGTACAGTGTGTGAAGCTTGCTGTTTTGGAGACGCTGGTGATTGTCCCTAGCTCTGCTAGGAGTGAATTTAAGCAGTATTGATTCAAAGAGGACGGTGAAAAAGTCATGGGAGACAGACTCGCCTCAAAATTCCTTTAAGTGTAAAATATTCCTAAACTCACTTAGTATATTATGAAAGTTGAATAAGAGTGAATTATTATTGAAGTGTTACGTCTTCTGTCTCATTTGGATTGAGTTAAGTAAAGTGTTATTATGTGAAGAGAAGGTGTTATGATACTAGAGCCGTTCAGTACTATAATCAAGATAATACTGTGTATTATCTTTTAGTGAACTTAAGTGTAAATTTCATGAGTACTCTGTTTTATGGTGCGACCTTTTTAAAGTTAATATAAAAACCTTCTATGGTTTATTAAGAAACTTAATAAAAAACCGGAAAGAAACATTGTGATTGTTTACTACTGAACAGTTGAATGATTTCATCTAGAACAGGATATTCAGTCCTGTTTATTTGTTGCAAGAAAGGGCTAAACAGGCTTAAGTAGTGGCCCTGTACGCAACAGCTACTATAAACGAAATTTACGATTTGCGAATCAATTTTCCCCATAAGAAATAATGTAAATACAATTAATCCGTTTCTGACACTCAGAAGTATTAAAACTAAAAAATTTTTTACATGAAATATACATGTAGTACATAAACAATACAATGGGAAATGATGAATGAAACATTAACAGCATAACACTTACCTTTATTGGAGATTCTTCTTAGTGTATGGGAGACTGGAGGAGGAGAGAGATTGGATTGTTTACAGTTTGGAAGGGGAATCCCCTTCCAGCAACACCTCAGGTACCAATTGCTTCTCTGGGGTTGCTTCTCTTATCTGTTTCTTAATGCCACTAGGACCACCTTGAGAGTCACTCTAGTCCTGTCTCGCAAAGTAACTGTGGAGAGAGCTCTGTTTCTGGCGTCTCTTTAACACTTCCCTAAAATGGCCCAAGACTTTGTCACTGTACATATTTCTCACCTTCTTTACCACAGGCTTGGCACTAGGAGCTTTCTTTGGAGCCATGGTAGCTTATTTAGTACTTGCAGCACTAAAATGAGTGGAATATTATGAAATATTTCGTAGGAGCACTTGAGGGGACCTTCACTCACTGGTAAACAATGCCAGACTGGCTGGGTAGGGAGGCCTCCCCAGCTCACACCGTGCGTAAGCGTCCTGGACGAACTACTATTTGCGAGTCAACCTATGAAAAGCGAGTCCATGTTTATACAAAAATACCCCTATGATTGGCGAAATTTGCGATTGCCGAGAACTACGAAAAGCGAGGGACCACTGTACGTATAAAGATATACAACATATCCCTCCAAACTGTCAATATCCCGAAACCCTCCTTTAGGGTGCAGGCATTGTACTTCCCATTTCCAGGACTCAAGTCCAGCTATATAAAAATAACCGGTTTCCCTGAATCCCTTCACTAAATATTACCCTGCTCACACTCCAACAGATCGTCAGGTCCTAAATACCATTCATCTCCATTCACTCCTATCAAACATGCTCATGCACGACTGCTGGAAGTCCAAGCCCCTCGCCCACAAAACCTCCCTTACCCCTTCCCTCCAACCTTTTCGAGGACGACCCCTACCCCGCCTTCTACAGATTTAAATGCTCTCCATGTCATTCTACTTTGATCCATTCTCTCTAAATGACCAAACCACCTCAAGAACCCCTCTTCAGCCCTCTGACTAATACTTTTATTAACTCCACACCTTCTCCTAATTTCCACACTCCGAATTTTCTGCATAATATTTACACCACACATTGCCCTTAGACAGGACATCTCCACTGCCTCCAACTGCCTCCTCGCTGCTGCACTCACAACCCAAGCTTCACACCCATATAAGAGTGTTGGTACTACTATACTTTCATACATTCCCTTCTTTGCCTCCATAGATAACAAATTAAGGAGTGGGGGACTACACCATGCTGGCAGCTAGTGGCATAGTGATGCAGCCACTGGCACTACAAAAATACCAACCACTCCAAAACTATATCTCCCCCTGCTTTTAACATTTCTATCATGATCCTGTCAGTTCCAGCTGCTTTACTCCCTTTCATTCTACGTAATGCCTCACGCACCTCCCCCACACTCACATCCTGTTCTTCTTCACTCCTAAAAGTTGGTATACCTCCCTGGCCAATGCATGAAATTACCGCTTCCCTTTCTTCGTCAACATTTAAAAGCTCCTCAAAATATTCTCGCCATCTACCCAAAACCTCCATCTCCCCATCTTCTAACTCCCCTACTCTGTTTTTAACTGACAAATTCATTCGTTCTCTAGGCTTTCTTAACTTGTTTAACTCCAAAAATTTTTTCTTATTTTCATTAAAATTTCTTGACAGCTCTTTTCCCACTCTATCATCTGCTCTCCTTTTGCACTCTCTCACCACTCTCTTTACATTTCTTTTAATCTCCATATACTCTACTCTTCTTATAGCACTTCTGCTTTGTAAAAACCTCTCATAAGCTAACTTTTTCTCTTATCACACCCTTTACTTCATCATTCCACCAATCACTCCTCTTTCCTCCTGCACCCACCCTCCTATAACCACAAACCTCTGCCCCACATTCTAATACTGCATTTTTAAAACTGTTCCAACCCTCTTCAACCCCCCCACTACTCATACTTGCACCAGCCCACCTTTCTGCCAATAGTTGTTTATATCTCACCCGAACTTCCTCCTCCCTTAGTTTATACACTTTCACCTCCCTCTTGCTTCTTGTTGCCATTTTCCTCTTTTCCCGTCTACCTCTTACTCTAACTGTAGCTACAACTAAACAATGATCCGATATATCAGTTGCCCCTCTATAAACGTGTACATCCTGGAGCCTACCCATCAACCTTTTGTCCACCAATACATAATCTAACAAACTACTTTCATTACATGCTATATCATACCTTGTATATTTATTTATCCTCTTCTTCATAAAATATGTGTTACTTATTACCAAACCTCTTTCTACACATAGCTCAATTAAAGGCTCTCCATTTTCATTTACCCCTGGCACCCCAAATTTACCTCCTACTCCCTCCACAACATTTTTGCCCACTTTAGCATTGAAATCCCCAACCACCATTACTCTCACACTTGGTTCAAAACTGCCCACGCATTCACTCAACATTTCCCAAAATCTCTCTCTCCTCTACACTTCTCTCTTCTCCAGGTGCATATACGCTTACTATAACCCACTTTTCACCTCTAACCTTCATTTTACTCCACATAATCCTTGAATTAATACATTTATAGTCCCTCTTTTCCTGCCATAACTTATCCTTCAACATTATTGCTACTCCTTCTTTAGCTCTAACTCTATTTGAAACCCCTGACCTAATCTCATTTATTCCTCTCCACTGAAATTCTCCCACCCCCTTCAGCTTTGTTTCACTTAAAGCCAGGACATCCAGCTTCTTCTCAAATTATTTAGATAAAGAAAAATTTGATATCAAATTGGGGAGGAGGAGTATGGAAGAAGTGAATGTTTTCAGATACTTGGGAGTTGGCATGTCGGCAGATGGATTTATGAAGGATGAGGTTAATCATAGAATTGATGAGGGAAAAAAGGTGAGTGGTGCGTTGAGGTATATATGGAGACAAAAAAACGTTATCTATGGATGCAAGGAAGGGAATGTATGAAAGTATAGTACGTAGTACCAACACTCTTATATGGGTATGAAGCTTGGGTTGTGAATGCAGCATCGAGGAGGCGGTTGGAGGCAGTGGAGATGTCCTGTCTAAGGGCCATGTGTGGTGTAAATATTATGCAGAGAATTCGGAGTGTGGAAATTAGGAGAAGGTGTGGAGTTAATAAAAGTATTAGTCAGAGGGCTGAAGAGGGGTTCTTGAGGTGGTTTGGTCATTTAGAGAGAATGGATGAAAGTAGAATGACATGGAGAGCATTTAAATCTGTAGGGGAAAGAAGGCGGGGTAGGGGTCGTCCTCGAAAAGGTTGGAAGGAAGGGGTAATGGAGGTTTTGTGGGCGAGGGGCTTGGACTTCCAGCAGGCGTGCATGAGCGTGTTTGATAGGAGTGAATGGAGACAAATGGTATTTGGGACCTGATGATCTGTTGGAATGTGAGCAGGGTAATATTTAGTGAAGGGATTCAGGGAAACCGGTTATTTTTATATAGCCGGACTTGAATCCTGGAAATGGGAAGTACAGTGCCTGCACTCTAAAGGAGGGGTTTCGGGATATTAGCAGTTTGGAGGGATATGTTGTGTATCTTTATACGTATATGCTTCTAAACTGTTGTGTTCTGAGCACCTTTGCAAAAACAGTGATTATGTGTGAGTGAGGTGAAAGTGTTGAATGATGATGAAAGTATTTTTTTGGGGGGGATTTTCTTTCTTTTTGGGTCACCCTGCCTCAGTGGGAGGCGGCTGACTTGTTAAAAAAAAAAAAAAACTTTTTTTCATTATGAATTTATCTAGACTATGTTCTCCAAATGCATAAACTCTGACAAATAAGGAATATTGAAGACTGATGCTCATAGTGTGTGCTTCTCCTTCCAAGTTTGCTACTTTTATGACATTGGACTGCATTACTCTGTTGACATAAATAGTGATTTAGTTAATATTAGTAATCTTTAAACTTCACTTGGTCATAGATTACATTACTTTGTCAGTTTATAATCATAAATAAATTATATGATTAGTCTTTCTTTCTCACCTCATTCTCCGAAAATCCCTGTATACTATGTATTTCATAATCGAGCTGAGTAAACATGTTTATTCGTCCTACAGGTATTCCAAATTCTGATTAGCAAGTTTGTTCCCTCCTGAGTGCATTTTGTTTAAAATATTGTTGATCAAAATGGTGTTCAGCAGTTGACTATATTTCTTTCTTTCAACACACTGACCGTATCCCACCGAGGCGGGGTGGCCCAAAAGGAAAAACGAAAGTTTCTCCTTTTACATTTAGGAATATATACAGGAGAAGGGGTTACTAGCCCCTTGTTCCCGGCATTTCAGTCGCCTCTTACAACACGCATGGCTTACAGAGGAAGAATTCTGTTCCACTTCCACATGGAGATAAGAGGAAATAAACAAGAACAAGAACTAGAAAGAAAATAGAAGAAAACCCAGAGGGGTGTGCTTGTACATGTACGTGTAGTGTGACCTAAGTGTAAGTAGAAGTAGCAAGACGTACCTGAAATCTTGCATGTTTATGAGACAGAAAAAATGGACACCAGCAATCCTACCATCATGTAAAACAATTACAGGCTTTCGTTTTACACAGACTTGGCAGGACGGTAGTATCTCCCTGGGCGGTTGCTGTCTACCAACCTACTACCTATATGACTATATTTGTATACATATTTTAATTCTTCATAGGCAGGTGCTGTCTGGATTAACTGCCACAACATGTTTGATGCTGCTGCTGGCTTTGGTGGATACAAGCAGAGTGGCTTTGGGCGGGATGGAGGTAAAGAAGGTAAGCTGCTAATATTAACAAGGAACATTTTATTGTTACTGTAGGGAAAGGAAGGCGGGCTAGGGGTCGTCCTCGAAAAGGTTGGAAGGAAGGGGTAAGGGAGGTTTTGTGGGTGAGGGGCTTGGACTTCCAGCAGGGGTGCACGAGTGTGTTTGATAGGAGTGAATGGTATTTGGGACCTGACGATCTGTTGGAGTGTGAGCAGGGTAATATTTAGTGAAGGGATTCAGGGAAACCGGTTATTTTATATAACCGGACTTGAGTCCTGGAAATGGGAAGTACAATGCCTGCACTCTAAAGGAGGGGTTTCGGGATATTGGCAGTTTGGAGGGATATATTGTGTATTTTTATACGTATATCCTTCTAAACTGTTGTATTTCTGGGCACCTCTGCAAAAACAGTGATCATGTGTGAGTGAGGTGAAAGTGTTGAGTGATGATGAAAGTATTTTCTTTTTGGGGATTTTCTTTCTTTTTGGGTCACCGTGCCTCGGTGGGAGACGGCCGACTTGTTGAAAAAAAAAAAGTATACACAAGTACAGTGGACCCCCGCCTTACGATATTAATCCGTTCCTGAGAGCTCATCGTAAGCCGAAATTATCGTAAGGCGAATTAATTTTCCCCATTAGAAATAATGGAAATCAAATTAATCTGTGCAAGACACCCCAAAGTATGAAAAAAAAATTGTACCACATGAAATATTAATTTTAATATACACAAACTGAAGAAGACATGCACAATTACTACTCTACTAAGAATAGAATACATGACACTTACCTTTATTGAAGATCTGATGATGATTGATGGGATGGGAGGAGGGGAGTGTGTGGAAGTTATTGTTTAGAAGGGGAATCCCCCTTCTATTAGGACTTGAGGTAGCAAGTCCTTTTCCAGGGTTACTTCCCTTCTTCTTTTAATGCCACAAGGACCAGCTTGAGAGTCATTGGACCTCTGTTGCACAGCAAATCTGTCCATAGAGGTCTGTAACTCCCGTTCCTTTAAGGTTTGCCTAAAATGGGCCACAACATTGTCATTGTACAGGTTGCCAACACGGCTTGCAATAGCTGTGTTAGGGTGCTTTTCATCCATAAAGGTTTGCACTTCAACCCACTTTGCACACATTTCCTTAATCTTTGAAGTAGGCACAATGGATTCCACAACTGGCATAGGCTTCTCAGGGTTAGCCCCAAACCCTTCAAAATCTTTCTTAATTTCCATACTAATTCTCACCCTTTTTACCACAAGGATGGCACTAGAAGCTTTCTTGGGGCCCATGGTGACTTATTTTGCAGTTACAAGCACAAAAAACACTGGGATAAGGTGAAATGTACTGAATGTATGCGTGGATGCGACCGCACTGGCTGGCTTGTAAACATTGGCGCTGAGGCCACACGTGGGACGTGTCCCGGACGAATCGCATGAGGCGAGGCAAAATTTTTGCGTTCAAATGTATCGTATGGCGGATTTAACATAACGCGATGCCATCATAAGGCAGGGGTCCACTGTATAATTATCAGACTATATATAAAATATGAAATAACTTTTAAAAACACTTGAAATTTTGGAGTTTCCAGACATAATGGAGAGACTTAGTACTTATGGATCCCACATAGAATGTAAACAAACAGGGTGGGGCACGGTGACCGTATTAGAAAGTCAGGTGGGGGAGCCATATAGAGAGTTTTGGTCATAATTTGAAATGACCGTATTAGCAGAACGCCGTAAAGCGGGGGCCCTACTGTACTTGTTTAGGACTTAGCCAATTCATCCTGGCTTAAAGGGTTACTTGTCCAACACTGTGAACTTTAGGGGCATGTGGTGCATCATTTGGAAGCTTTCTGTGACATAGTTGCCTTGTCAGTTCCTCAGAAAAGGAAGGGGTTTCACGGTTAATATTTAACCTCCCAACTTCTTTTATTTATCTTACATGTCATGATACAATGTATAGAAAGGGTATACATTGGAATGTTATTAATTGGGATTACAGTGGAATGTTATTAATTGGGATTACCTAAACTGAAGAAAAAATAAAATAGGCTGCTATGAGTTGAACACGAAAGGAGCTGTGGAAAACCAGATGGAAAAAAGACTTGGAAGTAATAGTGGCCAGTAATTTGAAGCTAAGTATGCAGTATTCAGGAAGTAAATTATGCAAGCAGGATTTTAGGCTTTATTGGAAAAAATATCTGAATTCTGATCCAAGTTATTCTCAATCTATAGTATTTGCTAATATGTCCTGTTATATAGTGTAACCCCTCATGTTGGGATATTGATCAAAGGAACTGAACATGTTCATCCCTTCCTGGGCTGAATTTTATTGCCTCCTATTTCCCAAGCAGTGTATGACTTCTATGACTTAAGTGCTTTATTTCCCTCAATATTACAGTATTACTATAATCTAGGTCAGTGGTTCCCATAACAATATCACTTGTGTACCCTTTTCATTTTGTATTATTAACCACACACTTCTTTCCTGTAATGTCTAATGAGTTAAAGACATGCAGACGGAACAATATGCATAACTTCACTGTACAACAGCATAGGTCGTATTGAGAAAAAAAGACAAACTTGCAATATAAAAGCTTTATGTATTCATACACGAGTTGTTACTGTGAACAGCTATATGCAGTATGACAATATATTCACAAAAATTAATGTAATTTTTGTATCAAGAAAAATAGCGTCCATATTTTTAAATAAAGATGCAAATTTAGGCATAAACTGCAAATATATTTTGACAAGCTTTGTTTGCCTAGAATAAAGACCAGGTTTAATATTTATGCCAGCAAATGGGTCATGCTAGCCTAGTAGCCAGGTCACCTCGTGGACAATACCTGGGCTCGGACTATGCCAGTGAGTCAAACTGGAACCAGCCTAGTAGCATGCCAAAATGGAATTCTTTATTGTACAGCAAAATATTGTATTTCATTTTAAATACAACTGTTGTTGATAGTGTATTGTCAGGTGTTGCATGAACTGTTGGGATCATATAGCACATGGGGGAATGAGAGGGATTCAGATTTGATCCAAGGAAGGGGATGGCATGGCCAATTCCTTGGATCAAGAGCCATCATTGGCCAAGGGACCTCCTTTGAGGGTATATTATGCATAGAAAGGTTGTCTCAGTTTACGTTCATTAATAATTACTGAACATAAATGTTGAAAAAAATCAATAATGACAGTTGCAACACAATAAATTGTAATAACTCACTCATTTACCACCTGAACATCCCGTTGTATACCTCTGGGGAACCATGCCTCAGTTTGGGATCCTAT
Organism: Cherax quadricarinatus; assembly: GCF_038502225.1. NCBI lineage: Eukaryota > Metazoa > Arthropoda > Malacostraca > Decapoda > Parastacidae > Cherax > Cherax quadricarinatus. The sequence continues at coordinate 8,858,705 of NC_091350.1, forward strand.
ATTCTTGGGTGCTGTGGTAGTTTTGATCACCATAATTGAGGTAGGATATTGTTGACTAAGACACATGGGCATTATCTAGGGAGCTTTATTTGAGAAACATTTTCACCACCAGGGTCGTTATCAGGATAATGCAGACACATCAGAAAGTAGACTTGCATTAAGGAAACAGAGATATGGAGCTATAAAGTGATATAAGCATGGGCTGGGCTTGCTAGTGAAGATATAATATGTTGACTGGAGGTATTAATCAGATTTGATGTGCAGTGAAGAAGTAGTAGTAGTAGTAGTAATGGTTAATCTTAGAGTAAGCTCTGTCGACTATGAAGGCTTTGTGCTGTAAGCAGAAAGTCAGGATATTCTCTGTACCAAGATTCCATTAGGCATTCATAGATGTAGAGGGTATCAGCAAGAAAAAGCTCAGTAGCAATAAAAGGATTTATTTTTTTAAATGTTTGATAATCTCAATTGTAAAATTAATATTTCATTTATACAATCCTTTTACAGGTCTCTTTGAGTATGTGAAACCTTCATGGCAAAGTCGCTTAAGCTTTGAGGCTCCTGAATTTGATCTTAAAAAATTTGGTGCTTCTTACATGGCAGACCGACCTTCACTCAATACAGCCACACCTCAGGTTTGATAATTTAGCATTTTCCTTCAAATTTATCATTAGTCTTCATTTGCTCTACTAATTAATTTGCATTAAAGAAAATTATTGGTAGATTCACACAAGAAGTATGTGCTAGGTTTTTGAAAATTGGTGAGTACAGTGTTATGAAAATACACTTTATATAGTATTTGAAAAATTGAGTTACTGGGTATGTTTCAAACATTTGGAACTGATTTGGTATTGATTTGATACTACAAACTGCAGAAAAGTACACTTGCGTAAAGTTCAGGACATTTATTGCAGGTAACGTTTTGCCATGAGTGGTATCAACAGTCCTAGGACTGATGAAGCCACACATAGTAAAACATTTCCTTTTAATAAATGTCCTGAACTGTACAAAGGTGTCCTTTTCCACAGTTTGGCAGTAATTACTTGTAGGTACTGCATTATTAAAAATTTCCCTAAGTAATTGAAGTAGATGTTCAGGTGTGAAATTGTATCAAATTCTACTACCAGTTGTAGTTTTACTTGGAGGCCTTAGTGACATCTGAACAAAGGTATCAAAAATGTCGTATGCAACTACATATTGATCTCTGATTCATTGACCAGCTGATGTTAAACCTCTACACTATGTAGCAAAAACTCAGATTAAGCACAATCTTTTCTGAAGCTATGTAGACAGTCTCATGTTAGTAATTTTTTTTTTTATTATTATTACCCAAATTTTACTAGTGATTGACAATAGTGACACTGGTCTGTATATAATACCAGTACACGGTATACAGGTCTTTTTGCGAATATTAACTGCATTTGCCTTCCATAAATAAGACTATTTACCTTTTGCTAGGCAGAGGTGATAGAGATGAGTCAGTGGTGATCTTGGCAGCCTATACTTTTGTAAAGCAATCTGGCATTTTCTACTTAGGCCACAAGAAAGAGCAACAGAATTTTAGTTTATTATAGATTATTATTCATGCTCTTACTGTGCAAGCCATTAATGCAGCCTGTTTTAGAATATTGCGTGCAGCTTTGGTCACCATATTTGTGTCTAGCATCCAACACCAGATAATACCCACACTTAAAAATTTAATCACGTGAAACCAGTATTCATATTAATCCAGCTGTCTTTACCCTGAGGCTGAGCTGTGGAAGACAGGTTCCTTAAGCTAATGATCTAACAAGGAACCCTATAAAACTTGAGGTAATTCATTTTATAATGTGAAAGGTCATATTGCCTTAATTATTCAAACTTCCTCATAGGAGGCAAAGAAGGGAATGTACGAGCGTGTAGTGGTACCAACACTTATATGGGTGTGAAGCACGGGCTGTGAATGCTGCAGTGAGAAAGGCGGGAGGCAGTGGAGATGTCGTTTCTAAGGGCAGTGTGTGGTGTAAATATTATGCAGAGAATTTGTAGTGTGGAAATTAGAAGGTGGTGTGGAGTTACTAAATGCATTATTCAGAGGGCTAAAGAGAGGTTATTGAGGTAGTTTGGTCATTTAGAGAGGATGGAGCAAAATAGGTTGACTTGGAGGGTGTATAAATCTGTAGTGGTGGGGAGGAGGGTAGAGGTTGCCTTAGGAAGTACGTAGGGAGGGGGTAAAAGGGATTTTGTGTGCAAGGGGCCTGGACATGCAGCAGGAATGTGTGAGCATGTTAGATAGTAGTGAATGAAGGCGAATGGTTTTTGAACCTGATGAGCTGTTGGAGTGTGAGCAGGGTAATGTTTTGTGAAGGGATTCAGGGAAACTGGTTAGAAGGGCTTGAGTCTTGCAGATGGGAAGTACGATGCCTGGACTTTGAAGGAGGGGTTTGGGATATTGGCTGTTTGGAAGGACATTTAAACTGTCATATCTGGGCACCTCTCCAAAGACAGTGATATTGTGTGAATGATGGCAAAAGTGTCTTTCTATTTTGGGTCACCCTACTTCAGTGGGAGATGGCTGACATGTTAAAAAAAAAAAGTTTCATCTAAAACTTGCAGATTGTTAGTGCTGATGGAATACTACCACAAGTAGATCGAACATATAAGCTGTATTATGGTGGGGCTCAGAAACGTCCAGATGCCAACTACTGCCGTGTGATCAGTGATGCCAAGGGTAAAGCTTTTGCCCTTGTTGGAGAAAGTAACAGGTAGGACAATAGTCATAATTTTTTTTTTTTTTACCCTAATAATCAAGTTTTTACATGTACAGTAATACCCGAGTTTTCGTCCTTAATCCATTCCAGAAGGTCGGCCAAAATCCAAAATGGACGAAAAACAAAATATGTAATATTTCCCATAAGAAATAATGTAAATCCAATTAATCCATTCCAGACACCCAAAAATATTAAAAAAATACATTTTATAGAGAATAACTATAGTTTTACATAAGAAAACAATGAGAAATAAACATAGAGCATTAATTTTAATGG